>NW_020449641.1:1961590-2069264 GCF_003343035.1 Apteryx rowi | reverse complement strand
CCCCTTTTTCCATTCAATTAGCAATCTTTAAAGTACTGGAAGATATTGAGCAAAGTAAAAAAGCAGAATTAGTGACTTTACTGTTCTGTGACATACACATAGGAATCCTAGATCTCTGTGTAACAGAAGTGATTTCTCCGTTCGAGATGAATTGTAGTCATGACTAAATGTGTTTTGTTCCTAGTAGATGAGAAGCTTATTGCAACTGGAATGTCTGGTCTCAAAGAGGTAGCATTGCAATGTCCTTAGAGATGTGTTGGGCAGTTTCTTGACTTTCATAGTGGTCTTTTTTTTAAATGTTACTTATGGGAGCCTATAATAACTATATTTTATAAATATTACAGGAATAACATACAATCCACTTTTGCCAGAATTGGAAACAAACTAAATCAACAGAAAGACACTCGTCAAGCAACTTTCCTGTTTAGAAGGGGCCTGAAGGTAATAAAATTACTTAAACCAAAGTTGTGTCACAGATTCTAAGCTAACCTACATAATGCAACTGCCATTAATGAAACAACTTCAAATATCAGATCTGAGGAGAAACTTCAAGTGACCTGTAAATTAGGCATATGTTTTTCTGGGGAAATATACTTGTTCTCTTCAGTTATTGTAACACTTTAGTCTTGCTTCCTATTCCAGTGTAACTGAATTATTCTGAGGGGCATGGAACTTGTCTGAGAGTTTGAGAATAGTTGCAAGCTATTACTTTTTCCTCTTACAAGTAAATGCTTGAAGACTGCACATTGCTTTCTGAATTTGCTTTCATGTGAAGGATGGAACATAAATATATTTTAGAATTCTGATTATGTCCACCTTATCTGCATGTAAATGTTTTTAGTTCCTTTGAGTCAGATGAAGTAAATAGGAGAGCATGTATTGAATGGTAGTCGTGCTCTCTTGGTTTTCATTTGTGCCTCATTCTGCATCTGCCATCATTGTGACTGTATATAGCTGCCACCTTCCATCCACATAGATTGCAGAATTGGGAATTACAGACAGRATCAGGAAGGAGAATAACAAAACCAAACTCCTTTAAAAAGGATGTAGAACTTAATGGCATATTGAATATTATTGTATGTTAAAATTGATCAGATTAGGAACTGCCCATGTTTTTCTTACTGTCCTGGTAAGATTTTGGTGTATCTTGGTAAAGTGTGTGTTTCCTGAGGCAGTCCTTAAGTTGTTTTCTGTTTTGACCACTTCTGTTTCTTCTATTTCTTCTCTACTGTTGCCTATCTGTAGGGATATATGTTTGGTCTTTTTCATTCCTACTTTGATTTCCTCTTTTCTTTCCTATGACTGCAGATGGACCCTCTCCTTCATCTCTTTATTGCTTAAGTTACTGTAATTGATGATTACTTCTAAATCATTTTGTATTCTTAAAATTACTTCCTTCTGATATCTTATGAAGATAATAGGATAGTTATCTTTGAAGTCCCTCTGAAAGTACAGCCCAGTTTGTACAAAATGTACAAACATCTCTAAACTTCTGTTTTTGAACTGCTGTATTTCCAACTGCTGCAATGGGAGTTGAAACAGTATTCAGACCCAGTGTCTGTATTGATGTGCTTTCAGGTGCAGGCCCAAGTGCAGCCAGTAGACGATCTAGATAATCAGACGGTAAAGAGAACTCGTCAGTAAGTATTTCATTTGACAAACTTCCGTTTAGTTACTTGTTTGTACTACTGCTTTAGTTTTGGATCTAGCTTCTGCTGCTGGCTATGATAACTGAATTTTTTTTGCCTGTAGGTATCTGAACTGAATGGCAGTGGTCCTCTCCCTGTTTTTCCCAGTTGTTTCCTAAAGCATCTTTTAAGTTAACCAAGATGCGTTTGTTTGCATAAGATGCTCACAAGAATGAAGGAGAAGGTGCGAGCTAGATAGACTAGTCGCTGCCACTCGTGAATACTGTGTGGATTAGGAGAAAAATTCAAATGTTGGCGCTCTCCTAAGCTCTTCATGTAATTTCTATTCTGTCTAATATATGTATAGAACCTATGAAGCAGTTCAAAAATATGTGAGACAGGCCATATGATACTTCCTCGATACACTTCTCATATCATTCTCTGCTTGCTGGGCTCTTTCAAACTCGGTTGCTGGTAACACAACAGGCTGAGTAAGCAGCTATATGCCACAGAACTGTCGTCTGTCACCTTTGATGTGCTGTGAAGGCCAATTTGGCCGCATCTGTGGCAAGCAAAAGTGAACGTTTTAAAAAATATAAACACTTCGATCAATGCGGCAGTATTGGTACATCTTGCCAGCATGTGATCTAGGGTTTACCTGAACAGGCTTAGATAATGTAGAGGATACCGAAGTCAATAGCCAGTCTCTCATACCTTATCATATGCAGGTTGTTTGTGTGCAGTCTTTGTACTGGCCCATATTATGAAAGCTTATACATTCTTTATTGGCCAATATTTGGGACACACATTTAAAGATGCAAAAGTGTTACTGAAATTTTGATTGGGATAAGTGATTTCTGTGTTTTCCAACTAGATGGCGAACTTCTACCACAAGTGGAGGGATTCTGACTGTATCTATTGACAACCCAGGAGCAATCATAAATCCAATGTGCGTAATAAAAGTAGTTCTAAAATGTTCTTAACATAACTGAAATCGCTGTTCCTGAGCCATTTAGCAATTTCTTTGCAGATATTATTTCAGATGACTTCAGGGTGAGTTCTTCTTGTGAAAGCTTTTAAAACTAGCCCCTTTTTGAGTGTTTCTGAGCTGTGTTTGAATAACATCACAATTCGTTTTCACAAGGGACCTCCCAATGAGGAGCTTGATGTGGCATAAAGTTGAATTGTGTTGGGCTGGTAGATTTTTCACCTTATCTGCCTGTTCCAAATCAGGCCACGTTATGGTGGTTTTCCTCCCCTACTTGAATGAAAATGAATGAGCATCTAGTTGCTGAGTGACGATAATAGTGCCTTTCTGATTCATAAAGATATTTTTAGAATTGTCTTTAAAGAAAGCATTGCTCTATTTGTTTTTGAAGTTGAAGGAACTGTTGTGTTTGATGATGGTGTTATAGATTAGACATTTTTTTTAATTAGTAGTAGGAAACCTGCATCTACTTTTTTTGTATTTACAACACAGACTAATTAACAGTCAAAATTGTTATTCTGTCAGCACTAAGGCTTTCTTGCTTAAAAACTTGTATTCACTATGTCTGTTTTAATGTTGTTCTTCCATAGTTCCCAGAAATTACGATTAACTCGTACTCCTGTGCCCCCATTTCTGATGAAGAGGGACCAATCTGAAGAGAAGAAGATTCCCAAAGGGGTTCCTTTGCAGTTTGATATTAATAGTGTTGGAAAGCAGGTAAAAGCAGATTCCTTCCTCAACTGTGGAGTAGTTCCAAGATAGATAAAGGTGGTGAACCAGGCACTTCACTCCTACTAGTGACAGAAAGAGGGAACTAGTAACTACTTCTTGTTTCCACTTGCATTTCTTCTGCTAACTTGTTATGTAACTTCAAGCAAATATCTACACTTACTGTTCCTGCTCCTCTGGTTTAAGTATTGCATGCCCATGTGCTCTGAGTGGGATTTAAAATGCTGAATATCTGTAAAAGCCTTCTGATGTTCCTGCTGCTTGAATCAGCAAGTGTGTGTAATTCAGGGATGAGCTTCTTTTACTCATGTAACCTGCATGGAACACTGGCATCTGAATTTTGTTACTCTTCAGCTGCAACAGAGCAACTTTTGCTATGCAACTAGGGAAAAAAAAAATCAAATATAATGGTTTAAAGGTTTGAGAGATGAATAAATTTTCAAGAGTTTCCTGAAGACAGGTGAGTGGGTGCAGGAGAGAGGATCTTAGTGCTCTCACCAAAAAAATTCTGGCAGGGTGACAGAATTAGGCACTGGAGAACTCAGCCACAAGACCAGGCTGTTCTTGTAATCAGCTTCTTACTGCCTTCTGTAGAAAACATGGGGTCAGAAAGTCAGTCAGGATTTATTCCTTCCATAAACAAATAGTATGTTGCAAATAGTCTACTATTACATTGTAAAAAAAAAAAAAAAAAAAATTAATTGAAATGTCAAACTAGATGCCAGTCTGCTGCCTCAGCTGGATGGACTGGAAAATAACCTGTGTTTAAAGTGGTYAGAAACCTGCATTTGTTGAAGCTACATGGAATCCATGCTTGGAAATGAGTCTAGTGAAAGTTCCCTTTTTCAGTCTGTCCTCAGTTTAACTTTCTTATGGTTTTCTGAGTTCACTTTCAGTCTTAACTTTGTACCATACGTTCTTAATGAATTTCAGTAAGTGTAGCTGTTGATATGTACTCCATTCTGATTTCTAAATCGTGTAGGAAAGGATGACACCAAATTAAATCAGGGCCTTTGTTTTTTTTAATCTTAGTTAGACATGCACTTAAGAAGTCAGGTGATGATACAGAATGAGGAAAGAATTATTCTGTCTCCATTACTGTGATTAATTTAACCTAACATATTTCAAGTGTGTAGTGAAATAAATTTATTTTCCAGACAGGGATGACTTTGAACGAGCGTTTTGGGATCCTGAAGGAACAAAGAACAGCGCTGTCCCAGAACAAAGGAAGCCGTTTTGTAACCGTGGGCTAACCTGTCAAATGGACTTGAGTACTGATCCCAGCTGTCTAAGAAACTGAGATAAAAGTGGGCAGAAGAATACAGCATACGTCACTGAAATTCTCCAGACTTCTTGCTAAGATAGTGGCAGAGCTAACTGTCTTTATACTTTTACTTTGAACAGTAAAAGACATGATGCCCTGGGGTGAAAAAGTGGGGAAACCAATCTGCTGGAGTGACACCATGATCTGGTTGAAAAAGATTTTGTTGCCCAGCTGATGACAAACACTGATTTTGGTTCATCCTGCAACCAGAATACAAACATGAGGATAAGAGTTTGGGGGGTTTTGTTTGTTTTTTGTTTAGGAGTGCTCAGTATCTGTTCTTTGATCCCCTGCTATAGTAAAGACTGTCAGTGTTTTCATTACAATCCCATTTTTAGGATGTTAGGGACTGCCTGTAAACTTCCCTCTGGACTGCAGTTTGGCACAGAGCCTCAGTCTGTGAATACTTCTGGTAGTGATGTAGCGGCATTTTTCATGGGAGCATTGGTTGTAATTCTTTATGCTTTTGATGTTCTTTTTTTTTCCCCCCTTCCTTGGAGACTAAATATTTTGCATCCTCATTTTCACAAATAAAGCTGTTAGCTGAGACCCAAAATATGTAATTGGGATGGAGACTATTCTACTCTTATCCTTAAACGTAGTCCAGATCACRCTGGAGGAATACTTCACAGGCAGTATGGGCATAGTTTATATTACAAATAGCTGAAGTTCATCAGCATCCTCTGCAAATGGAGTATGTCGGTCTCCTTTTTTTTCCTTAAACTTCTACTTTCTATTTCTTTTTGTAATTTTTTTTCCATAAACTTAATGCAATAACTTTACATTTTTTGAATAATTTTGTAGGAATAAATACAACAATTCAGAAGAAAGTCAGTGGTATGGTAGAGTTCCTTACCTTCCCAGACACAGGATTCTCATCTTGCCCCAGAGGGTGTTCTCTGTCCCTCAGAAATGGCCAGAGGCAAGCAATTTAATGGCACTTGTTTGTATATACCAAAGAGAGGTAAGATGTGAAGCTGATCAACAGTGGTCAGACATCTTGAAGTTGGCTGAAGCTGGGGAAGAGTTGCTGGAATAAAGCCCTTAGTCTGCCAGCATGTGTAAGGCATTAAGTAGGTGCACAGAGTTACTTACTTAATGCCTGGTTTTATGCATCAGAATCTGAAGGACGGTGACAACTGGGGCTCCTTATTGTGAATTTATACCATCCCTAAAAATGAGGCACATGTTCAGAATTAACTTGCTGACAAAATTGCTTCCAATCCAGGAAGTGAAGAACTTAAATCACATTGCTGTAGAAGAGTGTTTAGGTACAGCCAGGTAAAAGAATGGTTGGCTGGCTGCRTCCACAAATGTTTATGGTGTGTAAAGTGGTTTCAATTACTCTTATTTTTCTTGAAGAATTTAAATTCGACTTCTTACAAAGATGGTTTCCTTGCATTTTTATCTCAAATTCCAAGTTGACTAGCTGTTTCCCTGAACTTACATGTTGAAGAGCATTTGACAGTAGAAGGGCTTTCTGTTATATAGCAGTTTTAAAGTCAGAATGCATCCTTGACACTATATAGTACTTAAAACCTTATTTTTAATGTTGAAAAATATACCTTAGCAAAAACAAACTAAAAGTAATGGTGTTAAGGTTTTTTTCTTAATTACTAATAGGACTTTTTTTGGAAAAAATATCCCACTGTTAGAATTTGAGTAGATAATGTGGTGTTAGTCATCCTGTTTCAGTGTATACGTTTTCCATGTGCCAGGATGCAACAAAAAAAATTCTTTTGCATCAACATAGATGCAAAACATTGATGCAATGCATCAAGAAATGCTAGTTTGTATTTAATGAGAAGATGCTTTACACTGTACCTTTTGGTATTTTTTGGAGAAGTTATTACATTTGATCTATTCTGAAGCTGTTAATTTTTTTTTTTTAATAAAACATTACAGGTTTCATACTTTCTTGTTCCTGTTATAACCACTTGGGCAATATATTGGTTATATAAATGTTCTGATATACTTCAAGGGGTTGTTAATGATTCAATCATTATTAAATGTCTGAAGAATATACCGAAAATTAGTCTAATTTAAAGAGAGCTTGCACTCATTTCCAGCTTAGTATTCTGAAAAATGAGCACTTATTGCACTGGTACTGTATAAGCTCACTTGCATTTGAAAAATACATTAATAACTGATGCTTTTAGTAGCGCTGTCTGACTTAGTGGTTTGGTCCGATTATAGTACCAGATACCTTAATGTGTCCGATCATATACTGGTTTTCATATTGCTGTGACATGCCTTGCAAATAGGAAGTCACTGTAATCCAAGCATTTTATTACAGGATCAGTGCGAACACCCTGATAAACTACTGTGGTTGTGTTTTCAAGTAAGGACCCTGGCAAAGAGATGCTGGCAGGAGCTGTATGTATATAAGCAGTGGAAGTGCTGCTATTAATTGTATGTGGGGGAGAAATATTGCCTATAAGATGTTGAGTATGGCGAGTTTCTGTCYTGGCACATGACGCTCTGAAGTCCTTATTTTTTCATTACCAGCTAAAATCTGTGTGGTTGCCAGCTTCAGACAGTGTGCAGACATGCAACAGGGTTTTTTTTGTTTTTTGGTTTGTTTAAAGCAGCAGCYCTGTGCTTCCTGGAAGTAAGACAAACGTATTCAGACATTTCAAACTGTAGGATCTTTTAAGGATTGGTGACTCGAGCGCTCTCCCGGTGCTAGAAAGCTTAAGTCTGTGGAAGTGCTCATGTGGTGGCATCCCACCCAGGTGGGGTAAAGCGGAATTTATGCTGGACCTCAGGTGAGATACAGGCACTTGGGCCACTGACAAGGGCAGGCGGGCACGCTTGCACCCTGGGTGCTCGGAGGAGAGGGAAAAGCAGCCTGGAAAATGAGCCTGTTCCAGGTTTTCTGCCCGGTGCCCCCCTCGCCTTTCCCGCGGGGGGGGGCGGTGCGGCGCATGCGCGCTGTGCGCCCTGTCAGTGTGTGGGCGCGCGCATGCGCCCTGCGTGCCAGTCCCTGGGCTTTCCCGCGCCTGCGCAGTAGCGCGCGAAGCCGGAGGGGCGGAGGGCTGCGGCGGGGGAAATGGCGGCCGCGGTGCTGGCGGCGCCGGAGGGCGGCTCTGCCGTGATGCCGGCGGGGAGCTCGGCGACATGTCCCCCTCCGCCGGGCCCGTCGGGCCCGGGCTCGTGGAGCCGCTCCTTGGACCGAGCTTTGGAAGAAGCGGCGGCCAGCGGCACCCTCAGCTTGAGCGGCAGGAAGCTCCGCGACTACCCGCGGGCCAGCGCCGCCAACCACGACCTCAGCGACACCACCCAGGCCGGTGAGAGAGGCGGCGCGGCGCGGAGCGGGGGGAACCGGCGGCGGCGCGAGGGCTGCAAGCGGCGCGAGGGGGCCGGGGAAGCGGCCGCCACACCCCCGCCGCGCCCTGCGCTCCCCGCGCCGCGGGGCCGGGGGCAGCCGCTCTGGCGGGGCCTGGCGGCTCCCCCTCACGGGCGGGAAGGGGGGGGTCTGGCTGCCCTGCCCTGCCTCCCCCCCAACGGCCGGACCCCCCCGGGTGAGGCGACTGATGCTGGATGCGTGAGGAGGAGAGATTTCCCCTGCGAGAAAATCCCTTCCTAAKGCGCGCTTGGAGCGTTTGGGCTGTGTCCCCTCCACCCTTCCTCTTCGCGCGTGTGTGTAGGGGGGATTCCCCTCCTCCTCCTCCTCCCGGCTGTGCGAGGCCATCCCTGTCCCCCCTCGCCCCGGCGGCGATGCTTGGCATATTTCTCCTCCCGGGCTGCTTCTCCTTCACGCCTTCCCCTCCTCCCTTCGCTCTCCGCCCTTCCTCTCGTCTTCTGCGAGGCAGGATGGGGAGCCGGTGCAGGGTGGCCCCCTCCCTCTGCCCCTCGCGGGGCTGCCGGCGAAGTCTGCCGGTTTGTTTTTCCTCCGGTTGAGAGGTGCTTCCTTGTTCGAGACTGAGTTTTAAAAATAGTTAAGAGTCCTTTCTAAGTACCCGCTGCTCGCTGTTGTGGTCTTAGTCATGCATGTTCTCTTGCTGATATATGTGTGTGTATGTATATAAACATACGCGTATATACATGTATATACACCCTCCCTGTCTTTTATCTTGTGCTGTTGGCAGGGGAAACCAACTTTACAAAAAGAGCTGTCAAGTGTACATGAGCTAAAGAAAATGAAAACTTTTTCTTGTGCTCTTATGCTACTATTATTGTCATTTCTGACAGCCATGCGCAAGATCTGAAAGGTATTGTGAAAAGAAGCATGTCCTCTTTCTTTGTTCTGCCTTAATTCAGAATGGAGAAAAATAGTAATGATTTGCAAGGAATACTTTACAAGGTGCAGTAAGCAACAGGGCTGTTTTTTCCTATTTGCTTCCCAAGTATTCTCATAGGGAGTAGATTAAAAATGAATACTTTGTGTGTCAACAGCTTGCCCATAAGTAAAAACACATGCAAACATTTATGGATTACGTTAACGTATTATTGTATTGAACAGAGAGGTAAGACTCGTAAAATGAGTGTTTTCATGGGATGTAGAAATTACYTTTCTTAATGCATTATGTAGAGCAAATTCTGTTTGCATGTTTTTTAGTTGTGTAGTTGTATAAGCAAAATATAAATAGTCGTGGAAGGTGTTGACATGTCACTTTTAGCTTTGATTGCTTCTTGTAACTTTTCTGTCAGTTGAGTTGTGATGCTTTTGTTTGAAGACACTAGCTTAAAAAAACAAACTCTGAACATCACTTCTAAAAAGTTACCATGTTTGTTAGTGTGTTGATATACTGCCAATTAAATATTTCAAAATGGAGCCTCCTTTAAAATGGTTTAACTTCATACTGTGTCATGTAATATCCTATTTGAGCAAAAATCTGTCAGAAGAGTACTAATTTTGCAAAAAAAAAATTCTTGCTGGGGGCAGATCTGCTTAGTTTGGYTTGAACACATCTATAAATAGAAAATGCTCCTTGTTTGAGTGTGAAATATTTCTTGTTCAGAAGGTTCTCTACAAATGCAATTACACAATGAATACTTAGTGGACTAATCTGTGGGTAAATGCAACATACTCATTTGTGAAGAATTGGGGCTTTTTGTTTATAATACTATTCACTTACTGTATCCTTGAACAATTTGTGGGAATTCTTGTTTCCGTAAAGGTTCCCATCTATTGTGATGAATATTTGCATTGTAGTTGTTCAAGAAGCATTAAATGCCAATAAGCGGCAGTGCATACCATACACTTTGTGTATTTTTCTTCACAATGAACCTTGGAAAAAGCTAAGACTGTTCCTAAGTTAAAAGAAATAGAGCTTATTATTGAGCAAGGGAAAAGTTCTGCTTAAGTTCTCGGTTTTGAAGTCTCCTGTGAATAATTTCATCTCGTGCCTTTTTTGGTGTAACCTGCTCTCTGACTTTTTGTTTTGAATAAGGCTGGGCAGTGGAAAGAAATCATGCAAGCGTTCCTGACCCCCGAGTGTCGGTTGAGGGTTCAGCTACAGATTTAATTCACTTCTTTCCCCATGTCGATTTGCTTCTTGTGAAACTTCCAACTTTTATTACATGTTAGTAGCCACAAATAATATGGTATAATGGAAAGCGTGTACTAGGTGTTATAACACTTAAAACAACCCTATAGACTCCCAAGTGCCTTCCAGCCTGCTGTTCTGCAAAGACTTGAAGCACATCTGATGGGGCATGTGTGCCTGGAGCTTCACCAAAACCACTGGGATTTTCCAAACTATGAAACTGAGGATGTAATAATTAATACCCAAATCTTACTGCTTTCTGTATAGATACCTCTCTAGTGTGGATCGTGTTATGTTGGTATAGCTCATTCCCATTCTTGTAGTAATAAAAGTAATTGCATTTCACTGTAACTGCATCCATGTTAAAGAGGTGGGAGTGAATCACATGCCTTATTCATGTAACTACACAGCTACAGAACTAGCTTCTAGAATAGCCTTAAGCCTTAACAGAATCAGTGGCCTTGACTGGAAGCTCTTGTTAACATAGATGAACCACTAGAGTGGGTCAGTAGGAAGAGCAGAGTGTAGAGATCAGATATACACTAGATCAAGTTTACCTGGGTGCTCTGTGTGGATACTGAAATTGGCAGTGGGGGAGGAGGGGAATGCCTGTAAGTGGATAGCAACCAGCAA
This sequence comes from Apteryx rowi, assembly GCF_003343035.1. Classification (NCBI taxonomy): domain Eukaryota; kingdom Metazoa; phylum Chordata; class Aves; order Apterygiformes; family Apterygidae; genus Apteryx; species Apteryx rowi. Next base: position 2,058,470 of record NW_020449641.1, on the reverse strand, counting down.
GTACGTTTTCAAATGTTATGTCTTTGGAAAGAGCCTGTTTCTTTGGAACTTTCAGGTGTTCAGAGTTTACAGTACTACTAACYCTAGTGCTCAAGCTCTTGTAGCTGCTTTTGCATGAACTCATTCCCCAATTCTCTTTAAGCTAGATAAATGCCCTAGTAGTTTCAAATTAGTGGGAATAACCACAGTATTTACTGCACCAAATCCCAACTTTATATAAGTTTATTTAATCGTCTCATTTTCTTTCACTTACTATACCTACTTTCAGATGGCTCTAGACTGTGTTCAGGCAGCTAATGCCCTCATGTCCAAAAATGTGCACAAATGGACGTGGTATTGGATATGATGGCACAGTATTGCATGCATAGTACTGCTTTGTTTTCTGTGTCAGAGCAAAATACAAAAGTTTTTTTAAGCAATATTCTACTGTAATGCTTAACATCCTGTAAACGTTTTAAAAAAAAATAGTATGTTGTGCTGCAGGATAACAATAACAATGGTTTTTCATCATTGACATTTTTTCCTCAATGACATTCTGGCAGACCTCTCTAAGCAATAAACTAAGAGTAAACTTTCTTATGCTAAAGAATAAACAATGAAAAGATAGTCATAGATGGGTATGCTCAAAAAAAATCTTGCAAGTAATTGTTGGATTTTGATTCAGTTATGTAAAAATACTAGTAATAAAATGCATACATTTCTTATACTTGAATTCTTGAACTTTTTTGTGCTATTTTGAAAATATAGCTTAGCAATATATTTGCTTCAAAGGCTTGAAARTCTAAAACCCAGATTATAGAAGAGCACATTTGAACTCCTCTGAAAACCTTTTAGCAGTTGATTATCGTAATAGTTCAAGCAAGGTGGGAGGTGTTGATTTGTTTGTATTTGGTTACTAGCATTACTGCACTCTTAATCAAAGTGGAAAATACTTTTCTTTCTTCTCCCTCCCAGTTACTTTAGTCCTGTGTGTTTTATTGCCCATAGGGTGCTTTTATACAGAGATGTGATTTTCAGGGTGACTGTAGCCCTCTAATGAAATGGAAATTGCATCTGGCAGCTTATTCTCATCGATTGGCTGCAGTAGTGTTATTCCTTGTGTTCTGGTCCAGTCGCACTTGAGACGAAATACGCAGGTATCATTCTTAACTGCTCCCTGAACAGTCATCAGAACCAAGTTTCTGGCAGGTGTAACTTGACTTTGGAAAAATATTTGATAAACAGATAGGGTTTGCTGCATTTTTATTCTGAAAGTTAATGTATTTCTATTAAGCATCAGTGGGAGAATTAAGTTAGTCATTAATCATTTGCCTCAATCGCAAAACTCTCACTGCAGAGTGAAACCTGTAGTAATGTCAGAGCCTCAGCTGCCCTCTGGAAGCTGCTGTCTTCCAGATGCTGAGGACCCACAGAAGGCTTTTTAAACCAAGACTAGTGTTCTCAGTTGTTTCCAGAACTGAGGAGGTAACTTAAGCAGGCATTGAAGTAATAGTGAGTTGCTTCTTTTTTTTTTTTTAAACTGGAATTAAGATCACATAATAAGAAGCAATGTACAGACATAAAGATGGGGGGGGAACCAAACAATTTAAAATTGAATTGAGGGTAGTATTTGCTTGCAAGCTTTGGAATGGGTCGTTAATAGGTTAGCTCCCTACAGTGTGATGCAATAGTTCTGACATTCTTGTACATGTAGGATGGTTTATTCACAAGAAATGCAGTATAATGGTAATTTAGATACTAAAAGAGAGAGAAGAGGGGGAAGAAGCTGTTCTTTATGCTCCTCCCTTACATGTTAATTTGAATTTTAGGAAGTGACTCAAACTTACACAGCTTATGATGATGAAGAATGAGCAAACTTCTTCATTAACAAAACAAGAATGTGCTTCTCTTTTTCTTTCACGCTCTTTCATTTAGCAGCATTATCTATCCCCATTTTATCTGGATTAAATTACAACCAATTTGTTCATTCCACTCATGTTCTCAACTAGGGAATAGGAAAAGGAAGGGCTATAAACCATCTGAACTAAATAAGAAAAGAAACATAGTTGCATTTTGCCAGTGTTAATGTAGACTGTGAGGTCATCATTTGATAACTTTCCCAGTGGCCTAAAGCATACATTGAACAGGAAAGTTATTTGTCAAACCCTCCAAGACAACCATAATTACCTAAACCACTCACTGTGTCCACTTTTAAAGGAGAAGATGGGAATATGTGGGTTTATGCAATAAAAAAAAAGGACTGTTGTATGGAAATTGACCAGTAGGATAATTATATGCTGAGTACTATATCATGTTTCTGGAATATATTAATAATGAAAAAGGATAGCAAGGCTCTTAAAGAAGAAAAATTGTCAGCTACTACCTTTTGAATGACTTTGCCAGTAATGTGTCCTAATGTTTTTCTTCTTAGCAGCTCTCCATAGAAACAAAATCTAACCATAGTGTCAATACGTTTTCCATACATTAACTGCTTGTATGCATTTAGAAGGTTTACAGTGACTATTTGACTCTTTTGCAGTAAGAGATCTCATCAGTATTTTCACTTTCTGCCAGAAATATAGTTGATATTACTTAATGAAACATAAAACAACTTTAGAAGTACAGTATGGCTTATATAGCAATGCTGGTATTTCCCAAACATTTATTCTTAAAAGCTACAACAACAGAGTCCAAACCATCCTAAAATTAAATAATTGTTTGAATAAAGCTCTTTGGGTTACTGTATCTTGAATGTTATTTCATTATGATCTTTAAGAGAACTTGGAGGGAAAAGGGATGATTCTTAGTTCAAGTAGCTGGTATTTAAGTCAGAAGAGATTACAGCATCAGTCTTTTATCTCTGAAGTTTCTTTATTAAAATCAAAATCTAACATTTCATGAGGGTTCAGATKCCTGTGCTCCGAAGTGTATAGTTCCCTCCGCCCCTATCAAAATCCAAGCAGAAATACGTTATCCAGAGGTTCTAGTAGCTGTAGGGAGAGAAGAAAGGATGATGGCACTCTTCCCCAAAACTTGGTAGTTTAGCAAAGAATGGCTCTTCAGTTTTAGACAGTAATCTAGCTCATCCTGTTTGATTGCATTTTTTGGTCTTACCTCCTAATTTTTTCAGTCCTCTAAWAATACATGACTGTTAGTTCCTTGTTTTTGTTTTTTTTTTTAACTTGTTATGCTCCTGTTATTGGAAAGCCTGGGTCACATTTGCGCTGTATGCATAAATGCTGGTAATTCTTAGTCTAGGCTAAAGSAATTATCTGAGAGTGGTGCTTTAGTAAATTGGTAATTTGAGGTCAGTCATCTTGCTTCTTGTGTTACCTTAAGCAAAATGTGAAGAGAAGTTGACTGTGGTAGTTTATAGTTCATTTTTGTTGAATGTGGCATACTGGTTTTTGATGGAAAGCTGAGGCTTGTAGTAATGCTCCAAGCTTCTTGGTGCACAGGTAGTTTTTTGCTTAATGTTTATATAACAACTAGGAAAGTGGGGTCCAAGTTTGTATTTGTATTTCCTAAGCCATGTTGGAATAAAATTGATGCATGAAATTTGGAATACCTTTATTTAGTGAGTTGATCTTAAAAAAACAAAAACAATCCCACAATCAACTCTTTTACTGCTAGTAAACTCTTCTAAGTGGTGTTCACAATTGCACGTGTTTCTAGTTACTTCCCTAGCAGTCTTTGACTTTCCTGCCCCCAGTGATTTGATACCATCATGATTAGATTTTTTTTTTAATAGTGACTTGTCTGTGTACACACTTTCAGTTATATTTGTGGTGATAACTGTGTAATTACGTAAAAAGACAAGAGGAAAAGGGCTGGTAAGTGAATATATTGCATCCTGTGGTCATACAAGGGACAGATTGGAGCTTAGGAAAAAACTGAATGGCTTTGTTTCTCTCATCGTGTTTTCCAGCCCTTTTCTCCTGTGGTGCTACCTATGCTTGGAGGTAGCAAATTTGTATTAGTTAAGTACTCCCCGAAGTCAATCATAAATCCACAACCTAATGTGATCCAAGTTCTATGCTGATGCCAAAAGGGGAAGTTCTGTCTTCATCTCCTGCTGCGTAGTCAACACCAGCAATCATGTTGACTTCCAGTAAGCTATTTTGTACTTATCTGGCTGAAAACTAAGCCAGCAACTAGTTTTCAGTTGGATCAACTCCTTGGACAGCTCACTACACTTTCACGTATGTGTGAGTGCCAGCAAACAGAAAGGTTGGAAAGACTGTCTGGAGTGACAAAGAGAATGAGGGCCCATTTTGGCAGAAATGCAAGATTAAGTTGACTCGAATTGATTGTGAAATCACACTTTAACTCTGTTTTGTAACGCTTTATCAGTGATCTGTTTTAAATTTGCTAATTATTGTTTGTAAAACAACATGCTAGCCTCTGAGTCTGCGGGTCTAAGAATTTTTTTTCTTTCAGAGCATGCCTCGTTGAGTTAAATTGCATTCAGTGACACTTTACTGCTGGCACATTTGGATCTCATACTTCCATTTGGCAAAATATATTATTTTATGCAAGTAATTTTAAACTGATGGTTTAGGTTTAGCTTTAGTTGACATAATTAGTTTCTTCAGTAAAAGAAACCAGCAATTAAAAATTAGTTACAACAAACATTGCAAATTATATAGCATGTGTTAAAAATAACATTACATGGTAGCTAATGAAAAGGCTATAACTCAATTCAAGGGTTCTTCTCTCTTTAATAAATAATGAGGCTTGGATCTCATGGTTTCCAATGTTAGCCAAACCGCTTTAATGAATTGCAGTTGTGTATTTAGCTAAAGTAATGGGCTATGCAATGTGCTTTCTTCTTTATCTGCTGCTGTTCATGCCCCCATAATTGGGGGGGGGGAACCCATTCACATTAAAAATGCCTGTAGACTTTGCCAGTGTGAGTATTAAAGGAGTTAAAATACTGCTTTAGTTCTCTGAATTATAGATGTCTAAAGAAGACATGAAAGGGTACTACAGTCTGGTCTTTATAGGATAGTTGTGTATAAGTTGGTATTTTTGGCTATATTCAGGAAGAAGGCCTATTTTTCACTTAGAAGTTCCCTAAACTGCTCCAATAGCCCTCTACTTCAACCTCACTTAAGATTCCATACTACAAACCATTGCTTTTACTGACAGAGGTAAGTCTCTTTAGAGTGAGGAGAGTCTTTGTTCTTTCTCAATTGGGCTGTTATTGCTTTGTGAATTACAGTATTTACGGTCATCGTCTTCTCTAGATGTAGTTCAAGCACTCAAAAATGAGGATATGCCTAAAAAGACCCATTTGCTATGCTGCCCAGATATTGACTCCTTTGCACATAGTTTTTAATGATAACTTCTCTCTGTAGAGGGTGATAGAATTAATGAGCATCTGTTCAATTTTTTTGCCTCATTGTTCAAGGAACCGTGTGAATTTCAGTGTCTTTATTCTGCATATTGTTGAAAGTGAGCACTGAATACAGAATATATAATTGTTTTTTTGGGTAGTGCACCTTACAGCTGAATAATCTTCAGACACTATTTTTCATGTAATTTGTCAAGTGAAGCAAGGTGATATCACTGCATTTTATAGACACAAAACATGCAGTAATACAAAGATTGAAAGCAATTACTGATTTGGGGTACCAAATTCAAAATACTTAGTGTCTGAATTTTTAGGCAACCCAACCATTACATATTACTATATTTTTTCAAAGTACAGTTCTTACTAACTTCAGCTGCATTGGTGACTCCTCAAGAGTACTGGAAATCAAGCCCAAACATCAAGAAAAAAGGGAAATAGGTCATTAATGATTACCTTTGAAAAAGTACTTCTGAAGATTTGCTTAGCATCATGAAGGAAGTACATGGCACTGGCAGGATGSAATCGATTTCTCCAAAACAACATTCACCAGCTTTCACGTCAGCCATCCCTTTTTCTGCAGCTACTTCATTCCTTGATGCATCTCTAATTTTGCAACAGTAGTCTTACATTAGACAACTAATGTGATCAGTCATGATACACAGAATAAGCTCATCTTGTATGATGAATGCTATGTGAACAGAAAAATCTTGAAGAGTAAAAAGAAAAAAAAAGTTGTATGTGGTTGTTAATTAAAGACTTGTGGATGGTAGATATGCACAGGAAGTGAGAAATTAAGTTATGCGGACATCCTTGTTTACAGACTATCCTGTCTGTAAGCTCGGTTTGCCAGTCTTGTATAATTTTTTGTTTTCTCTGTACAAATTATTGATACCTTTTTTTCAGGTTAGTCTTTTACCCTWGAAATTTAGTCATGTGGAGTCTTGCTGACATCCATGTGGTTCATCAGTGCAGTTCAAACCTTTACATCCATCATGTCTCTATTACTTGAGCCAGTAAGATGGACAGCAGTGGGTTATCATTCTCTCTGTGGACTCTGTAGCAGGGGAAGAGACGTGTGCTTTGCCTCCGAGTTGTACGGATATTTGCTGAGAGCAGAGCAATGATGAGATTTGAGTGTCTTGATTTCTATACTAGGTGTGGAAGGGGTTTATAATCTAGCAGGTTGGGCTTCTTATGCATGTTCATGTCAAATGTCTTGTCCCCAACAATATGTCTTCATCTCAGTTCTGCCTCTCTTCTGTCCCCATTTCATTTTTTCTTGTCTGTTCCAGCTCTGTTTTCATCTCTCAGCCTTCATTTCTTTCCCCATTAATCTTGTCCTTTGTCTCAAATGCCTCTCTTATTGCCAGCTGCGTTCCCCTCATCAAAGTTAGCACATTAAAAAGTGGAATAATCTGCATCTTGATATTTGGTAGAAAATTCCTTTTAAATCTGAGGAGAGCATTAACTTTAGGGTGCTGATGAGACAAGTAGTAATTTAAACTTGCTTAATTTGTTATTACTATTGTTTATGGCCATATATGTTACCTCTAAGTTCAGTCATAGCCCAAGACTTTTACTAGACTTTCAGTTGGTGCTATACCCTCTCTTCCCTAGAAGTAAGAAAGTCATTGAACCCAATAATAGCAGTACAATTAGGTGCTTGTCAGTGCACTGACTGTATGCTCAGCTATGGAATAAATGTTTTTGTAGAAGGTCGTAACTGAATGTGGTCATGGGCCGTAAAGTATTTGCTACTCCCTTCTATTCTGCTGGCTTGCCAATGGGCAGATGAATTTGTGCTTAGCAGAGTAAAAATCTGTCTTTGGAACCCATCTATGCTAAACCAGCAGATTAATAGTTTGAGTAGTAAATGTGTTGGAAAATACTCAAGTCTTATATATCGCATGAGACTGTTCTGCTGCTGTGCAAATCAAGTTCCATCATTCAGTGGTGCTTGTGTGTCCGAAAATTGTTATAACTACGGTTAGAAGTCACAGTATAAGAAGAAAAGCCTGGGACCTTTAATATCCTTCACTGGTAATTAAATATTAGCTCTTTATTCTGAGTATGCTGAAGAACATTTTCATGGAAAATTCTTTTTTTTTTTTCCTCTCATACTCACTGGTCCTGCTGAGTCTCTCTTGAAGTTTCTCTTCTCCTTGAAAATACATATTTTATTAAAATCAGCTTTCTGAGTTGTATTTTCAGTTTAAARGGTGCCATTGTGTCATTTATCATGAGACAATATTTAACTGCCGATTTCTCAGTGATCAACTTCACATCTGTTTTGCATCTGGTTTTGGTACACTTATGCAGTTGTGAAATATTTTTCTACGATTTTTCTGTTTTTAAGATACTTGCTCACAATTTTTACCCCTTTCCCTGAGGAAAAAAAACATTAACTTGTAATTTGAAATAAGAGGTAGAAGATTTCAGTTTATTTTCTTGTTGTCTGAATGCATGGCAACTGTCTGAAGTGTTACTGAGGTGTTACATCCTCCTTTCTCTTGCCTAAAAAACACGGTGAATGATGAAACCAAAAGCGAATGGTATCGGATGAGGAATTTATCCTCTCTTCTTGTACAGCGAGAGTGAGGCTGTCCTCCTATTTATCTGATGATTTATTTGTAATACCAGAAATATCCTTTTGAGAATATCAGTATGTTTGTTTAAAAAAAAAAAGGTACTCTAATATGCAGAGAAGGCCATAGGTTCTGTCAGACTTGGCCTGTTATATGTTCAAGAATTAACTTTTTCCCAGGGCTATACTTTAAGATACCAAGAATGTAGGGGGTTACAAATGCACACCTGTGTCCTAATTATTTGGAGAATATTGAATATATTGATTGTGATATGCCGTATTTTTAAAATATTTAACTTTCTCTGCTTTTTCCATGTCATTACGTTCACTGCAAGTTCAAATGTGTAGAAGATTATGATCGTTTAAATAAATATGATGTGATAAATATGAATAAAGAGTCTGTTACAAAGCTACAAACTACTTTTAGCCTAGATCTGTACCTTACGTTTAATTTTTCCAGTATACTTTTGCAACTGCAAAGCACTTCTACATACTATGTTTTCTAAAAATTCAGCCTTTCAGAAATCAAAAATACTTTGGCTGTACTATATTACAGGTTACAAAGCCTGATCGCTCTTCTCTCTTTTTTCACAAGAGCGTTGTCCTTACTTCATGCAAGAATCTCTTCCAGTTTGTGGAATTTCACCTAGACTGAAGTATTAAAGAGCTAATAAAATAAATCTTTAGAAATGGCTTTTCTTGCCAGAAATCTTTATTCTTTATGAAATTAATACTATTTTTTTTCTGCCTCATAACATTCTGTTCAAATTGCTTTTAGGGAATAGGTAAGGGTGTTGCATTTACTGCTATTTGCTAGTTAATGGGTATATAGCGGTTTGAAGAGCTATAAATATAAGTGCTAAACTTTTTCTCGTGCTTCTAGTGCACGTTATTTGGGTGTGAATTATATAGCTAATACAGATGTAATCTTTTAAACATCTGCCATCTTTGCTTCTATGAGTATTTGCTAAAATGAGAAGTACATCTGTTAATCTGTTACATTTTTTGTGTCCCCACTACCACAGTGGAATTTATATTCACAGTCCTTATAGTGCTACTCCAAAAAGTGGTTAAGAAATAAATCTATGGAATTTCCATTTCAGTAACATTATGTCAATTTGAAACTAGTCAGTTTAAATAGCTTTTCACGTTTAAATAAAATCTAAGGCATTTTGCAATTCGTCTTCCTATTTCTTAAAACCTCTCTTAGAACAACTCTTCTGCAAGTATGCAAGTTGTGTGAGCAGGTTCTGGGATGAACTCAGTGCGGAATTGTCCCCTGTTTTGGGGGAGGGGGTTTCCTCTTCTGTGAACGACTACAACATGTGTTTCCAGAGCTTTCTTAATAGTAGTAGTAGTGAAACATGGCTCTGATACCTGACAGTTGTTCAGGACCTTGGGGTTTAAGCAAGCAAACAACCAGAACTGCCTGGAATTGCGCGGATTCCCCTCTGCTCTGCGTGGCACCGAGGTGCAGCCCCGCCGGAGGCGCCGAAGCTGTTTGGAGAAGCTAGCGCTGCCCAGGCTGAGGGGCAGTTTATACTTTCATATTTCTCAGTTGAAACTGTTCATGTAGCTCCTTTATCTTGCCAGTTTTTATTTCAGTCTACTGAACACTTGTGTCTACTTTTTTTAATCATAGTAGAAGAAAACACATAGTTCGTACATAAAATAAATGGCAGTTCTTAATTTTGGCTATTTGTTTTCCTTTCTCCATTTTGGACCTTAAAGAAATCCTTCTACCACTGCGTTTCCTGTCTCTTCACATTTTCCTTTTCCTAATTTGCATGGTACATCCTGCTTCCTAACCGTTTGCACTGTGACATACGCTGGTGTCTGAGGCATTTACAGAATAAGCTGTTTGGTGCGTTGTTTTACTTTGCAGGCTGAGTCATGGGGTTGTAAATCTAGAGAACACAGTTTGTACCCCATGAGGAGGAGAAAAAAAAATCATAATCTTATTTTGGGTGCTTGAGTTTCTTTTCATTTCAAGTTTTATATTGCAGATATACTAGATTATTTGAAAGAATATTTTGTATGCCTTTGTATTTTATTTCCATGCTAGTTGATTTGAAACTATATTACTACATTATGTAATCTCATAAAATTGCACGTTATGCAGGGCTTAACAGCTGGATAGGAGAATCTGGGCATATCGGTGGTTGTAAAGCTGGGGACACCCTTTTTGATAAGTGAAAGTAACTTGTGTTCTGAAGATCTTGATTTGTAAAACTAAGTCAGCCTACCTCTGGCAGATATTAGCTTCAGTGCTGAGAAGATTAATGAACAAGAGTTTATTGGAAGTGTGCATGCATGCGTACTAAATTGTAAATGTAACTTTCCTTTCACTCTAGCTGTTAGTTTGCTTTAWGTTCGTTTCCATTTGGCTGTGGTAAGTGGGAGAAGACTACTTCTGCTGTTTTTTTGTCTCTGACTTTTTCATGGGTTGCCAAACGCCGGTGGCAAGTTCTCATTGACCAAATTTTTATTCAGTTTATGGTATCCTGTCTTCTGATCTCTACCACTCTTGCTATCAATGAGATGCAGTGCTCTGCATGCATTTCCTTCACATAATATTTCTGTTTGCTATTAAAACAGCTGTTTCCTCTTTGGCTGTAGTTACAGTTTAATGGAGATGGAGAAATCCTTGTTTGTAAAGATTTTTGAATAATATCAGGTGAAATACACTATAAATTAAATTGATTTTATTTTTGAATGTATTTTGTGGTGGCACTTTTCACAAGTTCCTCGTACTTGCTTTACAGTACCTTGAAGAATGTTATTCTGTTTCTGTTAGAAGTATAGGAGCATTTCTGTCCTTCTAGTGATCTCAGGATAGATTTTTCTTTGTCATCTTGTACTTGTAGTAACCAGAGGTTGGTATTACTTTAAAGGTGATGGAAGTATCCTACTTCAGTACCATCCTTATTGTTAATGCTTTATCATCACTTTTTAATAAACTTCAAATATCCTGCTTGCCTCACATTTTCCTACCCTGACTGCTCTCTTGTAGCTGATCTCTTCAATATTTATATTGAAGCTAAATTAATATTTTAACATTATGCTGTTTTTATAACGTATTGTCTTCAAAACTTTGCATAGTTGAGCAAGTTATTTTCAGTATTACCTTTCCATTTTGCTGCATGTGCTTCCTCGGCTGCTGCTTTGCTTTTCAATGCAAATCAAACTTACGCTTCAAAACTCTTTGCTGTGCGTCAAAGCCCTTCTCTTGCATCTCCCCACTCCTCTGTGCAGACCTTTGAAAGCTGAAAGTTGAAGTATTTCCATTAAGTCTATTGACTTGAACTCCAGGGGATGGTTGTTGCAGTGGGACTTTTTTCTTTGGTTTGGGTTGGAATTGTTTGGGTTTTTTTGCAGTATTCTGGATACTGAAACTAGTTCACCTGCTGTTTCTCCAAAGCTGAAAACCGTTGTGCCTCTTTTTATCCAAGTTTTTTAATCTTAATGAGGTTTTTAGGAAGCAAAATGGATGGAGCTGATTAAATGTATGTTTTTAACAATTCTCATAATTTTTTAATAAGAAAAAGTAACAAATGAACGGATCTAGAGGTTTGCATGCTGTGTGTCTTATAATTTGGCAATAGGTCTAGCTCTGTTTTCAAAACTTATATGCTGTTTTCTTTTTTAAAAAAATTTTTAAGCTAAAGTGTTTACAGTTAGGTAATTCCTTTTGGACCCAAAGTCACGCTCTCCTGGAGGTATGGAAGACGAGTTCATTTACTTCACACTTCCCCTCACTCCTAACTTTGTGAAGCGCTCTTGTAAAATGAAACCGTGCTCTGCTGGAACACAGTCAAGTATTTCTTAGGCCGTGGACAGCAGGCAGGGTGTTATGTCACTGAGGAGCAATACCATGTTTTTATTCGGTCAGAGTGTCATTATGCTGATGTCCATGTCTTGGCGTGCATGAAGCAGTTGTTCTGCAACTTTTTCCTTTTGAGCTTTTCGGTTTGAGTTTTGGTTTGGATTTTTTGAGTGTTTGCAAGTGAACGTTGTTTTATGTGGTTTTGTGCTTAAGTAGAGTTATTAAAAAAATAATAATAACAGCAGTTAAAATGGTGATTATGAGGTGGAATGATAGACTTCTCTGGAAGTGGAATTTGTTCCCTTCGTTCCCATGTCCTAATGTTTTTCAAGGAGTCTTGTAGCAAGAGAAAAAGCTTTCATTCTCCTTGTTCCTCCATTTCATGAAGTTTGTACCGAGCCAGTTCGGGTAGAATTGTCTCTCACTCACGCATGCACAAAACTGTCTGTGATATTTCTCAGGAGGAGCTCAAGTGACAGAGCCACTCCTTTCTCATGGACCACCCAACAACTTTCAAAGCAACAGTTGTAGTTTGAGATTAATTTGAATCACTGCCTCATAGGAGAAATGTTTTCTGTTAAGCCTTACCTTAAGCATTTTCCCAAGCAGGGTTTTGTCTTTTTGTTTTGTTTTTCTTTTGAAAAAGTCTATTTTCAGTTGTAGTAGGATCAATTTGGGTTTTGCTTGTTTGCTGTCAGAGATTCTTAACGTTGATTCTTTTTCATGGAAAAGCTTTATATAAATCTATTCAAAATATTATTTGAGAGGGTAACCTTCATTTTGATGGCCTCGTTACTGTGGGGGGGGGGGTTGTTTGTTTTTTTGTTTTTTTTAGCAAGCTTAGCTTTTAAAATAGTGAAGACACATGAAATTGTGGCTGTCAGTTCTGTAGTCCTTGATCCCTGCTAGTGTCTGCATTGTGTGGTTTTGACTGAAGGTGACTTTTATGGTTTCCAGATTCAAAATTTATTTTATATTATGAACATATGTTTTGGCAATTGCTGTCGTTTATCTCCTCATTTGGCTATTCTCTCTGTTTGCTACAGGATATTTTCCATACAGATTCTTTACTGTTGTTTTATTTCTTGACACTGAAATGGCTAGCACCATACAGATACCTTGGCAAGATTCCAGCTCTTTTTCTCAAATTCTGGCAATAATTGTCCTATTGGAAATTGCAACACTGCCTGTGTAAAGTGCAACAGACTTTTTTTGTTAGGGATGATGTCAGCATGAGAGATGGCCCCAAGGGTCATTAAAAGAACATAGGACTTTTGACTGTTAGGGCTTTATTGACTTTTCTCCTCAATAAAATACCATCCTGCTGAAGACAGATTGGTGTCTGCAACGGGACGAGACATACTTGGTGACCTCGCTGTGTAGCCTGATGAAGCAGCATCCCAGTGCCATAAATACAGAGGCACTCTATTAAGAGCTTCTCAGAAATGCATTAATAACTGGCTTAAAATTTTATAGAAATCCTTGCTTTTCTATGAAAGTAATTGGCCTTTTTATACGACATTACTGACTTTGCTTTTAGGACCTTTGAGTTTTCAGTTCTGGTTTGAGCTGGTTTGTTTCTGTCTGTCCGAGTAAGACTGAAATGTGGTGTTAGCCAAAACTTTTTTCTTTGTGGTCTGTCCATCTATTGCTGACTTTAACGTATTGTTCTATGTAAACTGTCTGAGAAAAAGGAGTAAAGTAATATATTTTGAATTAGTCAGTGCAATATATAGGGGGGAATGTGCAAAAACAATATATTAGGTAAATTGAGGCTGTTATTGCTATTTAGATTAACTGAAATATTTACATGTTAAAACACTTGTAGAGGGAGAAGTTTATGTACAATATTAAGATGAATCGAAGTCATTGCTAGCATTTAGTAAAATGAATATATGAATGATGGGAAATACGAAGTCTTTGCTGGTAGCTTTTCACATTTCCGGCCTGCCTGCCTTATTCCTGCCTTTACTTCATGCTATGTCTCCTTCCCCAAGTTAAGGTTTAGTTGCGGAGCAGTTGGAATTGCTGAAGATAACGTATTTCACTGAAACAGATGAATGCCAGGGAGCAGAGCGTTAAGCAGAGCAACAGTAACATATGCTCTTCCTCGCCCCTAGTCTTCTCATTTGGAACTCACCATGGCTATGAACAGATTATTCGGGGTGGTTTAACAGTGCAATAGGTGTACTTGGAGTGTCTAAGCTGGTTGCGAGAGCCAGGTTGGACAGCTTACCTGCGTTCAAAAGGCACTGTGCTGTCTTAGGCAGGTTTTCTAGCCTGCGTCAGTGCTACCTAGGAGGTCTTGAGGCTCCTCTGTCAGTAGTGTTATTACTTGTCATTGTACATTGTCTGCATTATGTTTTATATTAACCTGTGCTTTTGCGTTGTCCATATTATCTGACCCTCCCTTCTCTCTCCTTTTCTGAATAATTGGGAGTTGACTATGGGTTTTGTACTACAGACTAGAGTATTTAGCATAGTGTCTAGGGACTAATAAGTCATGAAATAGAGGAACTGATGTTTATTCTCCTGTCCTGTCTGTGATGAGAAGTTGTATGTGTAGTATAGGTTCTTGGCAAGAATCTTTTCTATATTACATAAACTCGTGTGTATGCAGTACCTTATGTACGTGCTGCTGAAGGTTTTTTGTTTAAAAAATGGAAAAGTGAGATAAATGGAACTGAAGGAGATAATGAGGTGCATGGAGACCTTGGAGCCCTCTCAGAGCTTGCTGGCAGGTCTCTGGACCATGAGAGAAATGCATTTCTTTAAGCTTGTAGAAGTAAGGAAATGAGAAGATGCCACACAGAGCACATAGTCTTCTCTCCTTTTTTAGCAAGCAGATGTCTTTCTGTTGTTAGAGCACAAGTGTAGCCCTCCATTCTGGAGGTGGCAGGTTTGCATTATGATGTCCTGTATTCAAGTATATTTTTGAATATAGCTTACCATTGTGTAAGGACACTTTGTGAAAGCATATGTGGAGGAAGAAAGTTGGCATCCGTAAGGTTGCAGTCTTTGGTCCATCAGTGGTGTGATAATAGCAAGTTTTTTGATTACAAATAAGATAAAATATACATTATTAAATGACTTGACTTTAAGGTTCTGCCTTCCAACTGGAGCCTGCAAGTGAGTATCTTCAAATGAAGTTTAATGGAGCGTGAGTATAGTTTCATGAGACACTGTCTCAGCAGGCTGAAGAAGTTCTGGCCCTTTGCCATTCGTTCCTATTTCTGTGCAGCAGTTTGTCTCCCCTCTGCTCTGCACTGTAAACTAGACCACTGAATTTAGCTGGGTTAAGARGAACTCGTCGTCAGTTATGGAGTAGCAGGCAGGTTAGTTCTACCTTGTGAAAGCAAGAAGTTATATTCCAGTCTTGAGTGGTCAATTGTCTTGAAGTGCTCATGGGAAAGGGAGGAGATGTAAAAGAAAATAAGAAATAATCTCCTGATTGGGGAACAGAGGCTGCAGAAGGAAGCTATCTCTTTCATGAGCAGTGTGGGAGAAGAGCAGCTCAGGCCTATGTGAAGAAAAAAATGGAGAGGGGTATGCTAGGAGTGTATCCATTTATTGGTATTCATTCTGAAGCATTATAATTCTTCCAGGATACTGAACATGTGAACTGGTAAAGCAGATCTAAGTTAAAGAAAGGAAAAAACAGACGAGGAAGAAATACATCAAGAGAGCTAAATTTTGTGTTGTGTATGCTGGGATTGAGGGGCTGAATCAGCAAATCTGAAATGCATATTGATTCTAAGTGATGGTGTTGCAGCAAAACGTTTACAAAATGAGCTTAGTCTCCTTTGTTTTAACCAAGGTGGTTGTTAGTGCTAAAAGAAAATAAAATGTTAAAGTATGAGGACTTCAGTCTGATTGGTTTCCAAGTAATGTCTGCTTTGAAAATCCTGATTAAAAACTTTCTTTTAAAAATCTTCTGTTCTGCATCTTCTTCTAAACTTTTTTTTTTTGTAAAGGCAAAAACTTTTCTACATGCAGTTATGAGCTAGTTTAAGGAGATTGTGCTGACAAAGGAAGTCCACTGCCCTCACGAATCTGCTAGAGATGCAGTTCATGTAAGTCCTCCCAAGTTAGCTTTAGGCAGAATTTGTCAGAGTAGTTTAAACAATTTAAAAAAATATTAGTATGAGCTAACTTGACTGTTTTGCTTGCCCAGTGAATTGGGAAATGCTCACACAAGTGCTGTAGAATCAGTGGCTTCCAGTAAAGGGGCAGTAAGGGATATCTAATTGAGGTGACAATTTTACACCAGAGTAACTTGATCCCAGAAAGTATATCTCCAAGGCTTGAAGACATCACTTTAAACCATTTTGGCTAAACTAGCCTAAAAGACTAGGCATACAGGTCTTATGCTATGATTTGACTTGTTTGGCTTTTTTTTTCAGTTTAATCACAGTCAGATAGGAATAGGTTTAAGTCAACCCAAAGTAATCCCCTTTAAAACAGACTAATTAATGAAGGGGGGTGTGCTGCCTTATCAGCTTTGTAGGTGTAGTCCAGAGGACTTCTCCTGGAGATAAATACTGTATGCACATGTTTCCCACAAAAAAACAGTGGGACCTGCAGTGCAACCTGCAAGTGGGGAACTGAACTTCTTTGCCAATTTAACTGGACTTAGTGAGCTGGAGACCCTGGTTCATTTCTCTGTTAGATCTCTTGCAACTTTGCTTCTCCTACTTTCACTTACTTTAGTTAGCTTGGCTTGGTGTTTTACTGTTTGAAAAAGAAGCATGGTTATGCTGTTGGCCACATGCCCAAGTTTATTGAAGAAAAGGAATGAAATTGCTGGAAGAGAGAAGATTCTGCGGGGGCAGGGTCTACCACATGTTGGAAGCGGGGTATATATAAAAACTTCTTTAACCCCAAACTTCATAGTAAAGGGTTAAAATTAATCCTTATTTTCGAACATGGATGAACAGTTGGTCTTCACTGAAATCATCTCTGCTGTGTCAGCGCATTCAGTTACAGCGTGTAGTCTATCCATACTCGGTGCTGTTGTTTACTGAGCAGCCATAAAGCCTAGCTATGGGGTCATCTGTCTTCCTTGATCATGGCTTCCTTTTAAAGCCATTGAGTTCTGCTCCCTACTCATCTGAAAAAGTAGTTGCATCTCATTCCTGAAGTGTTTGTTCTGCTGCACCATATGTGATCCTTAAAACATCGTACTGGGTCCACAAATACGTATCCATAATGAGCAAAAGTTTGGGAATAAATCCCTGATCACCACTGTGTAATTTGCTGCTTTGACGAGAGATCTCTGTTTTATTTAGCAATGTGTATGTTAAGGAACCGAAAAGTGCAGTTTCATGGTTATCATAAGCCAGCCGGTCCAAATCTTAGCTACTGCCCAAAGTTGTGGTCCCTTTCTTCCATACTCCTGTAGCTGCACGTGCTCATCCTCTCCCGGGTGTTGGTGTTAGAGATTACACAGCGGCACCATAAATCAGATCATGTCTCAGAAGGGCTGAAGACTGTTTGTGGCTTTGGTTTTTGCAGGATTTGTTCTCAGCAATGAAATCCAACTGGCTGTGTGGCTGTACGATCAGGGATGTAAGAGAGGGGATGATAACACATGGTCAGTGAGGGATCATTCCCTTCAGTAGTAGCACTGGCTTAGATCAGCTGACTGTGAAACCACAGTCTATGTTTAAAAAAAAAAAAAAAAAAAAAAAAAGCTTGACAGAACAGTGATTCATTAAGGCTACTGATTTTCCTGTTCCAGGGCCTGTAAGAGGCTGAAGGCCAGGGAATATTGGGAATTCTGAATTCTTTGTAAGGGCTAGAGCTTGTCACCTTTGCCTATTTGCCAGCAATCGCATAGGAACAGCCATATAATGATGATCTATAGTTTCCATTCTTTTTTTTTATTTTTAATAAAAAGCAATAGTCTTCCTTGCAAAAGGAAAATACTATTATTTCTCAGAGGAAGTGGCATTTTTTCCAAGTTGTCATTCTGACTGGAATGTTTATGCTCTTCTTGCAGTACTCATGTGGTCTACTGCTGTGTGAAAATCTTGCTTTAGTTGGGAATGCTCTTGTCAAACAAGCATGTACAGCATCTGACATAAAGGGTGCAGGACTAAAATGGATGTGTTTGTGTTTAGTCAGTGCTTTTCACTGTGACACCCATAAGGTTTTAATTCCTGTGTAAAACAGAAAGCTAAACCACAGCAAGTATGCATTAAAATAACTTGGAAGAAGAAAGGGAGCAAGAACGGGAGTTGGTGTTTAGAGTCTTCTCTATTTTAGTCTTTGATCCCAGGTATGGCTGAGGTTATTTATTTATTTTCAATATAAAAAGAAAGCTCAGACTTTTGTACATAGATTTTATTAGTTTTATAGTGAATAGTGAGTATTGCAGAGACTAAGCTCAGTGATAGTTATACTTAATCCATTTCTTGGTTTTATGTGATGTGTTTTAATGGAGAAGAGCTGAAGGGGCAACTTAATAAGCTAGCGTAGTTCAAGCAATCTGGAAGCCAAATTCTGACAGCCTCCCTTTTGCAACTGTTCCTAAGATGCTCCTGACTTAAAACAAGCCGAATGAAACCTGGCTAGTTTTTTGTTGTTGTTGTTGTTGTTAACCTAGGTGTTGAGGGAAAAGGTAAATTCTTTGACCATAGTACTCATGCATCCTTTGTTTGTAGCAAATTTAGCAAGTGAGAGTTCTTCAGAGTAAGGTGGGGTTTTGTTTGTTTTTAAACTCTGGCAAAAGCTTTATTGTTTGTACTGAGTGTGCCAAAACACAAGTATAGCCAGAGCGAGTAGTATATGCAAAACTTTGGTCCATACCGCTGAGATTTGGCAAAGATTTGGTGACAATTTGAAATGGGATTTATAAAGGACAATGTGAGGCAGCTTTGGTTAAGAGCATGCTACAAACCTGGTTTTTAATAGAGCAAGTCAGGAAATGTAGAAGACTCTCATAAATGTGATCTTTCAGTTTTAGTGTGTTATACGGTATATTGTCAGGTTTGTTAAGTCGCCTTTGGTGGTAAGCACCTCTGCGTTGCAGGCGTAGCGCTGCCAAGCTGACGCTTGGACCAAACCACTAACCTCTGCCTCATTTTCTGTAACTGCAGAAATCTTGCAGTCTGTTAGAAACCAGCAGATTGGAGATTCTCGGTTACAAAATGTTAGTCCTTGCAAGCATTAAAACACGATTTAATGTTGCTACTACTGCTGCTAAGTAAAAATGTGATATGTATATGAAGAATGGATCATATATTTGACAACTAACTTTTCTAACTTAATGAAATAATGGAAATAGAAGCCGGAAATGGGGGGCTGTATTTCAGTAGGCTGTTTACAGGRCTGCAGAAGTATTGTAGGTGAAAAGAATCTTCCCTGTAACTGTTACTCAGGTATTTCGACTTGGGTATGGTGGTGCTATGGCACTCGCGTTGTGCATTGCCTAGGGAAAACAAAGGAATGGCTGAAGTAAAGTAGGCTCTTCTCAGCTCAGTAAATGCCAACTTTAATTAATAGGCTAAATTAATAGGTTTACAAGAGGTGTCTAAGCTAGATGGGAGAACGCTTGGGAAAAGTTCAGGTTCGACAAGGCTGGCAGGTAGACGTTGAGTCAGGGGAAGTCATTTCTGAGGTTCTTTTTAAATAAGTACTTAGAAGAGTGGGTATGACAAAAGTGGTGGTGTTATATAATAGCAGGCAGGAAGAAGTAAGGTCATCCCTCCTATGGCAGGAAATCCTCCAGGTGTGAAACGAAGCTTTAAAGATGCTGACATTTTCAGTGCTTAGAAAGGAGAGGAAAACATTCCCAGCTGCTGAGTTCAGAGACCCAACATCATCAGATTGATATCATAAAAGTATGATGGTTTTTAATTTTCTTGCGCAAGAAAGAACAAACAGTACAATAACAGCAGTAGCTCATCTGTTCAGGGCTATGCGTTCATTTTATTCATCTTCTTTTAGTAACGTTATGAAAATGTTTTCTGCATTAGAGTCACAAGCTTTGCTGTTTTCAAGTTCTCAAGTTCTCATTTCAAGTGTTGAAATGTTTGGGAGGTARAACAAATCAGTTCATAAGACCAGGATCAACATGCTTGAATTTACTTGGCTAATAGAAAGAATTACAAATGAACAGAACGTGCCCTTAAAGTTTATATAACAATGTGCTTCAAATGCATTTGGAAATGTAAGTAATGGTTCTGATAGATTTGGTTTTAAATGTGTTTTGTCATAATTGAGCTATCAAATAACATCAAGAAGTTCCTCAAAAGGTCTGTTTACGCACATCTTTCAGATAACATTGCTAATCCGAGCAGTTAATTTCCAGGGAGGAGGCTGGCTGTTATGAAGCAGTAGTTGTAAATGAGTTTGTTCAGGTGAAGTACTTTCCATATCTGCAAGACTACACCAACTACTTCCCTACTTTTTCATGACGTATATCCATGCAGGTTAATATATTTTAGATTTGTCTAGTTTAAAAAGAAAAACTTGAATGCTTTTGAATTACAGCACATGCTTCATAGTTTTCAGAAAAACGGAATATTTTCTTCAGATGAAGTAATCCTAATTAGGGCTGTGTGTACCAGCAAACGTTACTGTCAGGATTTAAATCTGTTCGCAGATAACAGTAGTGTTGCATTGCTGCAGCACGTTCATGGCTGATGTCCCACATCTGCAACTGGTTTGCTGTAGAAGACATGATATATCATGGGTGGGAGCCCACAGTTTACAGCTGCTGACATTATGTCACAAACTCTTTCCCATTAGCATTTTGCCAGCGGGTGTTGTGGTGGTTGATGACTTATAGTTTTGAATGGACAGTCAAAAGTCTGGGTTCTGTTGGTTTCCATTAAAAAAATGCGAAGGACACGTGCAGATCAGTGGGGACAAAAGACAAATCTTTTCTTAATTTATTTTTTTTTTTAATCTACAAAACTTTGTAACACAGACCAGGCCTAGAACTGCTCTTCATGTCATAGTTAATTGGAGTGAGAGCAGACGTGGTATTCCCAGAGCAACTGGATTAATAGACTGATCACAACAGCATCTCGGGGTGAACTGGAATTCACCACCGTCCTGCTTTTTTGAGTGCCGGCAGCAGTTGAGCCACAGCTCCCCCTCTTTATAGCTTAAGCCGGGGGGTAAAGTGCCAGGCACCTTAGTGCATCTTTGTGCATCTATGAATTTCTGTTTGAAAAAAAACTTTCGTTACAATTTAGGTTAAAGATATGATCACAGTCCTGCTAGTGTTTGATGTTATGGTAACGTTCTTCTTTTAACAATAAGTGATTCTGTTTAGTGCCAAATGATGCCATTTTAAATGTAATGTATTTTCTAGTCACATTTAAATTTGGATATACTGGCTTTCTGAGAGGAATCCTGATTAATATGGAAAGGGTCAGCGATCTCACTCCACTCTGAAACTTAATTTGGTGTCTGTATCATTGGCTTTTTTTTTTTATCTTTCACAAAGAACTTTAGTTCCAAAGAACGTTTCCCCTTTGCCAAAATTCCACGTGATCTTGCCTTCAAGGAAACAGATCTGTTTATAGCAGCCTGGAAGAGCCTTTTTAAAGCAGATTTCTGGTACCAGTAATTTTAACCCATGAAAGGTGAACAGAAACAAGTCATTCCTAGTCCAGATTGCAATAACCATATTTCACTCATATGTTTATTCTTCGTGAAATTCAGAATTTGTGCTTTTGGGGGGCTGGGATTAGTCTCTCTCTTCTTCTCATTCTGCATTTAATGGTATGTCATGTAGCAAGGGTATGCGCACATGTAGTAAAGCAGATACTCTGCCTCAAATTGGCTGGTGCTTGTTTGACTGGACAGTTATCAATTGTTTCTTAATTCATGCCACAGTATTTGTGAAAATACTTAGGATTTAAATAAGATCTCACTGCAGCGTTGTGTCATTTTTCTGAGAAATGGAGAGAGAAATATTCATATGAATTTTAGTTATAATAGTTTGTACTGTAACTTCTGGGGTTTTTTGGTTATTGTAGAGTTATTTTTTTATTTACACACACACACACACACACATGCACACATGCTAGCAGAAAAGCATTTATAACTTAAAAATTTAATTGACCAGGTATTTTGAGTTAAATACCTTAATCTTTGTTCCTCTATCTCACACTCACTTTCTCTTTCTGGAAAAGCACCAGATACTGCTGTCCTGCAGGTTAATACACATGTAAATATATAACCAGTCACCGGAGTGCTTTTCTTTAAAATACTTCTCCCCTAGTTTTGTTAGAACTGTTCATTTCCTTTAGGTATTTTTAGGAGGAAGGAGAAGAGAACGGAGTTGCTGAATTGTTGCATACACTGAAGGCTGTATTCTGTGCCCCACTGCTGATCCCACATGGAGGTCTGATTCCTGGGGTGAGGGAGGATTCCAGAGAAATTGGCCAAAATCAAAAATGTCACTGATTCTTAGGGATGCTGTGTTTTGGATTTTTGGAATTTTAAATACTTGTTTGTTTTGGGGAGGTTTTTTTGGTTCGGTTGGGGAGAAGAGGGTTGCAAATAACCAAAAGTGGTACTTCACATCCAATTTTAGAATTCACACTGTATTTTATAATGTATTTGCTTTTGTCTAAATCTTGAGGTGTGCTTGGAAATCATCCTGTTCTGGTTTTGCAGTATCTTGGCCTTCTTTCTAGCGTTTGCCTTTTTTTGTTCCTGGCAAACCTCCCTCTTAGCTCCCCACTCAAGCACATGAACTCACAGATGCTCAAATAAGATGGTATTCTCATGACTATCATGTGAGTAAAACTGCTGCGATGTTACTGACTGAACTTGTAATTGGTTACACCTACTTTGAATGGTTTAAGAGACTGTATTGCTGCCTCAAAGTTCAGCTCCGATTTAAACTGCTTTCCATTGAATTTCCAGTGCTAGGCGGAAATGCCATGATTTAAAAATCACTGTAGATTGAGGGAAGTTTGGAAAACTTAAGTCTTTACTGCTAGCCAACTTTAGTGTGTCTTTTCTATCATGCTGTGAGCTCATTTGTTGTTTTAAAAAATGTATTTCTATTTCTTCATACTTAATCTTATTTTGCAGGGACTGACTTCTTTGGAAATACCAAATCATAGCTAAGAAGGACTTCATATATTTCGTAGTACTCTTGTGCCTTATGGTCTGAACAATACATAAATACTAGGTTTTTAATGCTCTGTAGTAAGATAAAATGAAACAAAAAGCAACTGAGACTTCTCACATTTATGGTTAAACCCTTTCCAAAACAGAGTTAAAACAAATCTTACATTGTGATGTTTTCTGCCAGAAAATATGTCTTGTTAATTGAGAGGCCTATTTCTCTGTTAAAATGGGTAGTACTAAAAACTGCTTTGCCAGCACAGCTGTGTGAAGGAGGGATGAAGCTGTGTGTTGGAAGGGTGTTAGTATACTGTGAGATAATGACAGCGGAATTAACTCCCATTCCTGTAAGATCCCCCCAAAAGCACAATGTATGGGGACCCATGATGTAATAATTCTTTAAAATAGATGCATAAACATCTAGTTAATGTAGAAATTGAGGTGTCCCCCCCCCCCCCCAGATTACACTCTGTTCCTATTTGTTGCTTGTCATCTCTAAATCTCTGGAATAATTTGCATTTTTCTCCCTTTCTTACATTGTAACACATGATTGTGAAACCTTATGGCAAGCTGCATGTATCTCAAATAATTTTAGTGATTACAAATACTATGATTGGCTGCACTTACTATGAATGTTTCAGGATTTGTATTTGTGTTGGGACAATATGTTTGTTTGGAAATCGCTCTTCTGTTATGTTTTAGGACAATGTTGGCACAGGAGCGATCCCATTGGGAATGTTGCAATTTGGGGCATCACGTTGTTATGTAGTTTTAGCACTGTTATTCTGCTTCAACTCTACTGCAGCTACACAATTTTTATAGTTTTCGTATGAGTTTGCTATCACTTTTTAGTAAAACATTAATGAGAATCAAATTATGGAAATAAGGTAAAGAAACCCTGGGAAAGACTAGTGAGTTAAGGGAGATGGCTTGTGCAAAATAGGAGTCCACTGCATAAATTCCCTTGAAAGTGTATGCTATGTCTCTGCGGGAAATAGACATTTTATTGTCTCCTTTATCATCTACAGATTCTTAGGCAGGTTCTGATCGGCCTGATTCATCTAAGCTGTCTCCACTGAGGCTGAAGTTTTGCGAGTGCTTTATGTCAGCAAAAGTTATCCCTGCCACCAGGAGAAGAGACCCTGCCGCCGTTATTTTCCTGGTGTTGCCRTAAAGGTTTGCAGGATTGTGCAGTGAGGTGATGAGGGAACTGGTAGGGATTTTTAATAACCTGGAGAAATTGTTAGATGCAACACTACTCAGGGTTTCCCCTAAACAGTGACGATACAAAGGGCCTGGAATGAGCAACAGAGGGAGGAAAAGTTTCTGGCAGTAGCAGGAAGGCAGGATCCGTCACTGTAGTCTTTCTTTAATTTAAGTTGTGTTGGCTTATGCTAGCTTGAAATTTATGTGAAAGACCACTTTGGTTATGAAGTCAAACCTTTAGCTCAGCCCGATTCATTTATATACTTATCTATTATTTATTTATTTAGAAGAATCTTAGGAGTTATCCCTTGTGAGTTAAGAGTCTTAACCATACCGAAATAGTTGAGAGGAAGAAAAAGGGCACACGTGATGACTCTTCCTTGCTTGATTTCAACCAAATTTTTCAGGCAAGGGAGTTTTGAGATACAGCATTTGTTGCACAGGYGTTCTGCGAGGAGGTGGTAGTTCTGTTGCTGATGATGGATCTATCTACCACCTCTAGTTGTGGAGCAAGTTGCCAGGGTTTGAATGCCCTCTGCTGAACAAAGTGCTGTTGCTTGACCGAATCGTGCTAGTTTTGACTTTGCTTACTCTTTGATAGGAGGTACATTACCATTCAGTTTGTGTCATGGTATTTCTTGGGGTTCTCCAACTTTGTAAACCCAGTTGACTTGGAGTAGGTTGTAGATGTGATAGAATCAGGTGGGCATGATGGGTTTTGACTGGCTTTCTGAATGAGGGTTGATCAGATGTCTGTGCTCACTCCTTTTAGGTCAGTGGCTGTGCCCTGAGCTATGGCAAGCATTTATTTTTATTTTTATTTTTTACTGTATCTGCAAGGATGGATGCAGTAGCCACTGAGGGTTTATTAGGTTTTCTCGCACAAGTTCCCTCGTAGTTTGTATGCCACCACAGTGGCCACTGGTGAGAAATGCTGTTAAAAAGACAGGTGGACTATGACCAGCTTGGTTTCAGTTTCATTGGGCATGAATAATGTATTTGAAACATTTAACTGATGTTTTATCCAGATTAGCAGATGGTAAGATCAGGATGTTAGGGAAACTGTCTTTTGCTACCTATAAGTGAAAGTTTTTCTTCACTTTACTTAAAGAATAGGTGTCCTCTTTCCTGAAAAATAGAAAAGTGGGGGGAAAAAAGTTGTTGTGTGCCATAAGACATTTAAGCAATTCGAGGAATGCAATACAAACTTAATGCCAATGACTTTTATTATTTTGTAGTTTTAGCTCCCAGTGTTGGAGCTGGTTAGAAATAGCAATTTAAACAGGGTGATTTTCAGCTGATACAAGCTGAAAAGAAGGGAAGCGCCTAATTGCCTTTGTAGCGTGATTCTCCTACTCATTGCTGAACAGACAAGGAGTTTTGTGTTTCCCATTACCTTTTTATATCAGTGTATTAGAAGTTTCCATGATTTTCATGTTCTCTCATCTGTGTGTATCAACATCTGGTATATTTTATATCTGTCATAGCCTTTGCTGTAGTTGGCTTCACTCATACCTGCAGACTGCAGTTCCTTCCCGCTTGTATATTAAAATACATCTGAAGGTTGTTCTCTGCAAAGTTTTCGTAGCGCTTCTTTCTACTAGGATTTTTATTACTTATTTTTTCTCCAGTGATCAGCGATAGCTTAGGGTGTTTTCTGATCAAAGCTCTAAGCATTGAGCTAGACAGAGTTAGTTCCTGCTGCACTAAGAGCAACTGCTTTTCCTTGGGCARCACAGAGCAGAGGCAGTGAAGTTAATTTAAATGCAGTGGACAGAGTATCTCTGATAAGGGCTCTTTTGCTCTGGGCAAGCTTGCCTTTGTCTGAAAAAAATCTTCAAGACACACAAGACCCTTCTGAATCATCAGTGTTTGCAAAGTAACCTGTATTGAGTAGTTCCTTCATGGAATAAAGAGATAGAAATTACCGTATTCAGCTTATAAAATAAATTTGGGGGCGAGGGTTCTTATCTTCCTGTGCTGGTGAGGAGGAATTGCAATTCAAAATAAATAAATAAAATAGCAATTAAATTTGGATTTTTTTTTTAATCACTCACAACACTGGTTCAGGCTAGATAGTTCTTTGTCAGTGACTGTCCACTGTTGCTTTAAAATGTAAGGGTGAAGTGTCAGTTTGTTGAACTGGCAGGAGCTTTGTAGGAACTCCCTGCTGCCACAGGGTAATCCTTCTTGTGCTCTTGATGGTGACCATAACTCTTGTCAGCGTTCACAGCTGGGTGTGCTAGGAAGCAGGAGCTGCTTGTGTTTGTTTGGAGAACCGCCCTTTGGCATTTATTTCCGTGCCCTTCTTTAAACAAAAAATAACCCTCTGCAACTGTGCTATTTATCACAGTGCAGCTTTTACACTTGAAGGAATACAGTGTAGAGAGTAATGCTGGTGGATATTTTATACATGTAGACCTGATAATTGGAATTGGCTTAGGGAAAATGTTGATCTTCAAATATAGACATTTTGTGCTACTTTGGATTAAATTTTATCTCCTGCCCGAAAGGGAATGTATAATCACAAAGAAATAGTAAACCTTACAGCTCGCAGCAAGCAGGGCATTTCTCTGGAACTGGGGAGACCAGCTCAAATCCTTGCATCRCCTGATTGAGAGTAAAGGCTTGAACTGTTACCTCTCTGAAGGGGGAAAGCTCTGGCCATCGTACAAAAAAAAGGGGATGTGCTCCATGTTTTTCCCTATTGGAGCTGTTATCTATAAATGTGTGTGTATCTATATGACATGTATATATAGGAGACTAGAGGCTTGAAACTGAGATTTCCATATATCACAAAGTATTTTAGGAAGGAGGTGGGAGAAGAGTGTGTGTGTGTGTGTGTGTGTATGCTTTAATACACACAACCAATGGCTGTTTAATCACTATATAAAGTGTAATAAATCCCTCATTAAAGCACCCAAATACCAAGTCCATAATCTAAAGAGGTCCTAGAAAAGAGATTGGAAGCTGGGCTTTCAGCATCTTAAACTAGCTCCCTAAGCATTAGGCAATTTGATATGTGAAAGCATGACTGCTAGGGAACGTTGCATCTGTCTCTCTCTTTCTCACTGTGGCTGTAAAATTTTAAGATCTTGGTTTCTTTCCTGTGTGAAATGGGAATCATTTTGTAATCTTGAAAATTTTACAGGACAGCAAAACCGATTCCTGTCCAATTCTTCGCAGTGTGTCTCTGTGTATACAGACAATGCTTGCCCTCATGAAGTTTCACTGAATGTTTCTTTTTTGCCCGCAGATTTGTCACGGAACAGACTGTCAGAGCTTCCAGCAGAAGCATGTCACTTTGTCTCCCTCGAGAGCCTTAATTTGTACCAGAATTGCATTCGATACATCCCAGAGGCTATTTTGAACTTACAGTCTTTAACATTTCTAAATATCAGGTAATCTTTATTTTAAAGACCTTGCTTAGCATCAGTATTCTAGGTTTATGCATCTTGGAACATCAATAAATAATGCAGACATGGTGTGTAATCATCGTGGTGTTATATTGCATGGCATTGAATCAAAGCGCCCTGAACCAGACTTACAGACTTAGGTTGATCAGGGAACACAAAGATTAAGAAGTGGCTTGTAAAAGTGGAAAATGAAGAAGAGAGCTTAATTCCGTTCTGAAGGACTCGCAAAACAAATTCCAGTAGTTTTCATGTGAAATACAAGCATGCTGATGGAAAAGAGTGGATGGAGTTATTGGATAGTCCTTAATATTCACCTGTCAGCTGCTAAATAAGGCTTACTGAATTTCCATTTATATTGGCTGCACTAGTGGCTTTTAAAGAGCTTTCTCAAGCATTAAATGCTTGTCTGCCTGCACTAAAAGCTAATTGCCACAACAATCTAGCTGTTGATGAAATTCAGTTGTGTACAGGATTCTCCATTTCTAGAAACAATGTTTTAAGAGGTATGGAAAGTTCCTAGTCACAAACTAACAGTGATGCCAGGCAAGAAGGATTTCAGGCGATTTCTTTTTGGTGTTATATTTCTGCTACTTCAATTTGTTTGTGTTTCTTTTTATTATTATTATTATTATTAACAATGAGAATTGTAGGAATAGGATATGAGTCAGATATGGATTTCCTATTGCTGTGATCTCTAGCAGGTGCAGTCCAATTATTGTCCTTTTAACAGCTGCTGTTGGTTCACCTACTGCTCAGAACTGTTTTTCTTATAGCAGGAAAATGTAGGCTTCAGGCATGAAAAGAACCCACACCATATTTTGGTAAACATCAGCATCTGGCTTTGTCCTTAGTTATGATCATAACTTTCTAATTGTCCAGTCACTACTGCTTGCTATCGTTTATTTTTAGAGAAGCTTTCTCTTTTATAAATAATTCTCATCCTGTTTGATTCATTCTGTGAGGTTACAATCCAGTCATATGACCTCATATTTGCTTTAATAGTAATATATTGTGAAATGACCAACACTGGATTTTGAAACAACCAAATCCCTCATACCAGGAATCTTGATCCACATGACATACTGAATAGTTAAAGTATATTTCTAATTGAGTAAGTAATGACTT
This sequence comes from Apteryx rowi, assembly GCF_003343035.1. Classification (NCBI taxonomy): domain Eukaryota; kingdom Metazoa; phylum Chordata; class Aves; order Apterygiformes; family Apterygidae; genus Apteryx; species Apteryx rowi. Next base: position 2,029,881 of record NW_020449641.1, on the reverse strand, counting down.
CCTCTGTGGGTTTTGTACGTGTTGACCTGCAATACTAGCTATCTGAAGGGCTTTCACACTGTGTTCAAACATATTAGGTTGCGACAGAGGGCGGCCAGTTATCAGAAGCACCTAAAAGCGCCTGAAAAGGTCATGTTCCTCCACCCTGAGTGGAGTCTTCTCCAAAAGAATCTGATCAGGGTTAGTACTTTGTCCTGAGAGTTTGTGCACACATAACTAGGTAAAGCAGGTAATGAAGGAAGACTTCATGACCTTAGTTTTACAGTAATAAGGGAGAAGTTGAGTTGACCATTATCAAAATGGACTGTGCTTTTTGTATATCTTTCATTACATTAAGATGTGAGGTGATTTTGCACTAGAGTGAGATGATGATGACTTTGTTTTCTTTCTGTCCAAAAAGTCGAAACCAACTTTCAACACTGCCAGTACACTTGTGTAGTCTACCGCTAAAAGTTTTGATAGCGAGTAATAATAAGTTGGTTTCAATACCTGAAGAAATCGGACAGCTCAGACAGCTGACAGAGCTTGTGAGTATACAGTTATTTTTTTAACTATCATTATTCAATCTTTAATTTTTAATTGATGTGTTTAATAGGTTCAYATGTGTTTCAGAAGAAATACCAATTTTTTTAACCAATTAAAAATAATGCAGTAATTAGGATGCTGTCTTGGGATGTGTGAAATCAGAATTGTTTCCTGTTCTGCTAAGAACGCTGTGATTGTAAACTGTCACTTGCATGCCATAGCAAGTAACTGAAATCTGCTTTTGGCCTAAGAAAGATTTGTATCTGTCATTCTATCTCCAGCTATGTTTTTTTGACTTTGTAATAGAGATATTAGAAAAAGAATATGAAATATTGTCTGAGGTTTTAAAAATCTGATTTATGTGGGGAAAAGATACCTTGCACTGGAGAACTAGTGATCCACATCACTAAGAATTTTCCCTATTTTTGAGGGAGGCTGTATGGAATTAGAGCTCCTGGTGCATTTTCTTCTGGCAAAAAGCTTTCATATGGGAAGTTGCACTGTCTCAAATAACATCGAGTAACTTAAGTAACTTTCTTAAGTTTTTATTCCCCCATGTATTTAAAATGAGAATAATGCCTCAGCTCAGAAGTGAGATTTAATGAATGTAAGCATCCAGGKTGTTATGTAAATGGTTGTCTCTTTTCTTTCAGGCCCTGAATAAAGTACCATGTATCATAGTTAACAGACTTGCCAGTTCGTGGTGGTAATGTCAAAACTGCTAACTTGCTCTTTATTTTTGCTTTGCAGGATGTGAGCTGTAATGAAATACAAACAATACCTCCACAGATTGGCAATCTGGAGTCCTTGCGTGACCTAAATGTCAGAAGAAATCATTTGGTGCGTTTACCTGAAGGTGAGATAAAGGCTGTTAGTCGTAACAGCAAAAACTTTGAGCCCTTCTGGATTCCTTTTAATGTTTTTTTTCTTTTCCTGAGAGCTAGGTGCAGGTGTATTTAATTAATCATTTTGTAAAACACACATTTGAGTTTTATGCTTCTTGTTTTCAAACCTGCTGAACTAGATATTTGTTTTCTATCTCCAGAGCTTGCTGAGTTGCCTTTGATTCGGTTAGATATCTCCTGCAATAAAATAACAACAATCCCTGTTTGTTACCGGAACCTCAGACATCTGCAGACCATCATGTTAGAGAACAACCCTCTCCAGTCACCCCCTGCACAGGTAAACTGCAGCTGGGAATTGGGGTGACTATTTTAGCTGAAAAGGGGGGAATGAAGTTAAAAGCTGAAGGATTATATTAGAACCTTTACTTAAGAACAAGAGAAGTTTAAATAATGTATATCCTCTACCAGTTTTAAATGTACATCACAACTTGAAGAAGCTTTCTCTTCCCTTACTGATGGCATTAGTAGTTTCGCCTTTATGGGGTTATACCAAGAATTCCTCTGTTAGCATCTCKCTAATATTAGCTGAAGATTTCTAATAGCTATAGTTTCAGGAGAGCTATAGGAGAGAGGAAGCAACTATTAGACAAAATTGGTTTTGTGCCACTCAAATGTCAAAATTTAGACCGAGGACCCAGTTCTGCTCTGTGTTCTGTTTCATTTTGCAGTAGTGGGCTCACATCAGCCTTTGGGCTAGAAACTTCAATATGGTTAGTGGCTAATTTAAATTTCAATGTGAGTATATAAGCCCTTCAGTACTACAGGTTCTACTGTGAGCTCTGCTTCTGAATCAAGAGTGGCACATGCTAAGACCTGTAGTTTCCGCCTCACTGTAGAATGCAAAGACAGCTGTGATTAGCCTCATTTACTTCCAGTTTGAGCTTGCTTTGGCAGTCTGCCGCCGCCATTCAAAGTTGGGCATGGGTGGGAGGCATCTTTTCTGATGCGAAGGGTATAAATTCTAGTAGGTATAAATGCTTACATCATTTGCCTAATGAAATCTCAGTATCCGGATGACAGAGTTGCATGCAGAGCAGATGTACGTGGAAGACGGCTTCCATTTGTTTGTCACGGGCATCCCATGGCACTCCACTGTAGCTGTTTCTCTAAAATGCAGCAGGGTTAGAAGAAAAGATGTATTGATTGATATAAATATGCTCACTGATTACTCCCAACTGCAGGTTAAATGTCTTTAGAGTACTTTGGAAAGGTGCTGTCAAATTATACTGACTTTTTTTGTTTGTTTGTTTTGGTTTGGTTTTTTAGATATGTATAAAAGGAAAAATTCACATATTTAAATACCTGAACATAGAAGCATGCAAGATAGCTCCAGACCTGCCTGATTATGATAGGAGACCCATGGGGTTTGGATCCTGGTGAGTTTGGCACAATCCAAGTTCCCTGTTTTGATGTCATTCAGGAAAACTTGTCAGCCATCTGAATTTGAAAAACTAGATCCAAGGATTGTTCACTGGTCAGCACACTGATGGAGGTAGCTTTGAAGAATATCACTTGTGTTATCTCATGATACATTCTAGCAAGATACCACTATAAAAGAAGCAAAGAAGAGTTCAGAAGAAAAAAACTAGGTAATATCATATGTAAGGCAGTGTTAGCATTAATATACAGTGAGAAGAGAGTGTTGGGATCTTCAGAGTACAAGGGATATGCTGTCATGTTAGTAACCAGTGTGCTTAGTTTATAAGATCTTAATATTTCCTGCATACTTACTGAAGTATAACCCTACTGTGATTTTTAACCTTTTGTACAGAATTTATAACTGCTTTGCTCAAACCACAGGTGTAAATGCTGATCTCCACCCCGTTAGTAAACTGTTATTCTTGGCCAGCTTTCACTTGGCACAACTGCTTAGCATCATAACACAAATATTGGAACAGTCAGCTATATCAGCTGCTAAATTAAGATGTTCAGAGAAAAGCAGGAGTTCAGATTTATAGCTGTTATAGAAGAAAGGGAGGCAGTGAAATATGAAACTAAATATATTTTTAAAATGATCTTGGAAGGTGATAGTAAGGTCTGGAGGAGTAAGCTGCTGAAGGATGTACCTCTGTCATAGCAGTAATAAAACACAAATCAAAGGGCCTGACAATAAATCATGATGATTCAGAGATTTGTGAAGGAGAATTTGCATGACAGACTGACAGAATGATTCCTCATCAGCACTGAATGTTTTGAATTATTTTTCTAGAGGAGGTCAACATATGAGCATTTTATGAGTGTTACTCAGTTTCCTAGAGTATAAGTTATTGCAGACAGGGTCTCTGCACACAGAAGGGGTACCTTCCTGTTACTGAAAACAAATAACATTTTGGCTCTAAAATGATAAACTTTCTTGCTGTGTTGATCTTCAGCATAGTTTATTTTTAAGAGAAACCCCAATCAAATCAGAGTGTGACTATGTGCTTATTGATTTGTTGTTGTCTGTAATTATATATTATTATTAAATTTTTCATTAATTACTTATGTGAAATGAAAAGAATTAATGTATTTTAATCATAGCTTGGAATTATGACTGTAAAAACAAGTCCAGAACCAATTCAGGATACTTCTTCTAGAGTCCCCTCCAGATTCAGCCACATGAAATGAGYTGGTTCTATTGTCAGTGATTCAAGTGAATAGTTTTTTTTAACTGCACTGAGCAATTTCATGGTCATTCTTTTTTCTTTCTCACCCAAAAGAAGGGAGTTTTTTCTTTCCCCATATTTGTTGYTAAGGCTTTGTTATGCGAATGATCTTTCTGTTCAACTGCAAGGCCATGAAGGTGAAACCTTTTGAGTTAAACAAAACTCTGTGCAGGTGTAAGAGCTTGGTCATTTGTGTCTATTTGCAGGGGGTAGATGTGCATAAAAGTAAATATATACCTAATGTTTCTCTTCTGTAGCTCTTCATCCGATTTCTTACTTTTTTTATTTTACGCCTATCTGAATATGTAAACAGCGCAAGGTGGTAGTCTGTCATTTTGCCCTACAAAATCCCATGCATGCCTATGGCACTGCATAAATAATAGTAATAGCAGTAATTTAAAAATAAGTATTTCCTGAAAGAGGGATATTAGAGGGAGTAACAACTTGAGAGCAAAACCAGTGAGAAAATCACTTGCAATTCAGTTGTTATGGGGTAGAGCAATTAGCTTCTTGAAGTTCATTCTTCCTTGTGTATTATGCAGTAATTACTGCTGCAGTTCTCCCTGGGGCATCAAGCACCAGCAGAACAGTTGATCCATTGTGAAGTGCCATCTGCAGTGGGCCAGACAAGCCCCGTTGTTTCTTTACTGTAGCTATCTGCAGCAGTTGCCAGGCTTGACATCTGTGGTGGCCGCACTGCTGAATTATGTAGTTTCTGAGCCCAGAAACTTAGAGAAGAACCGTGTGGCTCTTCCGTTAATGTGTATTGTAACCCTAGGCACATGTCTAATGCCTTTGTTTAGATGTGTCCTTGACAAAGTCAGAGTCCCTAAGTAAAAACTGTACTTTTATGTTATTCAAGTGGTGATGGAGTATTTGAAATTACTGTCCTGCTTACTGTGCATTTTCTTAGGTAGGCAATTCTGATATGGACAATGGTTATATAATGCTTTCTGTGTACTTTTCTCTAGAAGATGTGTATTCTGATACAGCTATATTTATGGTAATTTTACATGATTTTATGATTACCTATGAGAAAGTTTGGGGGAAGAAAGCAGAAGTGTTATTCAATCAAACATGTGAGTTAGAAAATGAAAGTTTGACCCCTTAAACAGTGAAATAAGAGATCACTTTGCGATTTTGTGTGTCAAGATTGCTGTTTGGGAATGTTTAAGTATGGGTAAATACTTTGGATCAGATTAGCCCTTAAAACACTAGGCGGTGGCAGGTGGACACTTGACTGACAGATAGGAATGTTTGTGGCTGTAAGCACGTAGCCTCTTGTTCTATATGGCAAATGCAGTATGATGCTTTCTAATAGGCTGAGTTTGTGAACGCGCTCCAACTGTGCTTGGAAGTCCATTCTACTTTTTGTTCTGTTATAGCTGAGATTTTTTCAGTAATATTTACATTGCAGTAACTAAAATTGTGTTTGACAGCCATGAAGAACTTTATTCCAGTCGTCCATATGGAGCACTAGATTCTGGCTTCAATAGTGTGGACAGCGGAGACAAAAGATGGTCAGGGAATGAAGTAAGTGGTATAGTTTTGTTTTTGTTGAGTGCAATACTGTACAAGAAGGAGATATGATAAGAAGTATAGATTTGGAAACATGCTCAGTAGATAACATCTATTACAGCGTGCAAGTTTTGTTGCTCCAGAATAACTTCTGATTTTTATTTGAGAAAAGCAAGCATAACTTTATACTGGATGGATACAAATTTGGAAATAATAAGAGAAATATATAAAACAGTTCATGACCAATGAATTTATTGGAGCATAACAGATAAGGAAAAGGGGATTTCTCATTAAACAAAACAAAAAAGCTAATCACTGTATCATATTACAATGTTGGGTCATCTTCAATTACTCATGAATGATTGTTTCTATAAAGTAAATCAGGACATAAAAATTAAACTTCAAAAATGAAATGGAAGTTTCATCATCTTACTTTATAGCTTTTATTTAAAATGCTAAAAATAAAATCTCTTTGCCATTTATAAGCAATAAAATGGGATCTCCTAGGGAGGAGGTTGTCAATTATTCTTCCCAGGAAGAAGCTCCCTATTCCTCTTGAAAAAACTAGAAAAGGCAGAAGCCAAGACCTAAAGCTTTCCTGCCAGCTACACTCCATATGCCTGCTTGTGCCCCCACCTGGTTTGTTTGGAAGAGTTCTAGAACCTCCACCCTAGGATATTTTCAACTACCTGCAGATATTGCAGAGAAAAACAAGACTGTAGGTAGATAAGTTTTTAGGAAAGCTTAAATATATGTTGTTTAGAAACAATATGCTTTAGCTGTATTTTGCTTTAAATTAGCGTTTTGTGGGCACAAAACAGGAGAGTCGAAATAAAAAAACAAATTGAGAGATAGCAGCTGAGCCAAGCAGCACAAGAAGGTGTTTCCCAAGAAAAATGTGTTTCTTGATTTCACTGTTTGTTTTCTAAAGCCTACAGATGAGTTCTCCGACCTCCCTTTGCGCGTGGCAGAGATCACTAAGGAACAGCGACTGCGAAGAGAGAGTCAATACCAAGAAAACAGAGGTAGCGCAGTCGTAACTAATGGTGGAGGTAAATAGTGATCTTTCTTACTATGTTTACTGTTGTCATTGTTAAAGCTCCAGAATATTTGCTATAAATTGTTTTAAGAGGAAAAAAGAGAAAAGTCTAGGTGGAATTACACAAAAAGACCACTGTGTATACAGGATATTAAGGATGTTGCAAGGTAAAATCAAACAGCGTCAGAATTAAGATTATGTACGAAACATTATCTAAGTCAGCTTCTGCATACGTGCTGTGTTAGTCTCCAGTTACTTCAAACAGTGTTTTGGAATCTTGAATTTCACTGTGTGGAGTTTTGCTGCTTGAGCTAATGGGAAAAACTTGCAGCGGTAGTAAATTGTCCRTGCTCTGTGTGGACCCATGTCAGAATGAGATGAGCAGTTTTGCCAGAGAATTTCATATTTCCAAGCAGCAGAAGAGTGCTTAGATAGAAATCTTGTGTTTCAGTCCAAACATGCGACAGGTATTTCTGAGCGAGATTGCTTTTTTATGCTTTCTCAGTTCATTGCCCTGCAGTCTGGGGGTAGCACCCTTGTATTTGTTCAAGAAGTGATAGTGCTTCCTGGGTTTCTTGATTTCTGCAGTCCTTCATTTGAGCTTCCAATAATCCCCTGCTACCACTGGCCCGCGGTCCAGTCCTCCTTTTGGTGCTATTGCCCAATTTTAGTATTCTTCCAGGTCCTTGTTTCTGTTCAGCCGTTCTCTCTTCTCCCTTTTGCACACTGCTTGTTATGAGATCTCCTTCTCATTCCAACATAGTCTGATTATTTTAGCCTCTTGCCCACCTGCTCCCTGTTTTCCCTTTCCCTTAATGGTTCTGATTCATGTTCCCTATCTCTCTAGTCTACTTCTTCCCATCCCATCTCCCACTCTTCCTTCTCTCTTCCTCCCGCCTCATCTTCTTTTAGTCTTATTCTTCTCTGCAACAATGTTCCGTTTTCTTTTCTGCCTTCTAGAAATATCTGAAACTTTTGGATTGACTCACTCTTACGCATGCACAGACAAAAAAATTTGGTTCAAACAGTTAAATGTGGCAAAGTTAGAAGAATCGAAAGCATGGTGTTATGGGAAGCTGTGGGCAGCCTTAATAACAGGTAGTGCTGCCAGCCCTGCCTCTAAGACTAACTTTATTTTGTTCTTTGGGTTTTGTACACCAGACGTCTCAAAATGCCTCACTAGTCTTAAGATGGAGCACAGTCAGGTCATGAGGAAGAGTATCTGAGGGGGGCACAAGCCACAGCATGCAGCTGTCAGTGGTGCAGCAGATCCTTTCCAAATCTGTGCTCTTAACACAGTTACTAATTTTTTTTCCACCCTCTACTGTATTATTTATGTTTAATAAGCAAGACTGGAAAGATTCGAAACTGAGATGGAGAGTTAATGAAGCCAGAGGATAGAGGAATGCTGTTTTGGATGGTTGCAGTAGCAGAGGAGGTGGCTTTGGCAGTAACAGTTGTGAGATTGTGTGGCAAGGCAAAGAGAAGTCTGTTTTAGACAAGCAGGAAGGCGGGGGGGGAGCAGAACAAGAATGTCGGCAAGAGAGTCTGGAGCAAGTTTGGGGTGAATTTTAAGAACAAGAAAGCTCTGGTGCTCAGAAAAGGGTCTTATACTTTCCCCTGCATCCTCAGCACAGTATTTTTCACCAGGGTAGTTTGCTCCATGCCATGACTCTCAAAATCCCTGAACAGAATGTGTAGAAGCAGTGGTGAGTAAAAAAAATTGCCCTGCATAGTATCACCATCTGAGGGAAAATCCGTAAGTGACAAACTGTGGTGTTTCTTGCTCCATTTCAGTGGCTCCTAATTTGTTTTCTCATTCCTCTTTTTAAAATAAAACTGCTGGATGCTGCATTTTTTATTGTTTTAGAAGTTTTCATTGCTTTCTGTAGTCTTCTTTTCCACATACCTTTTTTATATGTATTGCATTCACATCCAGGTAACTTGGTCATGCTATCCTCTTTTTTTTTGTAGTAGTAGTAGTTAGTAGTAGTACTTGTCATATCCATCTAATTTGTCTGAAGGAGATGAATTTGAATCAAGAGAAATGATTCAAAATGTACACAAATCGTGCATAGTCTTGGTGTCAGTTGATAGGTAATGCTTGCTTTTTGCTATTGAAAAAAAAAATCACAGTATCTACTTACTTTTGCAGTGACCAAAAAACTATCCACAAACAGAAACTTAAAATTACATGCTTGATGTATCTGTTTCTCACTGCTTTTTAAAAAACATTCATTTTATCATTATTTCAAAATCTGATGTTTAACAAATGTTAGCAGACCAGGCAGAATTCAAGAGCTTTCAGGCTGAGCTTTCCCATATGGAAGAAAAACTGTAGGCCTTAGTTCCTGACATTGTTTTTGTTGTTGTTGTTGTTTATTTTTCCCCTCCTGCTGATTATCTAATTCTGTGTGTTTCCTTTGTGTATGTATGTCAAGTGGAACACGATCTCGATCAGATTGACTATATTGATAGCTGTGCCACAGAAGAGGAGGAGGAAGAGGTGAGGCAACCCAAGTGCGTGGACTCAGACAGCCTCAGCTCACAATTCACGGCATATATTGAACAGCGGCGAATCTCTAATGAGGTGGTGCTTTTACTTAAATTAGTTAAGTTCATATGTCCCAGGAAAGCCTTTTGATGGTGTTAATGCTTCTTGTTTTCTTTGGTTAACAAAAAAAAAAAAAAAATCAAAAAATCTAAGCCTGGATTGGAGCAAGAACACTGTGTTGTGCTTTGTAGAAGGTCAGAGTTGGAGTGTTAAGCTACCTGAGTGCCCTTTGGGGTACGTGGGATGAATCTGGAATAGCAACACTATTTTAGCAACAATAGTTTTCCTCTCATGTGGGTTTCTGCAAGTTTATGCATTAGGCATATGTGAAGTAAATGGTTTTTCAAAGGAGTGCTCCCTTCAGAAAATCAGTTGATGCTTCCAACTGGTAATTGATGATATGTAAAAAACTGACCATGTTTACTTGGTAATACTGAATGAATATTGGCTTTTGCAAGGGCAAAATATGTTGATTATTATCTGCATAAAGATGTAGTAGAGGAATCTTGCAACTGCATTAGTTTGTTCATGTTGATTATAAGTTATTTGCCAGTAAACTTACTGTCTTGAGCATCCTTCTAAGTTTAGACTAGCTTAAATACTAGGCTTTCTGAAAAGTCTGAAGATTTACAACAAACAATTACTTTCTCTCTATTAGTCTTGAGCAAGGTTTTGAAATGTCTGGAACAGACTGGAAATGTACATGCTCACCTTTCTGAACAAAAAACATCTGTAGTTTGAGATAAATCTGGCACTAAACTGTTTTACATCAATAAAAGAATACAGTAAGTGAGCAATAAATAAAGTATTGCTAGACAGGTTAGACAGTTCTCTAGACAGCTTTTTACACGTATGTAGAAATAGGCATGAGTAGCTCTGGACATTGTCTTGTTTTCTCCCCTCAAAAAAAAAAGTCTCTCTGTTTTTTTCCCAATGAGTCTAAATCATATCTTTTTCATTTTTGTTCTCAAGTATCTTTCTGTTTAGGCTGGTATGTAATACTTGCACTGGAATGCTGCATTTTAGAAATCTGAATAATATAACTGCACTATAATTCCTGAGAGTCAGGACACATGCACCTGTTTCCCCACAATGTCCTGAAGAGGAGCTTTATTTGTTTTCACATATTTTTCAACAGCATTCACATTGTACTGTGTTAATAATAGCGGCTTTTATTGATTGCTTACTGTATCCAAATGATGTCCTAAAGCAGACAAGTGCAATAATTCCAGTAAATGTACTGTGACTTTTCTTTAGCTCGTGTCATTTTGTTGCTTTCTAGCTGCACAAGCATTAGCATGCATTTGATCAAAATTCACTAAAGTTGCTTTGAAATTGCATGAATTGCCAAAATTGCATGAATTGCCATTTATAGTAGCTGCTGCTGTGAACACGTGGAGAACACTGTTCTCTGTTACAGTCGCTTGGGTGCTAGGCTTTGGAGAGTCTCTTCAGAAATCAAACTAAAGAAACAGATTCTTAGCTAAGTACTGTGTTCCTCTATGTTCTGCAAATCTTAATACCAGTGTACAGACCTACACAGTTCAGTGGCTCATTGTATGTACTGCATGAACAACCTGTCTGAAAAAATCCTTGTTTGTGGTTGATATGCTGGACAATACTACACTGTGCTAAGATTTGAATGTGTCCTTTCAGAGTTTTGTGTATTTTGAAGTAGAAAGATATATGCTCTTGCAGGGGGAATTATGGGTTTTTAGTATCCTTGTAGGAGTCTGGTTGTCTTATTTAGTAGGCYTTATATCATTGTTTACTGTGTTAAAATCAGTGACATGAATATCTATTGGAGAGGCATTCATTTTGCAAGTCCCACAAATTCAATATCAGATCAGAGAGGCTCATGCCATTTGAAGTGTAGGCACAAGACCAAACTCAAAAAAATTATTGGCAATACAAGCCAAAGACTCTTAGGTGTTAAGAGTGAAAAGACATTGATGTACATCCAAAAAAAGCTATTTGTAAGGATCTATCTAGTCATAAAATTTAAGCTATTTACTTTTAACTGAAGCAATGGTTTCTCTAAGAAGACAAGCAACCCAAACACTTCACTACTTAAGAAGGAGGACTATATGCACGATATATACAGGCACAAGTGAAAATTTGAAAGTTCATCTTGAAAAATTCCCAGTTTCTCACATTAACGGTATCAAAAAATTTTTTTTAATGACAAGGGCAATATGTCCCTGTTCCCAGTGGGATAATGACTTCATAGCTCAAATTAAGCTGTGAGCATTCTCAGTTACCCCATCTTTTTTTTTTTTTTTTAAACTCTGTAACCTATCTTTAGGGGAGCATAAAAGTGTTGACTACTGTATCCTATTTTTCTGAAATTCAAGGCTACAGAATCGCAGAAAAGGTGGGGTTGGAAGGACCTCTGGAGATCATCTGGTCCAACCCCCCCCTGCTCAAGCAGGATCAGCCAGAGCAGGTTGCCCAGGACCATCTCCATCGCTGGACTGCTAGCTGTATTGCCATACAGCTATATGTATCTCCTTTGGAGTCTAACTCCACATTTCTTTCAAGTGACGTTAATCATTTTATACCTGCACTGACTTCTCTGCGTAGTTCTTAATAGTGGAGATTTTTAAACTCCTAAATTTATCAGTAGGCATGTTTAATCTTGAAACTAAAGTTCCTGTAAATCACAGGAAAAGATAAAAGTGAGCTTACTTAGTTGGAAATGAACTCATCCCTGAGTTGTTTTGTGATTTTTGGGGGGGACAGAGGGAGGTCAGGTATTTTGAATACCAGTAGTTAAAAATGTTATGCTACAAAGAGATTCTCTGACGTTCATGAACAGTATTCAGAACAYGTTGCTAACTTCATCTTCTGTGTTATTTTGCTTAGGGCTCACCAGTAAAGCCTGTATCCATCAGAGAATTTCAGAGAACAGAGGATACAAGACGATATTTACATCAAAATAGGTAAGAGTATGTAGTAACAGTAATTTTGTACAAAGTTTCATGATGAATGCAGAGCACACATTTGCTAAAAGATTGTGTTTAAAAAAATGACATTTTCTGCTGCTTTGCCAGAAATGTGCATGGCACTTCACAAGTAAGCTATTGTCCCCGATTAGGAATTCATATTCTGATGATGGCAGTGACCAAAAGGCTTGACTATTCTAGAAAAAATTCTCAGCTTTAAATCAATTGGTTAAAGAAATCTGCCAAGTTAAAACACATACATTTTAACTGCTTTAATGTGTGCTTTGGGGGACTGAATTTGTGTTTTGATTAAATAGCTAGTTTAAGCTAAATTACATAAAAAAGACGGAAGGGATAAACATACTGCAGGTTTAGGGGAAACATAAAGGGAGTTACTGTGGAGTAACTGATGTGCTGTGAAGTCATGTTCTTCATTACCTCTCGGTAGCTGTAGTACTGTAGGGGTTTGTTTGAGATTAGTTGGGTGATTTAAAATCAATTTAATTAAAAATGAGCTTTTCTGTGGCATAACGATGGGCTTACATCAGTGGAAGAAGGGAGAATGGGGTCAGTGATGAGAACAGAAAGACTCTATAGTTGCTTAGTCTAACAAAGTAGACCCTTTGAATTCCACTAATATTTTTAAATGTTTGTTTGGCTTATCAGAGGGTTAATGCTTATCCTGAAAAACTAGGTCAGAGTTGGACAGGATATAAATGAGGTGGCTGGGTTTGAGAAGCGATTTCTGGGTGTCTAGTTGAAAGAACAGAAGATAAGCAAATATGTAGCTTCTTGCTAATGCAACTAAAATCAAAAGTGACAGAACCTTAATATGCCATTGAGGTGCCTCGGTATTTTGTGGAGTGAAAGTGGATGTGCAAGAGCTCAGCAGAAAACTGGCTTGATTGTACTAGGAATGTTAAAAAAGAGAAGGAAAACTGCTAGCTCTTAAGTATGTCATTATTTATGCTGTCAGTAGAAATTCATTTCAAYGGCATTCAAAAACAGTTTTCCAAGAGAAAACGAAATCAAGAACAGTGTGTAAATTTCTCCAAAATCATGACGACTTTTTCAGTAAGGATTTTGACCTATGCAGTCAGTGTAGGTAGCTGTACTGATATAATAGWGGGTAACTCCTTCAGCATATGTCAGCATTCTTTACCCTGTAGTGTCCCCAAGGAAGACATGAAATAATGTAGCAGTTTGTCATGTTCTCCCCAAGTGAAGAGAGTATGCTTGGTCTGAAAGACTGGGGKTTTTTATTGTTTTGGGKTTTTTTTTCCTGTTTGGATGTTTGTGGTTGACATGGAAATTCTTAGAGACTTTACAAACACTGGGTTGCATGACACATCTGAAGGAAATAAGACAAGGCCAGTTAGCCAGGAGAGAGCAGCTGTTTACACACAAGATTCTGGCAGACCACACCAATGATATAGGAAACTGTAGTTTACTAAGATGTCCAGTGTTTTCAGAATTTTACTTGGAGGTGGTGATGGATCTTTATGCAGAAGTACTTAATCAAAGATCTAAATGAATTGTAGTTTATTCATATTGTGCTACAGCAGAGTGAAATTCTTAATGAGGCACTAAAAAACAGATCATATTGTTACTGCCTTCAAAATTCAGGAAAAACAGCTATATGACAATTAATTACTATCTTTTATATATATGTTTTAAGCTTATATTAGTGGAATATTTCATTTGTGACAACCACAAGCTGTAAACTGCTTCCACAATAACTCTTTGCAAATGCCTTGGCAGGCAGCCTGTTTTTTTTCTTCACCATACTGGAGCCATTAAAACTCTTGAAGAGTTGAATGTAATGCAGAGTTCTTCTCAAGAGTACTTACATTAGTTGATTCAGTTCAGCAAATACAGCTTGTGCCTGTGGACAGACTGTGGTGCATTCCTGACTCAACCGAGCGGTGTATACTCTGATCTGAATATGGATCTTGCTTCTTGGCACTCGGTTGAGCCCAGTCCTGTCCGTTCAGAACAGCACAGTAATGGATCTGTCACGTGCATCAGTGCTAACTTAAGTGACAGAGAAGACCTGTAACATATGGACCTTCCACATCTCTTGACCTCATCCATGCAGGCAAGACAATTGGTCCGCACATAGACAACAGGGCTGGTGATTTTTGGAAATGCATTGTTAGGTTTCTCTCTTACACAATTGCACCAGGAGCAAAAGTTGCGAAGTTTAGGCTGTCAGAATAAGCTACTCCAACTTCCATCCACTTTCTTTCCTGGAGACAACATAGCAGAGAGCACGCAATAAACTGTAGGCCTTAGGAATTGTTTTGGTGCTAGCAGCCTTCTTCCAGTTGACCGCAAAATCTCTCTTCTGCTGTTGATGTGATAGATATGAGACAGATCGGTTATTATTTACTTGGTGACCTTGATGGCTTGTATCACTGACAGTTAGAAAGTCATCATTTCATCAGTGAACAGATTTGTTCTAAAAGTGTCAAAGATGATGTTTAAAAATAATAATAAATCTGTTCTTTCCAGAGCAGTATAAGGTCCATAATAACCAGAAAATAGTCTTGAAAGAAGCTTTGTGTATTTAAATATCATTTTATTAAGCAAGTTGCATTCTTTAAACGATGAACTGCAGCAGATGGGATCAAACTTGGTATAGCAACATAACTTTTTCAGTCATCTTAAATTTCGTGTTGTTTCTTTTCTAAAGCTAATTGTCTAGGCAATTACTTTTACAAACAGCTGTAATCTAGAAAAAAATTAATCTGGCAATAGTTTATATGCGTCAGTGGCCAATCCACCTTCCACCTGATGTTTACCTGCAGGGATACTGATGAGTTACGAAGACCTGAAACTCTAAATTTGATGCAGGACAGAGAGCAACACCAAGTACTAAGGAATTTTGTGGACAGGACCGAGAGGTAGGGAAGAGAAGCATGTAGTTTCTGTTAAGTAATTTTTTTAAACTATCATTTTGCTAAATAACGATGGTAACCAGCTGCTCCATTATGTGAGGATCGTATGAAAAGTTCCTGAGTTGGTTACTTAATCAGCTCCTAGATTATGGTTATTGAGGACTGGATGTGTCAATATAGTAAGCCAAATGTACAATCCTATTGATACATCTTGAGCTGTAAAAGAACTTTGTCTCTGCTTCTGAAGTGTGATAGAAACTGTTGTCCAGAATCGATCGTTATTGCAGCAGCTGGTTTAACAGCTTAGCTTACTAAATAGTTGCTGTTCTGGAGTTAATGAGATTTGTGCATTGCTGACAACTGATATATGAAAAATTGCCTATATTTAAGGTAAAAAGTATACTTACTCTTCGTTTTTTCTTTTGTCAGACCCTTGGCTGATTCACCTTACTTTCTCTCTCTATCAAGTCACCACAGTCAGGTAACACATTGAACTCCCTTGTTTAATTCTTTTGGATAAGCTTGACAGAAAAACAAATTTGCTTTAGCCACAAGGCGCGGACAGTTTCTGTGTATTCCACCTTTCCTTCCCTTTGTAGCTCTGTCTTTACAGCCTCGTGTGTTGTTTTGTTCCAGGTGCCTAATACAGACTCTGAGCTGCACCACAGGCACATAGAGCGTACCCGTCGGGAAGCCCAGCTAGCAGTTCTTCAGTACGAGGAGGAGAGGATGAGAACAAAACAGATCCAGAGAGAAGCTGTCCTTGACTTTGTTAAAGTACCTCCTTTTAATACCCATTTGATACCAAACCTTTGTCTTTTCTGGTCCCTCAATGAATATTAATTACGAAGAATGTTAAAACTTGTACATTGCACCCTTGGGCATGCATGATATTTTATAAAGCAATTGGAGAAACAGCATTTACTTCCATTCACGGTTGGTGCTATAACTTAACATGGACAAACCTGGAATTAGGGAGGAAGAGGGAATAGATTTACCCAAAATATGTTTGTTGTAAAGAATTCTGTTTCTACACAGTGGACCTCTCATTCTCCCAGTTTTTCATCTTTATAGATGTGACAGGGTTGGTATAAGGAAGGAGGAGTCTTTATTTGGGAAAGCTCAAAGAATTTTAAACAGAAATTTGGCAGAGAAGAAAGCAGTCATACACGCAGGAAGATAATGTTCCCTGACCTATTTCCATATTTTATGATGCAGAAGTAAGTTATCTGCAGGTAAAGGAACAGTGCAGATTTATGACACATCAGCTGCTCTGTGGGCACTGCCTCTCTGCTTTCTCTTTCATTGCAGCCAGCATGAAGTAGTCTACTCTTCTTTTGTAATTCCCTGTAACCCGTAATATAGTTTACCACGCAAGCTTGTTCATATGCCAGTTGATTTAGATTTGTCTTGCTGTTTACTGCTCTGGTGACCAACCAAATCTTGCATCACAAATTCAAGAAATGTTACAGTTAATACTTTAGGATTAGGTTGGTCTGCAAAGAGGAAAAGAATATTATATTGCATCTGTGCAATGTATGATGTTATTTTAGGAAAAGGTTTTTAACTGCCTGAAACTAGGCTTTTCTTTAATACCAGCTCATCTCAGCCCCTCGACAATGCTTTGCAGAAAAGCTGCCTTTATTATAGATTCAGCTCAGCCTTTCAGTTGAAGGCTTTTAGGCATTTAAGATGCATTTTGTTCATTGATGAGCCTTTTTTGTTTTTTGTTCTGTTGCCTTTGTTATTCATGAGCACTTTATTCTCAGCAATGATATTCCTTCCTTTGGTTATATTTTGGGTTTATTACGTATCCTTAATATGCAACAACGATGGCGGGGGGTTGCTTTTCTATGGTGTAAAAGCTTTTAATCAAAAAAAAAAAAAATTAGTATCAGTGAAGTTTCAGCTCAAAGAAACTTGAAATTTCCCCAATGCCTGTTTTATTTAAAAACTAAGACTTCCTATCTTTTAAAACACTTCTAAGTGGTGCTGTTTTGTTCTGAGCTTATGCTTCTCTGTCACATTCTTTTAAATTGATCTTTCATTATTCCTTTTTCTCTATAGCAAAAAGCATCCTTAAGTCCTCAGAAGCAAAGTCCTCTGGATAGTGAGGTAAGACTCCTGTAAGAATTTCGCTACGGCTGGCAGCATCTGAACTCTTAGCACTCTCGGTCAAAAATATTTTCCCAATTATGAAGAACCTTTCAGTCCTGGGCTATAGCACATACTTTTTTCACACTTAAGCATTGGGATTTTTGCTTATGGGACCAGTTTAATGTATTATTTCCTTGTATTCATGTAGATTGCCTGTCTGAGAGTGTTTTGTTTTATTGTGTTGTTTTTATGTTTTCTGTGTTCTATATGGAAAATACATTCCATGTTCCATTTTAAGATACTCCTTGGAAGCAGTACAGTTAAATTTCTACAGGAGTATCAGATGAGTTTTTGTGTTACAATCATTTCTCCTTCAGTGATCAATTTTCTCCCATTTTACTGTGTTTAGATTACTAGTTATTCCAGAAAAATTAAGCATTAGAATTTTGAGGGTTATCAGCAAAGGGGAAAAAAAGCAGCTTTATTTTAGTGTAGTTTTATAATGAAAGTAATAAGCAAATAGAGGGGAAAAAAGTCGTATAAGGCTCAATCTTCTAAAATATGCAGGCCTGAGCCAATGTCATCTATTCACTTTCTGAATCACATTTCTGTATAGTAACACATCTTTCTCTACCTGCCATCCCCACTTTCCTCCAGGGGAAGATAATTCACCTGGCAGTGTTAATCAGATCARTAACTTTAACATAATACACTTAAATACTACTTTAGAAGCATTTTCCAACTTATTCTTTTTTTTGAAAATTACCCAAACATGCAGTATTTGAAATTTTTTGCTGCTTTGCTTTCTTAATGTTCTTCTGTTCTGAACTTACTCTTCCAAAGGGTCCTTTGTTCTACCACAGTAAGAATTGTGAATACATAGTTGTCTGAATTTGCTTGAGACAACACAGAAAGCAGAATAATTAGTTCCTGAAGTGATAAGAATACACTGTAATCCATGGGTCATGTGGCTATATATTCCTATGCTTTCTTACCTTTACTTACATATACTGTGTGGAACTGTGGAAAAACTGCCTCAAAATGTGGTAAACGGGTCATACGTATTCCAGAATGTCTGTCTGTTCACATACTGTGTCATTCTGTGTGTTTCTGACATTACTCCATCTTTCCCACCTCCCAGTGTCCCTTTCCATCCAGAAGGTCTCAGCATACTGATGATAGTGCCTTGTTAGTGGTAAGAATCCTGCACGTAATGACCTTTTTATGTGGCAGATTCTAGAACATAAAAATAACGAGATGTTATGATTGTCTCAGATTAGACCAACTATTTTAGAGCTAATCTAAATAGCATAAAACATGACCATCTTTGAAAAATGGCTTGGCTATGAACTTTGATACCATGAATACTACTATGATGCTTGTACTGCCAGCAATTTCGTGGTGATATAGTGATGTTTTTCCATAAAATACTGACAGCTTAGCTTTTTGCTGAGAGCAGAAGGAAGTTACTGATAATGAAGAACAGATTTTAAAATTCAAAATACACCTCTCATAGGTCCAGTTTGATTCCTCCTGTGTTTAGCTTGCATCCTAACTGATGAGCTCTTCGATATTAAGTAAATAATTTTAATGCTTTGCATATAGCCTTCTGCTTTAACTTGTTTACATACTGCACACAGTGATTAGAAATACTCGGTATCTTGGTAACCATATCATAACAGAGGAAAAACTGCTCTACATACCAACGCTACAAATCATACAATATTCCTCATACCTTTTTATTGTTTATCAGTGACAAAATCTAAAAATAATCTATTCTGGACACTAGAAAAATTAAAACATTTATATATTCACTTCATGTTTTATGCTATTTCTTCCTTTATGGTATCTTAGCAATATAGCATAATTAAAGAATTTAATGCCATAATCCTTGCCTATTAAAAAAAAAAAAAATCACCAGATTTGCCTGCTGTTGCATGACTGCATGCCTGGGGTTTATTTTCTTAATCCATGTGCTTCTGTGATCTGCCTAAACCTTCATTAGGCAGTGCTCTCGGGTAGAACGCATCTCATCAGAACATGTTGGTCAAGGTATTTACTGTCTCTCTATTCAGATTTTTTGGTTTTCCTGCTATTGCCTGACTAGCACTGTGTGGGAGAGAGAAAGAAAGCTCATATAATACCAGAGAGTGATTCAGTTGTGATCATGCATGTGCCTCTTCAGAGAAATCACAATCAGTATATAAAAATATGCTTTCCTATTTATATAATAAGAAGCAGGAGAGAAAAGAAGTGACTTGTGTTAAGTGTTGCTATTCTGTTGTCAGTGAACTCTTCTTTGGAAATGTGTTTTAAAGATGCCCATATGGACCCCGTTTCTATTTGATTATGTGATCCCATTGCTGTTGTAAATTAATATATTGAATTTTAGGTTATATACATGCTTTGAAGTTTTCAGAAATTCTTTTTTGGGGCTTCCATCACTSTTGATTTCTTTTATGTCTTTATTCAAGTTACATCCTTGCCTTTCACAAAGAAGTGGCAAGGTGATAGGGAAATATTAAATCAGATTTGAAAATGATCATCTCTTTATTCTTTTTTTTTCCTTCTGATTCCTTATTCTTTTCAGTAGCACTTAACTATAATAATATATGACATACTGGGTTTTCCAAATTTTTGAAGTAAGATCTTGAGATTTATTTTGTAGTGGAAATATATACTGTGTCTAATGATGACATATGCCAGGACAGCTGTTTTTAGCAATTACTGTAACTGGAACAGTAAGCCCTTGCTAGCTCATGAATTTGTAACATTTTTTTCCCATGAATATATTTCCTATAGTAAAAACTTGTTCAGCAACAAAAAAATGTTCATTAATTTGCTAGGAGTTGAAATTACTTTTATCTTACAAATTCTGTTGCATTTCATTTGACACTTTTCCTGCCCTTATGGATTTGAAATTTAGCTAGATCTTATTTTTGAGGATGATCTTTTCCTCCACTGAAGTGTAGGGACATTTTGTATCGAAACTCCCTTCAGTGGTAGGAGTTTTCAGTACATGTTTTCCATTTAGGTATAATTTCTCTGTCTCTGTCTTTCTCTCTCTGCCTAAATACCATATGTGCTAGTACCAACCTTACCTCACAAAAATCTAATTATTTTCGGCATTTGAACTTGCAGATAATTTAATTTTTAAAAAAAAAAATTGTGTTCTGTTAGGTTTTCCACTGATTGCTCTAGCTTTATGGTGTGGCAATAACGCTTTGTGGCAACACAGAGTAGAATGTTATACAGAAATATAATAAAAGACCTTTTGTTCAGCATTTCCCTCATTACATCAGAGCTCTATAAATGGAGCAGTTGCTTTTCTTTCACTCCAAGCAATGTTTTCACCTCAGATGTAATGAAAAGATACAAAAACAAGTGTAATAGGGTAGTTAGAAGGCAGGTGACTATCTTTTATTTTGCTACTTCTCTCTTCTGGTTCTGTCAGTATTTTAATAGAAACCTTGAAAGCAGAATTTAAATTGTGAGTCATCRTCTTAAATTTTATGTCACCTTTCTTTTGGGCTTCTCCATGTATGTTGCCTCTTTATCACGGATTAAAGTTAAAATGATTATTTCCATCCATTTGGAAAAACTTTTGGAAGAGTGCGTTCAAACTCGTGAAACAGCTACGTGCCCCTCCTGTGAACATTAATAATTCACTTCAGTTGCATGTTTCTTCCAAATGCCTGTGCGCTGAAGCAAAGTGGAGTTTGGTTGTAGTACTTCAGCGTGCCCTGAGATGGATTTCCTTGTGTTGGCTTGTAAGAGCCAGACTAGCCAAAATGTTGCTGAAGGGATGTAATCACTGGCCTCTCGGAGAAGATTTGTTATGTATCCCAGAGTTTTGTGTTAGTCCTGTCCTCATTGCCACTCCCGTAAGAGTAGTCCCCTTGGTTGAGATTAATTGAGATTACTTGTTGAGAAGACATCAAGGTTTCAGACTTTGCTAATGGTTTCAGCCTTGATTTGCTTATGGAACTCGCTTTTCCCCAAATATCTCCTTGTTTTCTCTCATACTGTCCCTTACAAGGCGTTTGCTGTGGGGAGAAAAAAAAACCAAAGGTACCATCTTTTGCTTTCTCTTGGACGGCTTCTCAATTTCCCTCTGTTGTGAGGCCCGCGAAAGGCTTGATGAGCACYAGGCAGCTGGTGTGACCTCTTCTGAGCACAACCCATGTGTGGCTGTTGCCTTGGGCTCCCCCCGTGTTGTGTTTTGTTGTCGCGGCCTCAGCTGTGGCCTGGGATGGTCATGGCGGCGTTCAGCACGTGGAGCCGCTGACGTGCTCTAAACTGAGGCTTTTAGGCACCACTGTGCTACAGATAATAACGGTACGAGTAAAGTAAGCAGGGCTTGAAGTATACTAACTCATGCCCTGGAGTTTTCTCTCAGACAGTTGGCATCCATTTCTGTAGTCAAACATTTAATAATCAAATTCGCTTAAAATATCCTTATTTGGTTAGTGCGGGTTTCTGGTTGGGCTCTGCTCTGGCAAACCCTGCGTCTCCGATTGTTTCTGGCGAGGGGACATTACTCTGGCTTCAGGGCTAGACCTTGCGACCGAGTGCAGCATGTGCACTAGTGTGGTGTAAGTCTGAATTGCAGCATCCTGGTTCCTTTTGTGTTGCAGCAGCCTTTTCTTACAGTTGTTCTTTGCCTCACTTCTTCCTCTCTTCCCTCCCTTTCTTTCCTTGCTGTCCCTGGCAGAATGGCTTTGAGCCTCTCTTTGTGTTTGAGATTGACAGTAACACCAATACCATTAAAAGGCGGCCAGGGACTCGCAAACAGGTGAAAAGCATGYGGCGTGTTACTGTTGTGGTTGTCGTACCCTGTGGTGTGCTGCATCCCCCTTCCCCCTGCCYGCTGGGGGATCTGTGAATTGTGACTGCTCCTTTTTGTCAGTCCGTGTCAAGGTTGTCTTGTTCTTTTTATGCAGAAATAAACAGTTCAGTTAGCAGAAACCTGTGGTCTGTAATGTTTCATTTTGTTTTTTTCCATGTGGCAGTTAAGGTTTTATTTGCTTAAGTCAAGTGATGTTTTGAAACTCTTATCTTTTTTTTTTTTTTTTTTTTTTAAATCCCACTACACTGCTGTGGAGAAGAGGCTGTCTTGAGAGTCAGCTACCAAGTCTGCATGATTCCTAAAGATGTTTGTGTTTAAGGCCTGCCCAGTGTATAAGCTCTCTTTCTAGACCTTCCAGGCTGCACTTCTCTGAAGAGGCAGAATAGCTGTGAATCTTTTAAAACAGCCCAAGTGTGTGACTTGCACCCATAGAATTCCTAGGTGTTATTTAGTGGGGCTCTTTGCTATTTGAATGCTGTTTGAGAAAGTTTTGTTTCATTCTTGAGTCATTCACTCCTCAAATGTTAATGTTTTGTGTGTGGTTTTGATAACCAGAGGGATAGAAAGTAGTTCATGCTAATTAAAATTCAGAAGGCAACATCTGCATTTTTGTTTCAAGTGCCTGGGATATCTAGAACCCCAAGAATCCTGCTTTGGGCTTTCCTGAGTTTTCATTTTTGTGTGGGTAACACACAACATTATGTTATGTGTTTAGACAGTAGACTTCCATAGTTGACACTATTTCCCACAGTCTGATGTGACCTTGTACTTTAGCAGCAGTATTGGCTGAGGAATTCATGGAGAGACCCAATTGGCCCCTTAGATACACCCGTCAGTGACACGTGTGTGTTGGCAGGCTGGAGCTCCCATTCTGGACACATGAAAAGTAGTTTGTTGGACATTGGTTCTAATTGAAATTGGGCAGCACTTTGTTCGTGACAGCACTGTAAATCTTCACGCTGACATCTTCTCTGAGAGTTAGATTCCAGAACTGCGTGTGCTTTGTGTGCTTGTACTTCACAAAGGCCAGCATTAGGGGATGGGGCAGACACAGTGTTGGTGTAGTCTTGAGCTTGTTAGATGTGGGTATCTCTGCATTCACAAAGTTAATGAGAAAACAGCCTGCTAAAACTGCATAATATGTTTGAAACATAATGTGTTTGAAATGTGTTAAAAGGAAAGCTATTTATTTTGAGTAGTGGCTTCGGATGAGCTGTTGTAGGGCAAGCTTTCCTTTTGGCGCCAGAGTCTGCTGGCGTAGGCACTGTGTTAATAAAGAAGCTCCAACCTCATTTATTGTTCTTAGTTCTGTTTCTGATGTCACTGTGTTGTGTGTAGAAGAAACACGCCACCTCCCAGGCTTATTAGCCAGAAAGTTTAGGAGGATAGGAAGGCTTTAACTGTAGTTCAGCTAGTAAGTATCTGTTACTCCTGTCTTTGCCCGTTGAGTGTTTCTGAGATTGTGACCACCTCTTCCTTTCTAATTTGTCTAGTGCGTTCAGTCTCTGCACGTGACCTGTCAACTGTTTGCTAACACTACTGCTGCCTTCTCTTTCTTTCTGTGTTCAGTCACTCTCAGGGTTGAGTCAAGAAGGCTGTGCTACTACCCTGCCTAATGCCTCTACCTTCAGAACTGTCAAGGTATCTCTTGCTATTATCATTCACCAGTAAAGCCAACAAAAAACTCTTGGATCCACACATCTGTTTTAACAGGTGTTAGTCTGTCAGCTTCTAATCAAAAGTTTCAGGTAGGGTATGAATCTGATCTACCTGATTAAATTATAGTAGATATTACCTCACTTTAGCTTTAGGCTGTGTCTACAGGAGGCCTAAATCATAACAGCATGTTAACCAGTCTGTGTTCTGAGGGGTTCTTAGTCATCTTTGATGTTGTGTTTTATTTACAAGATGATTTTCTCATGACCAAGTTGAGTTAATCAAAAATACTTTTATTGTATTCTTTACCAGCTTACTTTTACCACCAAATACAGTTAGTTATCCTATATTTCTTTTTCCTTTGTGGAAACTGCTATACTGAATGCATTCATCACAAGAAATCCTAAGTCTATGCAAGCACTGTAATAAAACCACAGTGTATTTCATTAGGGAGAGTGAAATTCAGTAAACAGCAGTTTTGCATTAGCAGAGATGTAGAAGAGGTTGTGTAGTCTTATCAGTGGTGCTATTATGCAAGTTCTTTGTATACTTAATTATCTGTTTTTCAGTGTCTCCTTAGCGAAGGATACTTTGAAAGCTTTTGGTTGGAAGGAAGAGTAAACAAAGATCTGTCACTGCACTGTTAATGCCATTTCACAATTCTTTTTCCTGAAAGAAGAATTGTGCAATTTCTGCAAAAGAAATAACTTTGTAACTTTCTGAGGAGATGAGACTTGGAGAACAACATGTTGTGTTTTTCACATTTCTGTTTTTCTCTGAAACATATTTAGATGGATGGAGCCTTTTTAAAAACAAAGTAAACAAGAAGTTAGTCACAGCTTTTCCRAATTAGGATCATTTATACTCTTGCTTTTTTGTCCACAGAGTGATGACAGATCGACCATCTCTCCCAGCTCACCTACCACTCAGACAGGTAACAGGGAAAGGAAGTCATGTCTGAAAAATAAGATTAAAATGCCTGCTTGCACACTTGTACTATTAGAGCAGGGAGCATAGATTCCCACCTCTGTTTGTGGTACTGCTGTGTTTGAGAATCTATCCAGTTATTTGGGTCTGTTTAGAAACACATGAGTAAACAACAACAGGGGTGAAGCATGTCCTCAGAGAGAGAGAGCAGGGTTTGGCTGTTTCAGGCCTTCATATAGGCTGTGTCCTACAGATGTGTTCAGCACCAGTTAGAACAGTTGCTGGAAGTGGTATGTGGAATGTGCTTTGCATGCAAGTGTCCTTGGAAGTGCCTTTTCCTGCCGTGTGCTTGTGTCATGCATGGCTGTATTTTATTTTGCCATTATTATATTAAAATTTTGTTTTGTTCTTTTTAATTACCACATTGCTGAACCCATTTCCTATTAAACTCTAACCGTTTCCTTCTTCCTTCTTTCCTTTCCTGTGCCTTTCCACATTTGTTTAGTCCACCTTTCCCCTCCATATCCTGGCCCTGCAGCCCCGCCTTCCTATAGAAACCCTTCCCAGCGACCTGAGAGTTTCCTTTTCCGAGCAGCTGTCAGGGATGAAGCAAACAAAGGTAGGTTATATAGTTTAGAAACAACCTGGTTTTGTTACATTATATAAACATCTGCATTACCTAGGTTTTGCACTGTTCTGTTACTTCAGATCATTATCATCGAACTAGTTTTAGAGTTTCATTTGTGGGTACCTGGCTTTAAATTGAAAATAAATACTTTCTGAATAAGCAATTATTTAGAGTTGTCAAATACTCTTTTGTCATATTTATGTAAATGTGGGAATTTGTTCTTAGGGTTTGTGCTTACACGTAGAAGGATATCGAGGAAATGCCACATGAGCTTCCAAAAAGTTACAAAGGCAGCTTGATATGTTTACTTGTATAGTAACACATAATAAAATTACAATTTTTCTAGGAAGACTGAGCTCTTTCAACATATTTCATCTTTAAAAATCTGTCCTCTTTTTATGCATGAATATTAGCCAATGGAAAGAACAAACTCTAAACAGAAAGGAAGATCTGTTACAGAAACGCTTCATTTAGATTAGCAGGTCGTTAGCTTGGTAGGTTAATAATCCAATGAAGGAAACAGATTTGTGAAAAGGAATGTGCTGTACCCACCCTGGCACATTGCGTGTGCACGTGTAATACAGCAACAAAGGACAGTCAGCCAAACCAAGCTTAGTGATTCTCTTTCCTTTGTGTTACCCTTTTTTAGTTGTTACTTCATCTTCCACCTGTGCCTTGTCTCCTGCTAATGGTTCTGCAGACCCCAGAGCAAGACAATACTCCAAACAACGTGAGGAAGAGCTGGAGCTAATAGAGCAACTACGTAAGGTACATGCTGACAGTAACCAGTACATGGACATCTTAGGAAATGCATTGCATGTATCATGCTAAAGCTGTTCTTGTGTTTTGGACTTATTTCAGTGAACCAATACACTGAACAGCTGACCAAAATTAAATGGCAGCTGTACAGTCTGTTTCTTTCAGTTGCATGAAGTGGTGTTCACTTTGGTTTTTCATGGTGGATAGTCAGCTTTCAAATTCTGTAGAATATACTGTACTGACTCTCACTCCTGACTGCCCAGTGATCCTTCACTTTTAAAATGAACATGTGCTTTCTTCCTTATCACCCTTCATGCTTGTAAGGAACTTGCTGAAAAGCCACCTCGCTATCGTCCTTTTAATCTCTTAAAAAAAAATCCCCATTGCTGTAAAGCCCACAGAAGAGGAGGCGGAGTGCTGAGACTGCTGCCAGCCATACTGACTGTGAGGCTTTCTTGTGTGCTCTGGATCCATCTATTGATTCTTGCCCTATCCTTAGTTGAGTGCAGAATATCTGAGATACAGATGTACCTTATGCTTGTGCTTTTTGGCTATTCAGGTCACCAGGATCCTGGCTGGTGGCCAGGTACAATGGCAGTACAAATGAATATTGAAAATGCCACATGGTGTTAAGGTACTGCTCTGCTTTGCTCCAGGCTTGTTTTTGGAGAACGTGAAGGGATTTCCTGAAGTGCTATAATTAATTGTTTGAGCTTTCTCAAGGAAAAAGAGTTACTACTTGTTAAAGCTGATTTTAAAAGCCTGTGAGCTCCCAGATGGACAGAGAGGGTTCTTCCTCTTTATGAATTTTAAAGAAAGGGCAATATAGCAAGTTCCCTTAAGCAAAACAAAACAAAAAAAACTTGGTGCTGTTTGTAGAGCGTTCTTGCATTATCTCAGAATGCTTTTTATATATTAAGTCTCCTGCTCTACTTCCTAGGTAAGCTTAATTCGTTTTTTTTATACTTAACAATTTTCGTACAGACACTGCAATTCATATAGCATTTGAAATAGGATAAAAACCTGAACTGAATTTGTATTCACTCTTCCCATAACACCATACATTCACTACCTCATTCTTTTATACTATTTATACCTAGTAGTTCTTTTTTTTCTTTACAGGGAAAAATGTTATCTTGGCTTTTGTTAGCTATATTCTCCTCCAACCCACAAAGACAATTATTTTCACTTCCCTTAGTAGAGCCATTTTCTGAGAATCTGAAGGATGTGGATTACTTTTCTTAGACCCTGATTACATTATGTTTGTATAATGGTTGCATTAGCCCCCTGTGCTGTGCAATAAAAGCTCTGTTTATCTTTGAGTTCAGCTGCTCCCAAATTGTGGTCAGCTCTCAGCCGTGGTGGTGCACAGAGCCTTTCTTGGTGGTACATAGAAATAAAGTTGTTCAGAAATACATCATGAGGATGGAGAAAGAGTTGGAATGCAAGTGATTCTGCCTCTTAGAAAATGTTCGGCAGAATGAAATAGTTGGAGGAAAGCAGCTCTTACTTTCTGTGTGTTCGTTTTTATACAGAATATTGAATCACGGTTGAAGGTATCCTTGCCCAGTGATCTTGGAGCAGCTCTCACCGATGGTGTTGTTCTGTGCCATTTAGCTAATCATGTGCGTCCTCGATCTGTTCCCAGCATTCACGTCCCCTCCCCTGCTGTTGTAAGTATGTAATGTTGACAGTATTTTATAGCTGTCCAAAATGATATCCAGCATTGTTCTGTAATCAGGCAAGTGCTCCATTCAGCATCTTCCTCTGTTCATGAGCAACCATCCCCCAAGCCAATAACCACCTGGTCTGTCTAAGCAAAAAAGGTGTGGCTTCATTTAAAAATATATTTTGGGATATATTTCAATTAAAGTTACTTTTAACACAGATTTTAAGATGATATTAACATTTTCAAGTCCTGTCTATGTTAGCCTGAAAACTAGTGAAATAAGAGATGGTTCAACACACAAACTGCAAAAGGATATTTCAGAAGATCAAGAGGTTTGAGAAGTTCAGGAGAGCAGATGGTAAGGATATACAGTATTCTCCACAAATGATTAGGAGCCTGTTACAGAAGACAGCAAGAACAGGCGGAGAATCCAAATTGATTCTTGTGTCCACTTCACAGCAGTATAAATTCCTCTGTGTAGGATTTTTAGACGAGCACACTTGAGCTCCATTTGCATGTGCTTGGAGAGTTCCTAGAACAAAACAAATCCAGGCATACCTGTGTGATAACAGGAAAAATAGCTTACTTTGTATCTGGGGATAGGAATCTCCCTTGTTATCTGAGCAAGGAAGCGCACAAAGAAGTTTGAAAATTTGGGAAGCTATTTCTCTTACCCTGCCTGTCTGCATTTTTTTGGGGAAGCGATGAAGATGATGTATTTCTAGGTGCATTACTGTGAATCATGTAAGGAAAGCACAGAATTAGGGAAAGATTGAGAACCATGAAGTAGAGACAGAATATTTACCTAATCTATCAACAAGATAAATTCTTTCTGGTTTTGGCAGCCAAAAAGTTCAGTGAAAATATTTAGGGTCAGCTACTCAGAAGCAGTACAGAGAGATGAATTGCTTGTTACACTCATTCACATTATCTTAAAATTGTATGAATAAGGAGGGGGGGGGAAAAAACAAAGACTGTTCCTAGGGGAAGAAGTTATAGCATGCGTGTTGTTTGCTTTTCCGTATTTTGGCCTCAGTCCTTGTGTCAGTGGAATTTGAACTGGCACTTACAGGGCTGCATACTATGTCATTGTGGTTCCTTTCCCTTGGGCTTATGTGAAGAGGCAGATGTCCTCATTATTTTGAGAACTATTTAACTGGACACGCCAACATTTTAGGCAGAATGTGGAATCTTCAAGAAAAAAAGACATACAGCCACCATTCAGCAGATTCCTGTTATAAAGAATATCTTTTCAATGGCCCAGTTTTATGTGCTGTCGGAATAAGCTGTGTTAGGAGTTAAATCACRGCTTTGTCATAAATCTCGAGGAAAAGGCAGCCTGTAGCTGCACAGCTCCAGGAGCAGAAGAGGCATCATGTCATGCCTCAGTCCACAATGTGATCTTTGTATTCCCTTTGTCCTTCGGGAGAAAGAAGTCAGCCCTAGCCTTTAACCTGCTTGCTTGGTGGGGTAGTATGGCAGACTGAGGGGACAGAGCAGAAGCGCCACCAGTCTGCTTTTTCTCACTTACTGAAAAGTATTGAACCCACAGAGGCTGCTGCCTGCTGCTCTGTGGACTGCAGGTAGCTCATACAAAGGAACAGGAAGCTTATGCCCCTTTAATAAGGAAAGAATAGGCTTCAAGAGTGGAAACAAGACAGAGCCTGTGCGGCAGCATGTCTGCGTAGAGGTGTAAAAGTTAACTATGTGGGGAAAAAAATTTTCTTGAAAAAATGCCAGGGAACCCAATTCAAACAGCCACATCAAACGCATCTGCAAGAGGCTTACGAGCAGCAGGTTTCAATTCCAGTTTTCTTCCATTATTTTCCGGTTTCATCTAGCCTCTTTTAATCTCTTTGTTAATTGAAATATACTTTGAAATATTTCTAAAACGTGGCAATCCAGAACAGACTCCAGATTGCCTCATACCAAGAAATTGCTCTGAAATCACAACACTGGAGCCATGTACGTGCGTTTCATTCAAAATATATTTTTTAAATTAGCATATTGCAGCCACTGAAAGTGTTAGCCTGTTTTAGGTAACACCTTGTATGCAAATTTTGCATGGGTTGGGATTGTCTTTTCATTAARACATCCAGCTTAGTATTTTTTAAATTAGCTTTGAAATTTGGGCTTGCTTTTCTGAAGAAAAACAAAGTGCAACAGAGCCTGGTTTGAATTAGACAAGCTTATGTCAGCGTGGTATGGTTTTGGCCAGCAGATTTATTAAGAATTTTATTTACATTAAAAAAATCTCTGAATATCCTGCCAATTAAGAATACTTTATGCCTTCCTCCTTTCCTTCTTTGCAGCCTAAACTTACRATGGCAAAATGCAGACGAAATGTGGAGAATTTCTTGGAAGCTTGCAGAAGGATTGGAGTGCCTCAGGTACGTCCTTCTGCTATTCTGATATTGCTTCAGGTGCAGTTCTGTATGATGCTTCAAAAAAACAGAACCTTTTTTGAGAGATTTGGTGGAAACCAAATAATTATATGGTTAGAAGGTTCAGGAATAAGGTACATCTTACTGTATAGGTCAGATTTGGTTTACATTGTCTTCCAGAGCAAAATGAAGTCAGATACAGTTGATTTGTCATAGGTCTGATTCATTTACTGCTCTGCCTCATATTCATGATACTGGATGCAGTTTGAATCTGCCTTGCAGAATTGCAGTGTACTTCTACAAATATAATTGAATTTTCTGGAGATTAGATATTTAGTAGCTTTAAAGTGGAGTAAAATTTGGATAATGTTTTGCATGTTTACTTTAATCGCAAAGCTTTTGATGTGCCTTCAGACTAATCCTCCTATGTGAACATTTTTACTGCCTTACCAAGAAGCCACGGTATTATTCACTTTTCTCTGATGGTAGCTATCTTTGCATAGATCCTAATTCTTTGTGTTATGTACCAGTGGTAGCATTCCAGTATCTTCTGGTATTCCTCTTCCCCTTCTGAAACTGGAAGAGCTATGAAGTGGAAACATATGAAGTAACATATTGGAGTCCAACTATCCTGTTTTATGCTGTCCTGTCCTTTTGCCATTGCTTTATTTAGCAGCTATCTCAGCGCAAATGGTTTTGATACATGTCATGTTTTGCTTTATTTTTCTTCTAGTGCATTAATTGGATTGGTTTCTTAAACTGCTAAGTGTTAGTGTTTCTGTTTTAGGTCCCGTTTTCTTTCTTTTGCTTTGTGAAAGGGAAAAGTAGACCCAGTGACTCATTTCCCAACAATTTCTAAAAGCTATGCTCTTTAGTCACCAGCGCAGTATTTTCTGGGTTTGTCCCTGATAGCTTCACTTGCAGGCAGGATTTGAGCCATTGGAAGTTCAGGGTAGCATATTTATTGAGTCGCCCAGCCTTTTCACATGACTCCGTGGTGCACAGCATTGGAACGTGGTAGGGGACATGAGGGATAATTAGCGTTTTGAGGTGCTACACTCTCTTTTTCCCCTAAGAAACTTCAGACTTTTACTTCTGGCAGGACTGCATAACAAATTCTTCTGAGGTAGAGTTATTCAATTCCATCGCAGCTCCGCAGTTTATAGCTCCCTCAGATATGCAGATGTAATTGTTTGTGGAGGTTGCAGTGCAAAGCAGACCACTGAAATGACCTACATTTAAAAACAAACAAAAAAAAACAACCCCAGCAAAAAGTCCCCTATAGACTTGTGCTACATCTGTCTTGGTTTCATTAAAAACTCACCTCCTACCTGAGATCCTCTTTTTTTTTTTTTTTCTTTTCATTTCTCCTGCTTTAATCTGAAAAAGTTCAAGGAGAATGTCTCTGGGGAAGCTTACTGAAACCCCCGCATGAACTCTAAATTTACTCTCACATGTCTACGTTACATGTCTACTGAGATGAGAAAGCAAGATATCTGTATGAAAGAATGGCATGGCAGCCTAATATATTTTTGTTGAAAAGATGCCTGCAGGTATCTCCTTTCATTTAAATTCTAATTACAAATATAAAGGGCTTTTTCAAAGTATGGATCTATGTAGAAATACTTACCTTCTAAGAGAACAGGCTACTTTATGTAAGAAGCTACTTTTAGAAAATGCTAATTACAGGCAGAGCTAGACTCCTATTCCAGCACCACAATAGAGCAGCTATTTCTATAGGACTTTGCCAGTAGAGCCCTTGCATGAAAAGAAACCGATAGTTAACAGAATATGGTATGTGTGCATCTAGATTTTGTTGATTTACGTAGTTACCTCTGTGCAAGGGAGGCAAAAGATATACTGGTAATAGTTATAGAACACTTAAGCTTTAATTAATACTAGATATTTCTGCAGAATACTACATTCAAGCATCAATTACACATAAATAATCCTTTGTACTATTTCCGTTAATTAAGATGCATGCAGCATCTTAACGTTGGTGAGTACTCAGTGCCAACAGCGTCTCAAAAACCTGCAGCCAATTTATTTCCCCTGAAACAATATTGGTTTTCACTAAGGCATGTGTAAGCTGCTTAATTTTTAACAAAAAAGGTTTTTACATGTTCAAGTTGTACACGTGACAGGCAGCAACACACTGAACACTGAACACTTGCATTAAGGTAGCTCTTTGGAGTGAGAGTCTTGCAGATTCCTTTGTGAGAATTAACCAGCTGGGATACACTCCTTGAATGTGTAGGGTATATCTGAGATGTCTGATGACTGACTGCTTCGTGGATGTTCGTATGGCTAATTGACTTTTTTTTTTCTGTCTGTTTTCCCTTCCTGCTCACACACTTTGGACAGGACAATCTTTGTTCCCCTTCTGACATTCTGCAGCTAAACCTCAGCGTTAAAAGAACAGTTGAGACCCTTCTTTCCCTGGGGACAGATTCAGAAGAATCCAGTCTTGTCTCCCTTTCCATTCAGCTTTGGGGCTTTGTGGTGTTTTACTGTACTCTAATGCTAACACTCTGTATGTTCTATCGCTGGGTCTTTCTCCTCTAGCTGAAAGAAGGTGTTGCTTCTTCCTCCCTCCATCACTCCAGCGCTTGGTAAAGGATTTTGGTTTCTGTCAAGACTGTGTGTATGAAGTGCTTTCTTTTCCACTTAGGGGACAGAGGTGGCAGGTACAATGTGTAAACATGTTGGTACACCCATGTGCCTGCCTGTAACATAATTCACATTTGTATTTGCTGTGTGATATGTAGCGGATAAATGCTTACAAGGGGAGAAGTGTTGTCCACAGGCYAAGGCAAGGGACTGAGTTTAGGACATGTGGGTGCGATGTGGGTATGTGCCTCCATTTCCCCATCTGTGGAATGGGAATTGCACCCACTCTGGTCCATTGTTTCAAGATTATCTGGTGAAAAATATTAGAGAAGGATGCAAAACTTTTTTTTCTTTTTTTCTTTTTTTTTTTTTTTTTTTTTTTTTTCTTTTTTTTTTGCACCTTGGTGTTCTTGATTAGCTCTCCCAGTCTTAGGAGACATGGTCTGATAAGCTTGTCTGCAGGGCTTTACTGTTTTTTTTCTTCTTACCCACAATTCTTTATCCTGCTTCTGAGAGTATTTGATTTCTCACATTTGTAGACTCTGGTATGTTTGAGTCAGGATTTTTAAAGTAGCTGTCTGTGAATCCAGAGCTACTTCAGTTTCATAACAGATCAAGCAGGAAATATTCAGAGAAATTTAGCTCTTCAGCCAGCTTTGGGGAAAAAGGAAAAAAAAAAAGGAAAAAAAGAATTCTGGTGCAGAAGGAAAAATCTTTACTATTCCTTCAGATGCCACAGAATGTCATGGCATTTTACTGTGATCTTGATTAAAGACTTGATAAAAACTTAAGAAAAACTTCCTGAGTTGCCACTTGATTGTGGATGCCCCAAACCATGCTTATTCCATATCCCTTCTTTTCCCCTGTCATTTTTGGGAACTTTTTCATCATGTGATTACAGAGATATAAGCCCTGGCTGCACATACACTCTTCGCTGTTTTGCAAAACTCAGGTAGTCTTCCATAAAGCTTCCAAGCTTTTCCCTCCCCGTTGCATCCTGGTGCTTTAATGTATTTCTCAGGGACACCTCAGAACGTCAGGGCACTCCTAGTGTCATTTGCAAAAGACCATGTCTCCTTAGAGCGTAGACCGATTCAGGGAACTCTGTTCAGAGCTCAGCTACAGGTAAGTGTTAGGTAACATGGCTGTTCTGAGGGTTTTCTCAACAAATTTCTCTTATATCTGAAAATGCAGTAACCGGCTCGTAAGCCCAGTTTACGTGGTGTCAGCATTCCGGCATTAACCCGGCAACAACTCTGAAGCACAGTTTAAGATACACAGGAGCTTAGTTGCAAATGCTGTCGCTACCAGTAAAAATGTTTGTTACAGGCACACGAATCTCACGAGCTCTTGTAACATAAAACGGATGTTTAGCAAAGGAGTAAGCAGAGGAGTTGAGTCCCTCTTTCAAAATCGCACACTGTGACTGATGCAAAATGTCCTGTCCAAGCAAAACATTTCTGAGGAGAGAGGGGATCTTTGGCAGGACTGTGCTTGTTTTATTTTTAAATAAGCTATTTTTGCACTGTTTACTGATATGAACTAAAATGAACTCAGTTCCTGTGTTTCTTAACCTCTTCTAATGAACACTGTGATAAAAGCAGCAAGGGTAAAGTTTTACCCTAACAGTGCCTTCCAGTTTTTAAATTTTATTTTGTCAGGACTCTCTACGTGGTATGGAGTCCTTCCAAAGCTTTTCACCTTATTTATTTGCTACTTAAGTAAAAAGATAAGACTTATTCAGTCAAGTTTACAGGTATTTTCTCAAAAAGAACTTTTTTTTTTTTTTTTTTCCAAAATAACATCTATAAAATTGGTGGAAGAAAAACACATTTCAGCCTGATGCTCTGTCTTACTGTGAGGATTTCAGTCTGGGTTAATTTGGTCTTTCTCCACCCTGAGCTTTGTGGGAAGAGTGTTGGCTGCCATCACTTATGCTGAAGATTTTCTTTTACATGAATGATCAGTAATGGTGCAAGGAGTGAAGAAATGCTGATTGTTGTGGAAATACATGAAAAAAAAATCTGCTGTAGCTTTATAGGGAGGACAAATTTGGTTATTGACTAGAGATGCGGAGGACTGTTGGCACACGTATCCTGTCCGGGGATGACTGTTGTGGAGTGAGGAGAGCCAAGGCCTTGTGCAGGCTCTAACGTCATCGTAGACCGAAAATAGCACAATTCTTAATAAACAGTTTGAAAACTCTCTGTATTTTGTGTATCCATGTTATTCCTCCGAATGATTTTTGAGGTAACCTGTTAAACAGGTGAACTTCTGAAAGATGAGTAAGTTGTACTGACTCTTAAATATTACAGGAGGGATATTTGCCGTTAAATATACTGACAATTTGTTGTTGTCTTGAACAGGAGAAACAGCATTTTCTACATTTATTATCAAGGCTATTTCAGTCATACACAGAAGCAAATCTTTTTTTTGTTTTGTTTTGTTCTTCCATAAAACAACTTGTGTTCTCTGCTGTTTCCTCCTTTCCCAAGAATTTTTGTGGTGATAGAAATCAACTCATACATATGGGCTGAAGGACTTCAGATGGACAATGTGTCTTGCAATGAGAATTGCTCTTCAGTATAATGTTGCCTCTTAGACTTCTTGCACAGTGTTTCTGTCACACGTATTACTATTTCAGTCTCTGCTTTAAAAGCAGGTCTTTGCTTTCTTGTTTTCCGTAACAAGATTTGCTGCATGAGGACTCCCTCATAAGCCAGTTGTGTTTTGGGAGGGAAACCATGGTTCCTTTCCTACTGTTTGCATTGCAGCTGGTTCATCATGTTGAATCAACACTTTCCCCTTTCCTAAGTTAGTCTAATTTTGGTTTCATCAACTGCTACCATTTCAGTGTGGGTGAAGATAGAGGACAGTGTTATTTCCCTCTTCTCCCAAAATCCTTTTTAGAAATTCTCCTTATTTATACTTACTTTCTGTGTGATGGCTGATATTGTAAACACACTGATTATCTGAAAGCTTCCTCTCTTGGTAGTCACATTTACAGTTCTTTATTCACAAGCAGAAATTTCATTTCATACTTCTGTGTGTGTGTGTTAGCTGTCCATAACATTTCATATTTCAGTCTCTTTTTGCTTAATTTTTTTTTTCTTTTCAGTTGAGTGTTTTTCATCCATTTTGTTTTTGTCTTTGTTTTGTTCCCCATTCAGGAGCAATTATGTTTGCCTCTACATATTTTAGAAGAGAAGGGTTTGACACAGGTAGCTGTGACTGTCCAGGCGCTCCTGGAGCTGGCGCCCCCAAAGCAGCAGCAACTTCACCACTTGTCTGCTGTGTAGAGACCTCCGGGACCTTTTGGGTTACCTTGGCTAAGCAGAAGGACATGAAGACTTTACTGCCCATGCAGTGCATCCAAACACACAGAGCTCTGTTCTAAGGAAATGAGTTTCCATGATTCCTGACAGGAATGTTTTGCTTCATTTCTCCACTTTTTTTGGAGATCACAACAGTTTCCAATAGCAGGTTTTTTTATCAGTATTTTTGCCCCTTATAAAACGAAGTTTATTGTGAGGAGGGCAGGGAGTTCCACTGGTTGGTTGTTGGAGCCAGCTGTAGAACTGACCTTGTAGATTTGAAGACATTGGTGTACAGTTTGGAAAGTGAGATGATTCCTAAGAGGATTCRGGTGTTAGAAGGATGTTGTTGCAATGGGCATATGGGGAATGAGAGTTCTTTCCTTCCCCACAGGGTTCAAAGAAAGGGAGTTTCTTTTGCCTCTAAGAAACACCAGCTCTTTCCATTATATGTAAAGGATTACAGGTTAAAATTATGTTGCAGAGGGTTTCATCACAGGGCTGAACCTCATGCAGCTGTATCCTATGTTGGCATGTCCTCAGTATTTAAAATCTGAAGAAAAATAACYGAGTCCCTGTCCTGTTCCCCACCACCACCGCCCCCCCAAGGGAAAAAAAGTACTGCATGGTATCTCCACAAGAAACACACATCTTAGTAAAAGATACTAAACCAGAACAGTTCCATTTGTATTAAACACATTAGCATTTTTGCTGGGTTTACTTTTTGTTTGGGTTTTAACATGTCTTTGTCTGGAAATTTTTCCAACATCAGTGGAGGAAACCTCCTTCTACCTCCTCTCACCTCCCCCTTCCAGTCACATAAGGATGCATTTAGTTACTGAGCAGTTTTGTCAGAGGGTGACTAAATGTCATCAAGAATCATGTACCTGTTTTCACTGCAGTGCAAAGAATTGCAATTGCAACCTGCCCTGCTAATCATTAGAAACCCATTATTAAATAAATTTTTTAGCAGGGGCTGGAGCATCCTGTACAGTTGTGCCAACACTGGTGAATGTCCCAGCCACTGAAAAATTAATGATTTTAAGAACATAGTTACTGAATTTCCRTAGGTGGGTTGCGTATTATCAAAGCGGGAATCTGTTGCAAAAAGGTAGCTTCTATTTGTAGGTTTGACAGGGCTTTAAAAAAAGCCATTTTTTCATCGGTGTTCAAATAGAGAGATGCACTCATTTTACAGAACTACCATTACTTCACCCTTCTTTCCTGATGCAAAAATTGAAATTGAAAATACAGGAATGGGAGAGACACCAGCCAAGTTTTGCATTTTACTTTAAAGTCAACCTGCAAAACAAAGACTAGTTTTCTGTGCTTTGGTCCCACTGACTAGGCCAGGCTTATTACCAGATCAGTAACAATATATTTTTTTTCCCCCCAGAGACCTTGCAAAATCCCGTTTTCCATCCATGCGATTCTCTTGTTAGGTTCTGGTGTGTTTAAAGTATCCCAGAATGTTACGCCACAAATATGTAGTGCACGGGGTCTGAGACCAACTTCAGGCACTGGAGATATTCTATCATGGAATATATTTGAACCAGAATATACCAAGAGGATTTCACGGGGATGAAGGAAGGAGAAGAAATAGGAAAAAGCTAGCTAAAAGTCACCTTTGCTGAAGTAAAGCTGCTGTGGGAGCACTGACAAAGACTGGTCTTAGCTGGGCTTTTCCCTGTTTGATTTGCCTCTTACTGGCATTGGCTGATCACGTTGCAAGCGTAAAAGAACCCGTGAAGGGTATTTAGAACTGTGCATTTGAAAAAAGAAACATTATTTTCCTACTGGGTAAGCGGGTTGCCGTGAACTCTTCAAAATCTATACACGCCGATAATTTGCAATACAGAGGAGGAGAGCAGCTCCATACAGACATACTTTCCTCCCGAAGTATGTCCTGTATTTCACTGAATTTCACTTGCAAAGATTGCTGATAGTGCTGAAGGGATTACGTAAAAATGTAAGAAGAAAACTTTCACTGAGGTCTCTGCTGTAGTTAGCTGAATGGAAGATTCTGCCACTCACAACAGTGCAGACCACACGTTTCTGCTATGGCTGTGCTTAATTTAAGAGAAGACAATGAATTTATCTTAGTTTTCAACATTAGGTCATTTGTATCATACGTGGGCATGCTACTTAATTAGCACACCCTTCTTAAACTACTTAAATGTATCCGTTTTAAGAAAAGGGGGTTCCCTTTGTAGACTTGTAAGGGTGTGGTGTTTGCTCCAGTCCAGCTTCCAGCACCTCTAGAAAGTGAAACTTAGCAGTATTCAGGTTGGTGGAAGCTTGACCTTTCATTAATACTCGTTTTTAGGAATTAACGGGGTGGGGAGTTGAATCTGGACTTCAAGAAATGGCCGTTTCCTGGTGTGTCTGGTTAAAACAGCTACTCTTGTGTACCATGAGCATGTACACACAGCAGCTGAATTTTATGCAAAGAGCAATGCTTGCCTGAATGGGCAGGCATTTGTCCCAAATATCACTTAGATGCTTCCAAGCATCCACGCACTCTGGCAGTTCCTGATGTATAGTGGTCATGTTACTTTCACTTTATAATCTTGTATTTTCGTGCCGGCAAACACTAAATCTTGACCAGATGTTTAGGACAAAAATCTAAGCCTGAAGTTTCGTCATATGGTTTATTTAACATATTATACCAAAAACCACTTCAGTTTTCTTTTGCAACAAAATGGGTTGGGATTTGTTTGGTGTATTTATGTGCAATTTTTGCTGTATCCRGTGAAAAGAATATTTTAAAGAAAACACATGTAAAATTTTACTTTGTGTGCTAAAGCAAGAGGCAATTGTCTTTCCTTTCTGGGGCATTTGTGTTGGAGGGCGTGGGAGGAATCCGTTGGAGTGTTTAGTGCTTGCTAGTATTTATGTACTAACTCCATTGTGTTATGATCCTTCCTGAAATGATGTCGAGCACCGAACAGCATCTGAGGCTCAGCAATGTTACAGACTCAAAATCAAGCAGCGCTGGCACTTAGGAGTCCTTGAGAGTTTTGGAAAGATCAGGTCGAAACAGTGGGGATTTGATTCTTCCCCCTTGTGAAGGGGGAAGCTTTCTCTGAGGCCTCTTCCTTGGTGGCCTGTTTAAAACCAATTTGAAACAACTTTCTACAGTACTGAGAATATCTCTGTTCTCAATAGTGACATGATGGCAAGTGGTATTTTTAGCCTTTTATGACTATAAATGGTTCTTTGAAAACTGTTTTTAGAAGCAGAGGACTTTCAAGGTTGATTTGGACATCTAAAACAGTCTTTTGTATAGATATTGTGGTGTTTTACAAAGCGKTCTAATTTTGTTATTTCTGAAAACAGTGTAAACGTGTAATTAATAGAGTAAAGGATTTTAAAGCTTCATCCCATGCTGTATGTCTGTAAATACATTCCATAATTTCTAAGTCTGTTAAGTATAAATATGTCTGAAATGTGTATACTTTATTTTAAATTGCCTGTATTCTGCCAGTAG
The DNA here is from genome assembly GCF_003343035.1 of Apteryx rowi. Classification (NCBI taxonomy): domain Eukaryota; kingdom Metazoa; phylum Chordata; class Aves; order Apterygiformes; family Apterygidae; genus Apteryx; species Apteryx rowi. The sequence goes on along the minus strand of NW_020449641.1, from coordinate 1,990,467 downwards.
TGTGAACTCCTAGCACATTGATAATATAAAAGAAGACCAGGGGTAATTTGAAATAAAGTTTTAAAACCTACATTAATTACCGTATTTCTTCCTGCTGTTTTTTTGTGRGATCAATGAATGTCACATCCTGTGAGTCAGGTGAATAATCACCTTCTGAATTATCACACTTGGCAGTTAATGGACTTGGCTTGTTTCTCTCCTTTTCATAGCTAATTGGGATTGAAAAAATTCTGACATTTTTACACGCATTCTGCAGCCACTTCAGACTTTCTCAGGGATATTTTCAGCCTTTCCTAGGCACTGAGTAGCAGTGATTTTTGTTCAGAATCCTTTGCCCCTCCCTTCTCTCCCACAGTTTTTTGAGGGTTTTTTGTTTTTTGTTTTTTTTTCCCCCAAAGTGAGCAGTGCAACATACCTTTTAGATTTGGGCAGTTTGCTGCTGCCAGTACTGGTACTCCTTTTGCAGTTCTCCCGTTCTGTTTGGGTTCAGTCTATAAAATTTGCGTCCCTGTTTCATGCCCCCCAGCATTTAAAAGCTTTGTTCCTATTAGTCCAAATGTTTACTCCTCTTTTCTCCCCCCCTCATAGCTAGTTTTTGTTACTAAAAAAATATGAAGCTTAGAAATTGCCAGAGAAGCACAAACCCTCCCTACTTCATACACACTGCATAGCCCCATGCTCACTATGCCACTTCAGCATCCTTTTTTCAACTTCGTGGTGACTCCATCAGTTTTCAACCACGAGCACTTGGGACAGCTCAGTTTCTGTCTTCTTCAGGGCTGCCCAGCTCTCTCCAGGTTTTTTTCCCCCGTCCTCCCCCATCTAAAGTCTCCTCCTAACCAGCTTCTCGGTCTCCAGCCTTTCTTCTCCACTTACCTCCCTAGAAACCAGTTTGTCCAAAAGATTTGTGATTTCTTGATTTCCCAGCAGAACAATCTTTGATCTGTGCTTTGATCAGGTCGTTCCACAGCTGGAAAATACGAGCAGTACCAACCCTGGCAAAGTTGCCCCAAAATGCCAGATTTTGTGTCACTCTGCCCTCTGCTCCAGTCACTGGATGTGCTCAGCTTGTTTACTTGGCAACCGTATAGCCCAGAAACGCAAATCTACTCTGGTTTCTCTGCCCAAGCAAGGTGAGGCTCATGAGGAGAGCAGTGACTCTGAGAGCTGCTGCTGCTGCAGTGGAGGAGGCCTGGAGGAACTGGACGGATGGCAGCGTGGACCCCCCTGGGTGAGAGTCCACAGACAAGAACGTGCTGTTGTTGCCTGGAGAGCGTAAGCTCCCCGAGGTCAGGTGGGGTTAGGAAGCCTTGTGTCCTGTCCTCCAGGTCAGTATGAGCCAGTGGCCAAGACCACCTGGCTGGGACTCTGGAGATTGCATTCCCCCCTCTTCCCCCGCAACCTACTGGAATAATACAAATCCAGTTCAAAACAAAAAGAAAATTCACCCTCCCCCTCATACACCCACAGACACGGAGTTTCCTGATTCTGGAAGCAGACTTTGCTGTGCCCGTGGAATTATATGTTTATATATATAATTTTTTTTCCCTTTGAGATACCAGTCACTGAAATGGAAGTTTTGAATAATTTCATGACTAGTGCAGTCTGTAACTTCCTGCTGGCTCATTTACAGCAGGTCCAGAGCCCTGGATCTGCTGCAATGCTTCGTGAGGGTCAAAATCCATAAAAACAACTGTTTTCCTGGCATCAGGAAGTAGAGCTTGAAGAGGAGCCCAGCCTAGGCAGAGCTCCTTGGATGAGGAGGAGGATTTTTCAGAATTACATTGTTTTGTTCTCAGCTGCAAAGCAAGTGAAAACACTTGTTTTTGTTGCTGCCAGTACTGGTAGTCCTTTTGCAGTTCTCGTGTTCTGTTTGGGTTCAGTTTATAAAATTTGCACCCGTTTCATGCCCCACAGCATTTGAAAGCTTTGTTCCTATTAGTCCAAATGTTTGCTCCTCTTTTCTTGCCATGCTTCAGATTTCAGCTTTTTGGTTTTATTACTAATGTGCGTGTGCCTAGAAATTATGATATAAAAAGTGGAGATTTACWGTTCCTCCATTTTCTGTCTAAATTGCTGTCTGAAGAGTTAGTGATCAAACTTCATTCCCTCCACCCAAACAGGTCACCTGCTAGCATCCACCACGTGTGGCACATATTAGTCATAAATGAAACGTAGCAAAAAAAGCCAGAGAGTGAATGAAAAGGAAGAGTTAAAATTAGGAACGTAACACCAGTGGTTGCTATGAGGCGCCTACTGCAATAAGGAGCCATGGTGCAGACATGTGATGTAAGCATAGTCTTAACTTGGCTTCTGCAAGCAGCAGACTAGAATAATCCCTGTTGTTACCACAACGTGGGGACCATGGAAAACAAGTGAATGTGTTTTCCGCTTTGGTATCAGTGCTCTGAACGGGCACATGTTCTGGTTTAAGCTAACCAGCAATATTCCAGTGGTAATATACTTCTAACTCAAGTTTGTCTAATGTGTCTGAAATTTCAGCGCTCCCTTGACGATTGACCCAGCTTGATAGTCAGGCACCAGCCCCTTCCCTTCCCTTCAGACGGAGTTCTGAGCCAAACGCTTTCTGCTTGCAATTTCAGTCATTTTGCTTGAACTTAAGAACTTCTGGCAGTGTTCAGCTTGGACAYGAGGACTTTTGGATGGGATGGTGCCTCCGATAAAGCACGCGCTGGTCACACAGAATGCAGCAGACTTTGTATGGTTTAGCTGTCTCTCCTGCGTGGGAGTATCGGAAACCATCCAGCTCAGCCGCTGGGCTGATTTTGCTTTGTGCACAAACCTGTATGTGATTGACAGTAGTATCAAGAGAAAGGGCTCCCCCCTTAGTTAGCAAAGGGGTGCAGTGCTTCCCACCAGCTTCGCTCCCGGCCTGCTGGCTCATCTCACTGCACCGAGATCTGGGCCAGGGTAGTGGGTACGGCTGCCTGGCAGAAGGCTTCTCCGGGCAGCGCAGCCCGCCGGCCTTTTCTGTTGTTGCCACCTCTGTATGCAGGCGTCCAGAACTAACTCTGCCTACATGCTGACACTTCGCAGGACTGTGGGAATGGAAACCCGCAGGCTCCGGCTGCCCCCATGCTTACACTGCGAGTTGTCAGCAGTTTTCTCCTTGCTGATCTAACGCTGGCACTGACACCAGGGAAAGTGCTGCCTGGGCCTAGGTTTGGGTGACTTGGCTACCGTGCCTTACCTGGAGCTGCCAGAGCCACAGCAAACATGAAACACTTTCACCACAGCGGATGCATGGGGACAGCGAGGGCAGTCCTCAGCGCAGTGCGTCCAGTGCAGGTGAGTTACTGGGCTATTAACCGGATTACACCCCACTAGCTGCAATGTTTCTGTAAAGAAGTTTGGGGGATATGTGCTTCCCACTGCTTAGCTGCAGTTCCCCCTACTACTAGGGAAATAGTGTCTCTGCAGTACAAAGACAGCTTCATGATCTTAAGAGTTACTGGAGCTTCACCTTAACTGCATCTGTCATAATCCGAGTTCCTCAGAACAGCCCAAGCTCTGTTACATGCTTTATTTTGTCCTGTCGGACACACGGACAACAGCACCCTGCCCAGCAGCAGCCTGGACTTCTAGAGCCTTGGAGCACTTCCGGGGCCAGGTTTCTTTACTTATCGCTTCTTTTTCTTTGCTCTGAATTTGTCCTTTTTCCCTTTGCCTTTCTTCTTTGACAGCTGCCTTTCTAGAGTCTCCTTGAGGTCCTTGTAGCAGCCAAGGTTCCTGCGGACCATTGTACCTCTCCACCAGGCCTGCAGCTGGAGCAGGAGAGAGAAAGAAAGGTCTTAGCCAGTGCTGCTCACTGGCATGGCCCAGGAAGTCAGCTGCTGGGATACCAGGTGCAGCGCAATGGCCAGAGCATCTCTCCTCTGCTCCCCGGCTCAGGAGGGAACCTCTGCCCCATGCAGCAGCAGTTGGGCCAGTGATGGTTTTGCTGAAGGCATCTGTGTGTGGTCTGCACTGAGGGCATCTGTTCCTGGTGACCAGGGCATGAGAAGGGAATTGCCCTGCGACCCTCCCTTCCTGTGTTGCCTGTGCAGTGGAGTTGGTATGATGGGCAGGGCCCCAAATCAGTTGAGGAGCCTGTCTTTTCCCCTTTAATTCCCTTCTTAAGCCTTCTTCAGGTAGCTGCTGGCCTTGCAGCAACAGAAGGGGACAGGCTTTATCTGTCCCTTGCTTGTGCCACCCCACACCGGCCAAACTTCTCAGGACATTTTTTAACTGAATGAAGCCTGTGGTGAAGATAATTGACCCCAAACTGCTGCTGGAGCAACACTGCCTCAGCTTTGCTCCCCTTTACCTTCAGGATGCTCTTCAGCTCCAGGGCATCCTGCTCTAGTTGTCTTCTTGCAGCCTCCTTTTCCACCCGGTCACTGATGATGGTTTCCTCAAATGTCCAGCACTGGAAGATAGCACAGGGGTGGCTCAGCAGACACATCCCCTAAACTGCAGAGCCAGCCCTCAAGGCTTACTCTGCCCAGCAGGACAGGGTAGGACTCATCTGGACCCTGGTGCAAGGAGTCTTCCCTTCTGGCTACCTCCTGCTCTCGTCTCTGCTATCTGCTTTTCACAGCCCAGCCAGGGCTGCTCTGGCCCCTAGGCTGCAGTCTGGGTCCCCACCCTGTGCACCAGAGAGCTCCGTGGCAGCTAAAGGGTAATGTGTAAACATCGGACCTTCCCCCCACCTCCTTTCATTTCATCTTTCCTGAATCCAGATGGCAACGTTGCTCATTACCACCATCAGTGTCCTAAGGCAGTGAGAGCTGCTGCCAAACTGAAACCTCTCATGGCCTGGGTATAATTAACCCTCTGATCCTGTGCTGTGAAATGGGTGTCTGATGGCTTCTCAGGCAACAGATGTTGGTGGAAGCCTCCCCCCACCCCCAGGCTAAGTAGCAGATGATGTAAGAAACACTTGGGACACGAAGAGGACAGTGTACGGGGTGAAAGATGAGCCCACAAGCAGGGAAACGTTTAACTCGCTCCCAGCATCTCAGACCCAGTGGCGATATGGAATAATTACAAGTGAATTCCTTCTAGCTTTAAAGCAGCCTGTTTTTCTAGACACTTATTTCTGCCTGCTCTGCTGTGCCTGCATAGCTGTGATCGAAGCCAGGCAGTTAACTTGGAAACTGATGTGGGGTAGGAATGCTTTTAACCTGCATCAATTCCCTGATAGCAGATCACTGTGCAGCTGTGAACATGCTTCTTCGGGAAGGGATAAGAACTGCCCTTTGCAGTAGCAGGGCCTGTTTAAATGCACGTTAACCCACAGTCACAGCCTGATATCTGAATGTGGCTAGAAGGAGCAAGCTTGTGCAGACTAAGGCAACAAACCAAGGTGAGGCATATTGATAGGATGAGACAATGTCTTTGCCCCTCACAAAGGCTGTCAATAGCTCTCTAATTACTTGCTGGTATTTGAAAATAGCTGTAGGGAAAACATCATCATCCTTCCTTGATGCTGCAGGTAGCAAATGGAAGATTCCTACTCCATGACTGCCATCCCAGGACCAGTCCTCACTATCCAATCCTACACTTCTCGGTTACTGAAATGTTTTTTTCCATGGTCCTTGTATGTTATCTGAATGAATGAAGAGAATGAGGGTAGGAAAAAGCCAGGATGCAGTTTTGCATGGCTGAGCACTGAGATGCTGCTGATGTCTTACCTCACTGGCAAGTCTCTGCAGCGTTTCCAAGTTGTTTGCCTTTGATTCTTTCAGGGTGTTCAGTTCTTGGTCTTTAGCTTCTGTGTCCTTTTCATACTTGTCCATCCAGTATTCCAGCTTCTCTTCCACCTTCTGCTCAGGGACAGAATGGTGCTCAGCACGGTACAGGGAATGTACAGGGGAAAGGTGTGTTACTGTTATCTGGCCCAGTTTCAGGATGGTGGTAAGCGTCCCATTAATTTTGCATGGTTAATGTTTCCTCCTAAGCCTTGAAAGGATCAAAACACTAGGACTAGTGATGAATTACTGATGGCTTGCAGACCCCTCCCTGGGGGTCACCATGGAAGCCAAAGCACTGGACTGGGGATGAAGAGAGATTGGGCTGGGCTTTCTGAGCTGCATGAAGAATGGCGAAACATTAGGGGTTGGTTTTGTGCACAGTCAAGCCCGGTGCAATAAACAACAACTGGAAGACATTCTGCATGTGTGCGTAGGGAGGAGGGTTTAGGAACAGAATTTGACAGTGAGAAAGCTTTGCATGACTCCCTAGCCACTTTCTAGATTAAACTCAACACACCAGGGATAAGGTACCAGGGGACCGTGAACTTGGCTTTGCCTCGGTTGTGAATAGGAGAGCAGGTGTTTCTAAAACAGCCGTGCAGATGACTTCCTCCCATTTGTGCATTACTTCTCCATAGTGACAACCATGACTGCTTGCATGGAAAAATAATCTGAGGGAAAGTATCAATCTCACTGCAACGTAACAGCTGGAAACACAAGAGAGATGGAGGACATAGTCATCCTCTTTTCTGTGGGCCACTAAAAGGTAGCCAGGTACTGTTTGAGTATGGAGAGGCTTGTAGTTTGCCTTTGGGTAGAAGCCAAAAAGGCCATAACCTGTACTTGGAAAATCCCCTCACTCTGAAACTCTCTGATCAAAGTAAGGTTCTAGGATATGGAGAACACTAATTGCTCTGAAGATACAGCACTTTTTTGCTCTTAAATTTCATTTAAAATAATTCCCTTTTATTAAATTTCACACTGGCAGTGATGTTAGATATCCTGCAGCAGTACAAACTTTCTTCCAGCCAAATGGTTTGTGAGATGCTTACCAGTATTAAAGAATTTACTATAATGGGTGCTGCTGTTCAATGACAGGAAAATTGTCTGAACCTTCGGATCAACAGCACAAAGTCATGCACGGTTGTTTGCAGCTGAAGTCTGATGGAATAATTGTGACTTGCCAAGTATCCAACCCTGTTTCTTCCTCAGATTAAAATAAGGCAAAATTGGGTGGTTTCTGTTATTTCCTTCTTAATGCCCTCTGTATGCAACACTTGGGTCTGTGAAGCTGTTGCCTTAACTTTGTGCAGTAACCCCCTCCACTGAGTCACTGGAAGTCTCAGCTATTGCGAAGGAAGGTCTAACCAAAATCCCAGTTACCTGAATACAACTATCTGGGGGAGGGAAAATCCAAAATACTTGAATAAACAAAACTAATCACTATATGAACTATAATTTGAAGGAAATGTATTCAAGGTAGCAAATCCCAAATTCGAGTGTTAGTTAAGAGTTGAGGGCAAGTAGTAATTCTAATAGCAGCAATCATGAACCTGCTAAGTTTGATGGAGCAATAACCGGTTTTCTTTAGACATTAATTGATGATGTGATTTTTATTGGTTGCTATTTTAAGCAGTAACAGAAAACAGTCGTACGTACCATCTGCTGTTGCCTGAGGAAATTTTCAATCTCCATGTGGACTCTAATCTCCTCATCAGTTTTGCTCCTCAGCTTCTGTGATCAGCGCAGACAGAAAATGTCAGAGACGCCGCTAGTGCGTTTATGCATGCACACACACATGCTGCTGAGAGCTGAGCTGGTGCGCAAGCACGCAGGTGTGCTTTGTGCAGTCCACAGCTATTTTCCCTAGTGACAAAAAGACCTAGGCAGTCCTTGCCCCTGGGCCATCCCCGAGAAAGGGTCAACTAGATCAGACCTTGATCAGTCCAAAAAGGACTCCTGCAAAAACAGAGAAGTTTTCTAGTCCGGTTCACCTTGTGGCTACACAAACCGCTCGGCTAGCATAATGTGCTGGGCAGTTCTGGCAACTAGGGCTGCTTATGTTGCTAAAGAAATAGTCTTGTAACTCCACCCTTTGGACATGGTTACATGAATGTTTCTTTTGACAACTGTATTAGTTTAAGCAGTCCCTGCCTCTAGCCACTGTCTCCTGCAGCCCTGCCAGCCATGCAGTTCAGCTGTTTGCAGAGTCATACAGAGAAGCAGTTGAAGAGAGAGAAATTATTATTTCTAACCTGGATGAGTTTCCTGATACAGTTCAAACAGCTGCATTGGTGACTGTGATGGACAACAGAAAGGGCATCTGGGGACAGAGGGAGGACTCGGGCTGCTTATCTCAGCACTGCCAGTAGATAAATAAATGTACATGAAATGCTCATAATTCACATAAATGCAAGGGATAGGAAATGGCCCCACCATCCTGCTTCCTGCCGTGGCACTTCCTATCACTGGGAAGTTCTAAAATGGAAGTGGAGTGTGAATTTTCATCATTAAAAATGAATAGGAATAAAACGTTTATTAAAAAAAAAAAGTCCAGATCACTTTAAATCACTTTTTAAAGGAACGAAAAAGTAGTCCTGAGCCACATTTTTCCTGTTTGGGGTCCGTTCTAGAAATTTTTCTATCCACATGATGGTTCCAGTGGCCAGGCAACATCCTGCCATCATCTAAACCTTCTGATGAGGCATTCCTCCAGGGAAGAGTGCACCCAAGACAGCCACTCCTCTGTGATGAGGCCAAACACCAGCCCTGTTTTTTCATTTGTTTTCTGTCCGTTGTTCACTCCCATCCCTACAGATCTGAAGAAACACTGCTTGTGAGCTAAGCTCACCACACTTCAGCTGATCACCCTGTAATTATAAGGGATGAGGATGCTTGTGGTTTTAAAGAAAAGAGGATGATATGATGTAAAATGACGCATCAGATAAACTGAGGCATTGCTAGAACCCTAGGAAAGGAGGATTGTGCTGGGACAGGGACTGTTCCCAGTACAGCGCTGAGTCCTCCTTCTGTCCTCAGCTACAGACAACCTGCTGAAAGTTGACTCTGTCCTTACTAGCTAGAGATTCCTTCCAGTAGAGGCCATGAGGAAGGACTTACCTCAGTTTCCTTGTCCAGGTCATTCCCTGCATTGCTGCACTTCTTCTGGGTTTGCTGGACCTGGAGCTCTGTGTTTTTCTTCACATAGCTGCTCTCCATGTCTGTTTTGGCCTTCATCTCTTGGAGCTGGTCACTGAGGAAGGCAATTATATTACCTCGTTCCTAATGGAGGAGACAGAAAAAGCACAAAAGCAACTCTGGAGCCTGAGCTCAGCTCACCATTTCTTATTCTCTCCGCTCCCTGATAAACTCAGCTAGAAGAGTCTAAGGATATAGACTTCACACTTTCCCTGAGTGTTGCCCCATTCCAACCTGTGCTACAAAGGGAAGTTTAATTTGTAACCCATACAGAAAGCAATAAACGCATCAGTGAAGAGTGATGACCTCTGAAAAAGAGGGAGTGATGAACAGTGATACAAGAAACCAGGTCTTCTCACCTCTGGTCCAGGAGCAGATTTAAAGTCATGCTTTATTAAAAGCATGTGAGTAGTCCCACAATTTCAGTTGCACTAGGCTTTGCTAACCTCCTGGACTGGGATGTCTCTTTGAGCTCAGGCATGTCATGAGCATCTGGAATATGCATAACAGGAAGATAATGCCTCCGTCCTGGGTATGCCAGAGTTTGATTTCCTGAGATATGCTCCATTCTTTGGATTAGTTTTTTTCTAGTTTTGCACCAACTGTATAAACACAAACTTCGGAACAGGTGGAAATCTAATCTTGACTTGCTCATCTTATCGGGTAGATGGTGCCCATTTTGTTACAAAGGCATACGCCCAGGGTGAGTAAGGAGACAGGAGTGCCAAGGAAAAGCTGGCTATAAGCTCTGAGGCTCTGCTCACACCTTGTTTTGCAGTTGAGCTGAGCTTTCCTGGGGCAGTCACGTCCCCAGGGGCTCTCCCACAGGCAAGAATCCTGAGCCATCATGTCCCCTCTTTGTCACGCTTTTTGAGTGTGCTCAGGAAGCAAAGGGCATTTGCTTCATTTGGGGTTGTTGTTTTGTTTACTCCTTTTTAATTAATTTCTTTGAGTAACAGATAAAAGTTCATTAATCTAGGACTGGAACTTGGAAGAACTGCCTATAAAATGAAGAACACCAGACTTTGCATTAAGAGTTAAAAAGGTAATCAAACTCTCCTATGCAATTGTGCAAGCCCAATCTTAATGCATCTGGTTTAGCTCCCAATGCCATGTGCCTTTGATTGCTCCATTACAGCCTGTCTCTTTGCTTTCCTGTCATGCTATGACAAGTTTGATATTCATCAGCTGAACCTTGCAGCTGAAGATGAAATACCGAAGTGCTGGCATTTAAATGTTTTGGAGCCCACATATCTTGTCTCTTGAAGCACCCTTGCATTCCTTAGCTGTGTAAACATGGAAAAATGCCACAGGAAAAAGCCAGCTCAATAGTGCTGTGTTTAAAAGTCAATGCAGCATGACTCATTTGGAAAGGTTTCCTTTTAAGAAGAGTTTGGAACAGTTAAAAGGAAAATCCTTCCCTCTGCACCCCTTGTCGGACATAGGAAGAGTAAAGTGTATTTATAAGGCTCAGGACAACCAGGGGCCTTGGCTGACGTTGTTTTGCGGGTTCAAAAGTCACGCATTCAAAATTTTTTGAAGGTTTCCAAGATCAGATATTATTTTACAGCCATATCATCATATGACTGCAGACAAACTACAGATATGACCTATTTATGCCCCATTAAAGCTTTCTGGTAATGGCCTTTATTTTCCTTGGTGTGACATGTTGGTAGGGGTGATGGGAGGGGTTGTGTTCCTGACTGGTAGACACAGGAGGTGACTGTACCACTTTGAGCCTGGCTTCCTGTATGGTGGTGGAATCATGTCTAAACTGAGCTGGCAGAGACTGGGGAGACGCTAATGAAAAACACAATTCTTTTGTGGCGCTGAGGCTCAACAAAGCCAAGCGCTCCTGCTCTCAGTGTGCTACTGCTATCTGCTAAGGATTTGAAAAGAGGTCAGAAAAGAAGGGTTCACCCTAATCTACCAAGTACTCACATATTAGAGGGGTGGGACAGAGCATGAAAACTTTACCAGGTTATTTTCTTTCTCATTTCATATTCTGATAAAGGAGAGGGGAAAGCGCTTTTGATTCCAGAGCCTGAGGCTTCAGCTGGGATGGGAGCCCATCTGCTCTGTTTTCTTTGTTGTATGGCATGTTTGTGGTTTGGATTTGGTCTGTGGTGTTGTAAAACATCTTTGTTAGAAGCGGGGAGTCTGGGGGCTTGGTTACACAATCCAAAGCAGACGGGAAGTGAAACACAAAACCCCGTTGGTGGTTTATGGTAACATATTGCACTTGGAGAGGGAAAGTCAACTGCAGGCATGTGAGCAGCTACTGCAGCCCAGCTGATGGAGCTCCAGAACTTGGGCACACTTGATACTAGGTTGCTGGCAATAAATACAGCTGCCACCCACAACCTGTAGGCACCATCTGTGGAGTATGCTGTTCCCTGAACTTTAGAGGCAGGCACTGGGAAAATGAGTTAGTACTTATTCAGTCTGGTTTATCATAGCAAAAGGACCAAGCAGGACATAGTGTGCTTTCATAGTTAATGCAATAAACCTTTGGGCTGCTTGTTTGGGATGATTTCAGCTTTGAATCTGCCAAACCAAAGATGAAAATGACACACTGTGTGTCCAGAACTATCACAGAGCTGGCAGAAGCCAACATCAAAACCCAGGAAACCCAGGAAATAGTCATGAAGAGCCAGTCTGCTCTGAAAGCAGGTAAGCAAGCTCAGCCTCTCTGATCTCTCAGCTCTCCAACATTGTCTCAGAGTCTGGTCTGCTGCTGTTAACTGGTGCCATAGGATTTGGCCGCACAGATGATGTTTGGCTGCAAAAGCAACTGTACGCAATTGGAGAGGGCACGCACACGCATGTGTTTTCATTTACTTTGATTTATCCCTCTTGCAAGTGCCACCTGGCTCTCTCAGCCCTTCCACAGCAATTAGTATTTACAGTCACTTAAAATACAGCTGGTTACAAAACTAACAAGCAGGAGTAAACAGTCTGTGGAATTCCTGTGCGTAACCAGCAGCAATCAACTAAACCCCCTGCTGCCACCAGCATACCCAGAGCCCTCCACTGGGCCAGTACTTGGAGGGGGGCAGGTTTTGTGCCTCATGCAGGCAGCTAGCAAGCCTGGAGAGAGGCACGCTGCCGAGAGCCCTGCTGCCTGCCCCCCTTGCTTCCACGCTGAGCGCGTAGCAGCACAACTCTTTCCACTGGCAGCCGCAATATCTCCGTGTGCGGAGCCTGAAGATATGCTTAGATCTACACACCTGCTGCAGCCTGGACTTGCTTCCCCTGAAACCAAGACGTGCAGCCTGGCAGATCACTGCAATAGGGCTGCCTCTCTGTCGTGGGTGCTAGGGCATCCCTGCGCTGCACAGCCCCTAGAAATGCTTCAGCCAAGGACTGAAAGTTCACCCAACCTCCTGATAAAATGACTTCCGCAGCCCCCTGCTAGCTCAGCCCCAATCCCAACAACCGCAGGAGTGAGCTTTGCCATGTGTGAGGGGCAGTTTGCTGGCAGAGGGAACAGACCCTGTGGGCAGTGACATTCTTGTCCAAAATCGTCTCAGATTTGGATCTACTCCATCGGCTCTGGGTTCCTGCTGAATTGCTTCTGCACTGCTTAAGGCTAGCGCACTGCCGGTGGTACAGAGGGGGACCTTGTGCACCCTGACTCGTGACGGAAGACTGTCCCCTTCAGCACACTGAGCTGGCACCAAAATGCTGTGGCTGTGCTTGGCCATAGTAATAAGAGTGCATAATTATTGTTTTAAGGCAATTATAAACTTTTACAGCAAAACCAGCAGAGCTTGCAAGCGCTGTGAAATTCTAGATTATTTCTTATTCTTAAAAAAAACAAAACCTCCAAATTGGGAAATTAAATTCAAGCAACTGTTACTCTGTGAGATGGGCTAAAAGACTATAATCACAAAAAGTTGGAAACTGTAAAACAGAAGACAGAGCCTTCTGGGGGACTGTTCCCACAGTGGTATCAAGTCCCCCAGGATCTCAGGACCACCACAAACCTCACACTTTCTGCCGTAATTGCCAGCTACATTTCTCCAGCATGAGCATGTAGCAGTGTATGGGTATATGTGTTAAAAACATTCCCCCATAGTACTTCATTGCACGCGCTTGTGCCCCTGGGAGGGGTTGAGAGAACGAACACATCACACTGCTAAAAGCACTACAGAATGGCACACGTATGGTGGAGTTGGGTGTGTTATAGGAGCTCATAGAGAATAAAAGTTAAGGACCCCTTTTCACTGGACCTTGGTACACTCTCTTGGTTTTCTCTCTGGTATGTAGCCTGCAATACTACTGATTGTTGTAAAATGATACCATAACTTGCATATATGTATGGCATGAGTATATCACTAAACCTATAGGACCTATAAAGTTTCTGGTTTAATATAAGCAGGACTTCTAAAGTTTACATTTCCTAAATTTTTATATTTAACTATATAATCTTGTATGATAGGAACATGTTTCAAAATCTGTACAGACTGTCATCGCTTGTTCAGGAAACATGAGAAATTGAGTATTTTTGTACAAGCTAGAAAATGAGCACTGGAGTAGCAAACAGAACTGCAGCCACATTACAGCTATCAGTGATGCGCCTGCACACACAGAGGGGAAAGAACAAAACCAGCCTGTTAATTTCAGCACCTTTAGAGACTGGTTCAAAACCAGCGTTTTCCAAAAGGAAAGAAAACAAAATAAATAAGAACACTTAGCATTTGCGTTTCATTAGAAAGAAGAGAAAAATGAGCTGAGCAGGTGAATGCAGCATTAATTAGCATCGCATTAAGAGCTAGCAAGGCTGAATATACAAACATACAAGCAACGTGTGAAACAATGACCGTGTTCTTCTGGTTCCATGATTAGATTTACCTGCTTTTGTTTTCTCATCCACTAGACTGGAGACAACCATGTAGGTTTTTGTCTAAATGTCTGTATATTATTGTTGTTCAAAGTACTCCAAAATCAGCGAGCTTTGGTTTTGTTTTTAATTAGTTGGCAAGGTGACAAATCATGCAAGTGTCTGTAAAACTGCCTATGGGAAAATCCCATATGAAGTGAATAGAAATTATTCTCCCTTGGAAGACACAGTGAGACACCATTATTTCTGGCACAGGAGGAAAGCAGTACTTGAAAGTAGTCTCGTCTTTGATTTGTTATCAAAGCTGAAACTATAAGGAAGCCCAGAGAAGGACTTTTAGCCTGGAAACATTAAAAAAAAAAATCCCACATGAGTGCAGATCACACCTGATGAGGCAAAAAGCAAGAACCAAATTAGCAGAAGGTACTAAAAGACAAGAGAAAGAAAGCACCCTCAGCTTTGGGCCCATGTATCTTCCTATGACTGTAAGAGCTAGGAGAGGTGCAGAGCAGGACAGCGACGACTGCTAAGCCTGACTGCACAGAGCCAGGACATTGCTGCTAGTGCGAGATGGTAGTGGGGTGATTACAGCCTCCAGTACCCCAGACCCTGGAAAGGCATTAAAACACAACCAGATACATATGCTGGATGCACAGATACTTTTGGGAGCACTGCACAGAAGGAGAGCTGCCTCTTCCTATTCCTTAGCTTGGGGAGTGGGAGACCAGGACTGCCCCTTCGGGTTGTGCTGGACCCAGGAAGGCTCCCAGGAGCCATCAGCACCTGACTGAGAAGGGACAACGTGCAGAAGCAAATGGACAAAATACAGTCTCTGAGTCTGACAAACTGTTCAGCTTGTTTCATTTAACTGCCGCAAAGAGGTCAAAGGACTTTTGGTTTGTCCTATCGGGTCTATAAATAGGCTCCCATCCCATTTCCATTGGCAGTAGGTAAGTATAAATTGAGGTACATATACAGTTCTCCTTTTCAGTCCTGGCTTTGACCTCTACATCCTTTAGATGTTTTGCCAAGCTCAAAATGTTCAAATCTCTAGGGAAAAACCTTCAGCCTGCATTTCTCTTTCAGTTCCCACAATTGTTCTTTCTCGGTTTGTCTCCTAACTTGCTAACTTTATGTTTCCTTCAATGACTCCTCTCTTTTTTTCTTATCTGTTAATGTCCACGGTTTTTTTCCAGGGTTCTTTCCATCCTGCTACAATTCCCAGTGTACTTTATGCATTTCCAGAATCTCCACTAGTAGAAGATGACTGACCTAAATTTATTTTCTCATTCTGTACATTCCTGCTTTCTTCTCTGCTGTTCTAGTGTCTCCTCTGGAGATCTGGTGTTTATTCAGTTATAGATATCTGCATATGTTTCCAGTGCCAATGGATCTTTTCCATTCTTACAACCATCCTGTTATTTAAACTTTCCACTACACTTGCATCCAGGCTGCCAACACAAAACTTTCATCTTCTATAAACTGTACTTCGCCAGCATATCAGGGGCTTAAAATTCCTCTCTGTAGCCAACTATATCCTGGCTTGATTACTGTCTGCTCTTTTGCCCAAAGACAAAATTCAATTATATCAATTCTTTCTACTGATGCCCTTGCTGTCCTCTTAATCACTACTGAACCAAGTGTCATATTCTTGTTCCTTCTTTCAAGCCTTGTATAGGTCTGGACCTGCCCTTCTTTTTCATGTTTTTTATCTTACACTCTTCCCTGTCTCAGCTGGGCTAAGCTACATTTCCATGTTTCCATACAGAACTGTGTGTGCTTGGGCTCTAAAGCACACGTGCAGGAGTCTGAACTGTCCGGTAAGCAGCAAAGGGACTAGGGATATGCCATTCATCTGATCTGCATTTGTGCAGCAAGTCTGAGGTGTCCAGAATGACCCAGATCTACTGTGCATGCACAGACCACTTGCATAATGCAGACAGAAGGGCTGAAGCTTTCCAGAAAGATCAAGTTTACAGTATATGTGCAGTAACATTGATCTGCCTTTGTGTAGGGCTCCCATGTTTGGGATTTTTCAATATCTAGAAGCCTGGAAAAATATATGAAAACCATGAGTTTTTCTCCAGACAAAATTTCCAGATAGAAAAATATGGCCTGACCCTATTCCAGCTCTGTCAATGTACTTCTTTCTCACTCCCTCATCTTTACACTTTTTTTCTGTGCCAGGTTTCATATCTACATCCATAAGCATCACAGTATCTTAGATACTGCTATCTACAGCTAACCTCTTCCTTACTGATTGCAGTAGATGTAGCAACACCCACGTCAGTGCTTTGCAGGTCCCAGCAGTGTATTCTGATTTGATCACAGCCTCTCACAACTGTAAGCACTTTGAGCTCCCAGTTGTAAACCACTGGATAGTGCTCTTAAAGTCATTAACAAACATACTCAGAACACAGATATTTATTACTGTTGTTCTGCTTCTATTTTCCTAAATGATGGATTGTTATATATGCCACATGTCCTCTCGTCTGAGTGCTAGCTGTAGGCAGCAGAGGCAAGCTTGCTAACACACTTCCCTCTGGCATGCTGCCCAGTGTTAAGTAATCTCACCTGAAGTTCCATTTCTGTTTCTTT
This sequence comes from Apteryx rowi, assembly GCF_003343035.1. NCBI lineage: Eukaryota > Metazoa > Chordata > Aves > Apterygiformes > Apterygidae > Apteryx > Apteryx rowi. The sequence continues at coordinate 1,974,069 of NW_020449641.1, read as the reverse complement.
CTTGACATCTTGCAGCTGTTGCTGGAGTGACTTTATCTCCTTCTTTCCTTCCTCCTCCCTGAAGGAAAATGGGAAAATACAATCAATTTGAATAGAGCAAGAAAGTCAAGAGCTGTTTGCTTAGGGAACTTCCGGTCTCTTGATATATTGCTGCACCTAGCTGAAAGCTACCCCACTTATCCTGCTCACCCAGAGAGTTTGTTACAGCTGAACTAAAACAGTGCGCACAAAAGCTTGGCCTGCTTCTTACAAACAACAGAGGACAAGCCACTTCCCATGGCCTGGTAGCAAAAAAGACACTAATCTCTTCAGTCTGAGCCTCAGGGAGGCAGCACATCTGGAAGTCAGAAACTGAGATTCCTCGTGAAAGCTGGTGACTTGGTAAGTAAATCCAGAAAGAACTGGTGCAGAGACTGAGCAAGGAGGATGGGACTGAAAGGGAGAATGAACCAAAAACCAGGGGATGTTCTCGTTGAAAACCTGGAGTAGACTCAAAGATGATGTGATTCCTATAGCAGAGAGTGACATTAAGTTATAGTTGATCATTAAATGATTATTAACTGACAGTTTCTATATTCCAGGCAAAAATCTCTCAGATTCTGTGCAGAAGAATGCCTAATCAGCAGATGGTGCCAAATTGTGTAAATTTTATTATCTGTATGGGGAATGGTTTTTTTTTCCACAGCAAACTTAAAATTCGCATACTTAAAAAACAAATAAACTCAAATTCTCAGATCTGTCAAGGGATATGAGTGAAGGCCAAAAGCTACCAAGATGTTTACCCATTTAAAACAAAATTGCTGCAGGAATATTCTAGGTCTTAAATTGACTTATTTCACTCTCTGTTTTTTCAAGTTTTTATGCTTATGATTTGGTCTGAAGCCTACAGTACTCATATCCCTTGATGGATCTGAGAATTTAAAACAGAGGTTTTGGGGTTTGGGGTTTTTTTAAGTATGTGGATGCTCCACCATTGGAGCTGTTCCACTACAAGCCCTGATGCAGACAGGCAAAGGAGTGCTTTCTCTTTTCTTGAAACTGAAGTAGGTTGGATTCATGCAAATCATGACTTGCAGCAGCTTTGCTGTCTACCCTAAATGATGGGCCTGGGCTGCTACACAGAAAAAAGTAGCTTTAAAATGGTAAAAAGTACTTCTCTGATGGCTGCCATTCCTTCTGACATGGTGGGGATTGAACCAGAACTTCCCATGGTTAAAAAAAAAAAAAAAATTAGTGCACAGAAGTTTGGGCTAAGGAGTCCCTGGTTTGTAGTTCAGATTATAAGAAATTGGTACCCTGTAAGACTGGGGACAGAAGAGGATCTATAGTGCAGTGGCTGGTGGATTAGTCTGCAATAAAACAACTGCCTCTGTCACCCTCTGTGACAGCCCCTCCCTGCTAGGGAGAAGGGAGCATGTTAGCATATGGGCCAGAGCAAATCCTCTTGGGCATCACATAACCTAAAAACCGTATGTTGCTGGCCTTGGTTTGAACAAATTCCCTGCTGCTTTGGCTTTCACTGGGAACAGGAGTTAAAGATCCAGGAACTCCTACATCACATTACATTTTAGTTGATGTGGGGCTGGCATTTGCATTAATGCAGGCACTGGTGTCTACTGTGGTGAAAGCCCAGGCAATTCCTAGCTCAGGCCAATATCAGAACCATCAGTTATTTCTCTCTGAAGGGGAAAGAAATTAGATTTGTAGTCAGATTAATTCAGGTGGAAAAAGCTGTATCTGATCCTTTCCAGCCTGTACTGAAGGGTAATGGGTTTTGACTCTGGGCAGTTAAGGAGGAAAGTACTGAACACAACTCTAACCTGATGAGGATGTCACGCAACTTGCTCTTCTTTGCCTTCTCTCTCTCATTAGCTTCTGGTAAGCTATTAAATGTTCCTGATTCCTGCATCTTTATCATAGTGCTTGTAATTACATTGCTCACATACTGCCTGCCAGGAAGAACCAAAAAGAACACAACAGTAATTTATAGGCATATTCTGGTATTACAGCGACTAGCATTGTTATCCATTCTTGCTCACAGATGAAAAGCTAAAGAAATGCAACTTCTCTTCTTACGTCCTATCAAACCCAAGAGCGCCTTGCCCATAGTACCCGCCACTTGTACTTCTGAGGAACTCGATATTAGGAGCTGGTCAAAGATTATAATTTAAAAATGGACAACATAGCTGCCCTGAACGCTATTCTCGGAAACGGCAAAGGGGCACAAATACGTCCATGCTGTGCCAGGCTGTGCTGCCATCAGGAGGAAGGGCTGCTGGTTTGCAGGAGTGACGACAGCTAGGTGGATCTGGGAACGTGAGGGTAGAGGAGAGCGAATGGGAAGTAGATGAGATTCTGTGATGCAGAGGAGTGTGTGTATGGAGTGGGTGCCAAAATATCCCAATACAGTCCTAAGCTGATCTTTACAAATACACAGGCTTACCCAGCTTGTTGAATTACATGGTGCATGCAGTATTTATATTTTAGCTGCATTTTCCTCATTTTTGCGGGGAATTTCTTTAAGTCCTTTGTTGAAATAACATTAAAGGACAGAAGCCAGTATTCAGGAAAACACATGCTGAATGCTCAGCTCCCAAATCTGTAGTTTAAATCAAAGGCTGCTGGTATTTCTATAAATCAAGGCACTTGATTAGGTGCAGAAATAAAATTTATTGTAAAAAACAAAAAGAAAGAAACTCTTAGGCCTTTATATACATTATCTGTTCTGTAAAGGAGAATGGCTTTAGCTGCAATGGAGGCTATGTGAGCCCTACAGAATAACTGAGTTCTGGACACAATGCTCAGATGCTGCTTTGCCTGTACATACCTGCTAGGGAAACCCAACTCAAGACATTAGAGCATCAGTGCTGGCTGGTTCCAGGGATGAATGCTGGAAAGACCGTCAGTCTGAATTCCACCCAAGTAACCGTTATCAACTGGTAAGATTTTGTGACTCCATAGGAAATAAACTGATTGTCAGTACTTGGCATCCAGAGGCAAGGAAAGGCCAGCACTGAATGACCTGTGAAGTCAGACCCCGCTACTCTCTTTAGAGATAGTTCCCCCAGGCCAAGACTGAGGTACACCAGCAGTGGGAGAGGGGGAAGCCTGTATTTTTGCTTTCAAGAGATAGATGGAGAACTTCACAGCTCCGAGCATCTTCCACTACAAGCATCGTGTTTGTGCTTCACTCACCTGTCGGCCTGAACTTTTCTGAGGTTATCTGCAGACATAGCTCTGTGTTTCATGGTCCTATTGAAAAGACAGTGGGGCCTTTCTAGATCCCCACTTTTCTGCAGCTGCTGCTCAAGTTCATTGCTTTTCAGAGACTTGGAGGTAACTGTTTCCCCACTCCCTTGCCTTGATGACACAAGCTCTTGATACTTAATGTCCAGTTCCTTCTGGGTCTCTGTGATTTCCTTTATTTCCTGGCTGTCAATCTAAAAGGGAATAAAGATATCTGCTTGCACACTGGGCAGTAGAAATAAACCCTCTGCAACATTATGTGAGAGGAAGAAAAACCTAAATTAATAATAAACTTGAATGAAACTCTACTAAGAGTAGTTGATATAGTATATGACATTCTACAGAGTAGAACAGCAGAAACAAATATCTTGTTTAGCTTTAAGCACACAGTGTAGGCTTATTAAAGTTTATGGGATCAAAAGTCCTAAAGAGACAGGACTAAAAAAGGCCTCAAAAGGTCAGTTCATCTGCCTCAAGAGATGATTGTCTCAGACTGTGTCATTCCTGGCATACATCTGTCTAAACATGTTCATAAAGACCTCAAGCTGGAGACTACCTACCCTCCAGTCAGTTCCAGCATGTCACAACTATCTTTACTGTCAGAAAGTTTTTTCTGAATCTTCTTGGCTGCCGTTGAGCCCCTGACTTCTTGTCCTAGTCTCCATAGACAGAGAGAACAAATTATTCCTTCCTTCTTTGCACCGTTTTTTATATACTAGAAGATGGTTAGTCTGATTCCCCACAGCCTTCTCTCCATCTTAGCCATTTCCCGCTGCCAATCATCAAGAGCTTTGCCTACAGTATTATTGTTATAACAAGAGCTGTGATGTGTGGAAATAAGTGATAAACATCAGCTATCTGCTTAGCTGGTTTTTTGTGAGAGTGACAGCAGAGGAAGTATAACATGAATTCAAAGAGGAAATTCAAAATACTGTCAGGTCTCTTCTATGTGGAAAGATATCTTACGGCCTTGTATGATTTAACCAAAAAAAAAAAAAAAAGCCCTGAAAAAGCAAAAGCATGTTGTAAATCAGCTGAGGCTTCGCTTCTAGGAATGTCTCTGCTCTATGTGCTATGAGTATGAGTACAGGCATATACACTGGGGCACGAAAAGAGAAAAGCATTTGCCCACATACAAGCATCTCATATTTTGGTGTGTCATCTTAGCCGGTGGTTACACACTTAATAGCAGTACTGCTGAAGCCAGCTAATGCAGTCACTACCAGCTCTATCCTAGTTCACAGCTGCTCACTCCCACCCTGGCTGCTTGGCGAAATGGATCAGAGAACTCACTGAGCTGAAACATTTTCCAGCAAAAAGGAGAAAAAGGTTATTTTTTAGCTGTACCAGTTCTCAGTTCAGGTCACTCCACAACCACACAAATGTTTGTTCTAACATGGCACAGAGGGTGCAGTCAGAACAAGCAGTCGGGATAGCAACTATGTAAACCAGCAGTACTGCCAAGACGTTACCTGTCAAGCCAGGCTCCAGGTCTGGCACCCTGCTGGAATCAATGGATGCAGCGCACAGGGCGCTGCAAGGGGCTGCTGCGCTCTGGCTGTCTTAGCCAGGCATCTCGGAACGGGATGAATCAGCCTCTGGAAGTGCCTGACTCACCACTGGCTACGGAGGGAGTCTAGATGATGATATGCTTAATTTTTGGACAGTTAAATTTACATTAAATGAATGCCATGCAAGTATACACAGACCAATGAAAATTACATAGTTAATCAGAAAAAAAGGATTAAACCAGTGTGCTGTTAATGGCTGTACTTCAGAAAGAACTAATTTTGGCAAATAAACTGCTTGAATGCTCTGACAGATACCTTATAATTTCTGAGAAAGTTTAGGACAGGCTATAAACTGGATTGACTGTAAATAGTAGGGACTTAAACATGAATAATTATGAAATAACTAGCAAATAGCAAGGGGGTTGTAAATTGCTCATGGTGCCCTTCAGCATAGTCTCCTAGCTGCTTATCTTTTGCCAGTCTTTTGCCCAAAATTCAGCAGATGGAAACTGTCATCTTCTGGAGGAAGCACTGCATGAAGCAGTTTGCAAGAGTCCCAGATTTAGAAAGTTAATGAGGTGCTGGCTAACACTGTGACTAACTCTCTCAAAAATGTCATTAACTGAAATTTAAAATGTCAATACATGAAATGTCAATCTATGAAAATGTCATCAATCTGTTTGACTGACAGAGCTCCAACAGCATGCAAGTTGCTTTTGCAAATATAGGTCTTTTGCAAATACATTGATGATAGCCAAATGTAAACAGAGGATCAGGGTGGAGTGGCAAATTACAGAGCACTGGAGTTAGTATGTACCTTCCTTAAGCCACATTTTGGTCTCTAATTTGTCTCCCTCTTGATTTTTTTTGGCAGCTTTAAGGACACAACTGTGGCTTATAGCGTATGAGAAAAGTGTGTTTAAAGAAGTGACTTAAAAACAAGAGTATCTGTGCCTGAAGAGAAAAAAATAAGTGGTTCTTTATATCATTTGAGTGTACCTTTAGGAGGCCTGTCAACCTGAGCCTGTGTGTCCGGAGGAGAACGACTCCTACCATCCTAGGAATATGCTCTTTCTGTGTATGCTTGCTGCTGACACATACGAGTTTTCCCACCCAGGTCTGTGAGGGAAAAGCACCCTATTGAAACAGGTGAGCCCAGCTCAGAGCAATCTTTTAAGGGGAGGAGTGCCCTCTATTGCACAGTTTAAGCATTTTTCATGCCCTGAATTCACTGTAGCACCAGCTCCTGCAGCTTTGTGATGGGTTTATTGAAAAGCAGGCAGTGAGGAAAGGAAGCAGGTAGACGACTGAATATTGTTTTGCTCCTACTCTCACATTCTTAGGTAAAATGTTAGACACAGTCAACAGCATTAGACGTGATAACCCAGATCCCAGGCACTTATTTCCACCCTAGTCACCCTTTTTTTTCCCTATTTTCAGTTCCTCTTATAAAGAAAGCTTTAAAACATGCTTAACCTAGAAACAGATTGCTACCTCAATTAAAGGTTAATACATGAGAACAGAGCTTAGAACCATTTACCCCAGGATGGTCCCATCCTATTTCCTACACCTATCACATACTCTAACAATTACTAGAAATATCATGACACCTACCTCCACAGCACTGACCTCTAGGGCTTCTTTGCTGTCCTTTATACCTCTGCCCAAACCTGCTTAGCTGTGATGCCTATTAGAAATCAACACTTACTAATGGCAATTGAGAATGCGTAGACAGTAATGCATTTTGAAGTGGAATTTTTCTAACTTCATTGTCCCCACGGACAAGTCTAGACTATGGGGCACTAGTCTAGACTAGAGGGGACTAGAGGAGCTAGGTTTTGAGCACTTTTAAAGATCTTATTCTTTTGTGCTTTTGACATAGCTGTGTATTTATGCAAGAGCCTAGATGCATTTTGTTTCCTTCTCCCTAATCCTTTGCATGTCATCTAACTGCCCAGATTTTAAAATTGTAAGCCCAGGAACCTTATCTTGGGTCACTAAGGTCCTTTGCACAAGCCTTGACAAAGACTTCTCAGTGGTGCTGCACTATAAATATTCAAATAGGTCATGCATGCATTTTTATTKCATTTCTTCACCAAAAGGTCATGGAGCAGTTTGCAGAGAAAATATCTGAGTATATTTTTAAAAAGTGCTGATAGAAGTTAAGACATAAAACTAAACAAAGACAAATGAAAGATATTTTTTAAAGGGGGAGGATAGAGGCACATACATGGCTGATGTCTGCCCTGCCCTCATATGGAACTGGCGTGATATATCCAAGAATTGAGAGCTGATCAACACAGTTCTCCAGCACGGCAGTAAACAGCAGAGCTTCCAGATGAGTGAATTTTTCCATTTCTTTAGTCTCTGTGTTCTTGCTAAAAGGAGCAAAGACAAAAGATGCCAATGAGAAAGACAGTATGGTGTTAGTAACAGTAGTGTAAACTAAACGTAGACCTGAAATAGCCTTATTTGTAGGCTTTCACATACTTCCCTAGCTTTGTTTATAGCCTTTCATACACTGTTTATAAGAGAAGCCATGCTCTGCTGTTGGCTGCACTCAGGGACAGTGGGAATGTTTAGCTTTCACAGAACAAAGTAGGTCCTGGTCCCTCCTGCAGTAAGTCTGGGTAGACAGGCTGAGGAGGGAGTGAAGATGGAACGCCCAAATTGGGTGAGGCAGCCTCCCCGTTCAGCTCAAGGTGGAGTAGTGCTTCATGCTGGACTTTGTCTCTTGGGAAACAACAAAATGAAGGTGACTTAAAAAAAATAAAAAGCTCTTCTGTAAAACTTCAGATGGTGAACCTTTCCTCTTTCTCTAATCATTCCTCATCAGTCCTGCACAGCCGTAACCTTATTATGGTCCCATTCTCCTCAGGAGGAACTCTTGTCAGCTTAGCACTTTGAAAGACAGACAAAAAACTATATCTGGGCTGAGCAAACTATTTTTAACCTTTTGTTTTTTTAAAAATTTGCAATTCAGATGTGAAACCGCTCTAATGTGCACTTAGGCATCCCCTTGCCTAGCTTGCAAATGCAACATTGTGAGAGTACATGTGGGCAATAGTGGAAATTCATTATTAATCCATGGGAAATTGGTCCATTTTCACTTTCCTGATTTAGAAAAAATGCATTAGAAAACACCTACACAAAAAAATTTGAGAAATTATTTGAGTTTTTTTATGAGCTTTGTTAAGCCATTATACAGCCCCTCGAGGCCCTAGACTACTCACAGAGATTTCTTGTACAGCACAACTGGAATATGAGTGAGATTCTGAATGTCATTGCAGTAGAAGCATCAACATTACTAATAAAACCTTCATTTGGCTGCTATACCTACAGCTGGATTTCTGCCATCTGTAAAACCCCTGAATAAACACATCCTAGGTCTGCAGAATATTACAGTCCAATCTGTAAGCATACCAAGGAAATGCATCAACAATGCCTGTCAACATGATTAACAGGATAAGACATAGCTATATTCTATGAAAATTAAAGAGATTTAGATGCAAGCACATGCTGGATCACAGAGAATTAGTGATTTTTTCTGAGCAGCTTTCCAGGTGCTTGAAAAAAATGCATATTTACTGTAACATCTCAGAAACTGTTACCATTTCCATTTGTCCTCATCCTTTTCTTTTTTGAAGAAAATACAGTAATTTACAATTAGAACATGAAATTAATTTCACTCAGGCAGAAAATAAGAGTCACTTTTCAGTTCAGGTCTRTTAGGCATCTATTAGTGTCACAACAGGTAGAACAAAGAAAAAAAATACATTTCAATATATTTCAATATATTATATTTCAATATATCTATTTCTTGATGTCCCTGTTTCTTGCAGTAAGTTCTTTAATAGAAGTGTATTGAATTGGCCTGTCTTTGGTAACAGAAAATGGTTTTCCTTGGGCATAAGAGTACAGCAAGAAAGCCTAATGTGTCAGTGGCAGTCTCTTYCATGACAGCTCCATGTATAGCCAACGAGACTGGAACCTGTTGCTTCTTTTGGCCTAGTCCCATTTCTTCGATTAATTGAATAATATCTCAGAGAAGACTATCAGGTACACAGTTTCATTTAAGGTTTCTTACAAGAATTTCTGCTATGAGGTGGGGAGCACGTGGTAGAAGACAGGRCTCGGGATGGCATGACTCCAACGGGAGGAACTATGAATAACGCAAAGTGCAGTCTATGATGTAGCAGGCCTGGTATTTTCAGCAGATAGGAAAAAGTATCAGTGCCACCGTATAAGGCACTGGTAAGTCTCAGATAAGACATCGTGCATGGTTCTAGGCATTTGTGTTCAAAAACATGCAGAAACAGAGGAAGACCAGTGGGGTGATCAGGGGAATGAATGGAGAATCTGTTTTAGAAGAGGTTGAAAGAATTGAGGAGTGTGATTACTCTCTGTAAATATATTTGAAGGGTAGATACTAGGGAGGGACAGAGCTATTTAAGTTAAAAGATAATACTGGTACAAGATTAAAGGACTGTAATTTCCTCATGAATACACTTAGCCAGGCAATTACGATAAGGTTGCTAACTTTCAGAAGGATGAAGTTCTGGAACAGCCTTTCAGACAAGATAATGGCAGAGGCACCCTAAATTATTTTAAGAATCTTGCTAAAATCATGGCAGGAAAAGGTAACAGCAATGGAGTGATTCCAAATATTTTCAATTATTTGTTTACTATCCTTCCTGTACTATTTATATTTATTTAAATAATTAATTTCATTCTTTAGGGCTTTTGATCGTCACTTATGACCTAAGGAACTGATTTCCTCCCTTTGCTTCTGAGATTTTTTTCTCTCCTTTCTCTGAATTATAAGAAATTTGCTACAGCTTGAGATAGGAATCTGATAAAATGATTAACTAATGGATAACTAATAATCTGTTTAACAAAGTAATAAACTGCACTTTCTTTTCGAACTTGGAATTAATTTAATAGTAGAAGTGGAGATGCAAGTTCATCTGAGTTAAGTATTTTTGCACAGAGAAAGTCAAACAGTGTCTCTCTACAGTTAACAAGCACTAGTTAATTGTTGTGTAAATCTGTTTTACCCATTTTTTAAGGAAATCTATGATATTTCGGGTCTAAACTACATGAGAATAGTCTCTTACATTTTCAGCCCAAATGATTAAAATATGGTGAAAAAAGATTTCTTGAGAGAGCTGTGACAGATGATTACAACAGCATTTTTGAAAGAAGAAATAACACTTGCAGCTCTCATAGGAAAAACTGACTTATTTGGAAACAGCAGAGGATGCAATAGCTTTTCCTCTACCCCATCAGCAACTTCTGTCCAGGAGAGAATTAACTCAAGATATTCACGTGTTTTAAGAAAACACACAGCTGGAATGTAATGTTTCTCTAAAGCCTGCTGGTTTGCTCCTCCTATATATTTCCTCTTATATCCGTACACTCAGCAGATGCTTGTGCCAAGCCAGTAAGCTCTGCCTGGGCTTATGTTGACTTGGATGTGAGAAGGAAACCACTGTCTGGGGCATTTAGAAACGCTACAAATAGTGAGCTGCTCTCACTGGATTTTAGCATTAACGCAATGCCCACAGACCATCCTGATTCAGTCACTGACATTGACCTTAATCACTGTACTTTGCTCAACTCCTTCATTAAACCCTACTAACAAAAAAAGAAGTATGTGAAGGATTTAGCTTCCCCCAAGAGTTTAGGCTGACATCCTTTCCCTGCTGCTCTAAAGGGAAAGAAAAACATATCAAGAAATAATTTTTAAAACAACTGTATACAGAGTCTGGCCTACTGCTCCTTTGGGGCTTGTAACTCCCTCTGCTGTGTGAGAGTCCTGCCTGCACATTTCTCCCATCCTGCTGCCTGATAAACTGAAATGGCTGCAAAGGCAGTAGTGCACTTTTAGGCAGCATTTCTGCAGCATCCCCTTTAGTCAATTAAGAAGTATACTGATGAATTCCAGTGAGAAAATTCAAAGCTGAGAATGTTACGTCTCCTTTAGCTCTGTTTTGCAAATATATTGGCAAAGAGAAACTTCTGAGTCCCTGCAGTGGCAGCAGCTGGGCCATAAATTGTATCTTAGCTTTTACTCAATATTGTCTATTAGGCAAGCAAAACAGTTGTGGCCTTACTAAACTCTACCACTACAAATGTTACAAAATAAGCTGCTTGTCTGAAAGAAAAGAAAAGAAAAGAAAAGAGAAAAGAAAAAACTTGATAAATTAAAGTAATCTTGGTTTTGGCTTTGAGATGCAATTCAGGCTTCATTCTGACTGCAGAGAAACACTTTCAGCTCCTGCTCTCTGAGGCTGTACCGATGAGAACCTAGGACTAAGTGCAAAGAATGAAAGACATGGTGCTACTTTTAGCTGTACRTCCCATATGGGATTTAATCTGTCTGGGGCAGGAAAAGATCAGATTTAGGGAACGTTTATTGTTTGTGGCATCAGTACTGTTGGAAAACTGAGTGTTTTGACAGTTAGTTTATTCTCTCTGACCAGAGAGGTTCCTGGCAGGCTGCTCAATACTATCAAGTAACAGCATAGACCACTGAGCATTGCTTTGCTTACTGCCTCTTCCTYCAAGCAGAAGCCAACAGAAGATTTTGGAGAGTCAGAACACCCCATCCCCTCTGCTCCTCCTTCACAATTATTTCATCTAAGAAAGATCCCTTCTTATACAYGCTTACAAGGTACTGAGTGCTTCTACTCTGGCCCAGTAAAGTGCAGATRCACTTAATTTTCTTACTGGATCAGGATCCAATTGCTCAGTCCAGGTTCAGGCCCTCAGAGCCCCGCTGGTAACAAGATGACAGCAGGTTTAGTTACCGAGATTATTTTTTTCATAAAAGCACACAGGGCACAGGCTCAGATGCAGCTTAAGAGACGTAGGGGCAGAGTTACACTGAAACTCAGGACGGGTAGGGGACATTTCAAACCGGAATTAGGTTCCTACATCCCTTGAAGCACTCTGCAAACGCCCCCGCATTTCGGGCTGTGCGAGGGAAGTGGCGGGAAGCAGCAGTGAATGACCCCGACGGCAGAAAACAGGTAAGTACCCGCTCGTAGCTATTCTTATTCGGTAAAGCAGCGGAATATGAGACTTCACGGAAGTCAAGGTTCCCTGTCAGCGGGATGACGCGGGGGCACAGCGGGCGCCCACATGGCCGCTGTCACCGGCGGCGCCCGGGCCAGACGGCGGGCTGACCCCAGGCGGCCCCGCCGCCGCCCGGCCCCGCCCCGCTGGTGATGCCCCCCGCCGCCCGGTCCGGTCCGGTCCGATCCGGTCCGATCCGGTCCGATCCGGTCCGTGATGCCCCCCCTCACCCCCGCCCCGCCGCTCACCGGGGCTCCGCGCCCGCGGCGCCCGTCTCCATGGTGACCACCGGGGGCCTTGCGGGGCTTCCCCGGCGGGTGCCTGCAAGGCGGGGTGAGGTGCCCCCTCCCCCCAGATTTCGGCCCGCGGGAGGAAGGCAAAGCGAGTGTCGCGGTGAGGGAGGGGCGCTTGGGGGTTTGTTACCACTTGCGGGGTGTTAGTTTTCGCCACTCAGGCGGCGCCATGGCCGCCCGCGGGAGGGTCCTTCCGGCTCATATCCCGGCAGGCCGCGCGCCTCTTCCCTCTTTCGCCGCCATCTTGGCTGGGCGCCGTGGGGGTGAGGCGGGGAGCGGTGGAGGGGGGCGCGGGGCCGGGAGAAGCTTCCCCCGCCATGGGGCCGCCGGCGGGCGCGGGGCACTCGGG
>NW_020449641.1:1945509-1961392 GCF_003343035.1 Apteryx rowi | reverse complement strand
GGCGGCTGGGCGGCCCGGGCCCGGCGGAGGGGGCCGAGGCGGCTGCTGCCCGCCCGGCAGGGAGGCGCCGCCGGGGGAGCTGCCGGCCCGCGGAGCTCATGGCTTATGTGTCGTTTCTAGGCCTGCTGGACTAGGGCTTCAGGAGGACGCCATGAGCGGGAGGTGAGTGCCCTGCCCCGAGGTGGGTCTCGGCTCGCTGTTACAGGCGCGATTTTGACAGGTGGTCTTGTAAACTGAGTATTTCCGAGGGTGCATCGTCAAACAGTGGTCCATTTTTCCCATAGCTGCTCTTATTTTCAGGACAAGTTCTTTGTACAGCATCGTGCTGTGCCTGCTCTGTTGAACGGCTGTAGTTGTTTCTCCGTGTTTTAAAACCACTACCTTAAACTGCTTGCAATTGTTCATATGAGGTGCTAGGCTTTCCAGTGCCTGGCTTTTGATGCTGAATGTTAATGCAGTGATGTTTAAGAACCTTCAATGTACGGTATAGGTTTTCTCATACTGTTTTGTTAAGTAAGGGGGAGGGGAGGTACTGTTACACTGAAATATTTTTTATGGATGTACAGAGTGTTGATACTGCATGTGATGGAGTGGTTGAAACTGAATCACAATGTTTTAATATGTCGGGGTTTATCTGATGTGCATGTGGGAGATAGGGCTGGATAATTCTGTTTGACATTGTTATATTATGGGCSAGTTGCTGGATGCAGTAGAGACTAGTCATATTTTCTGTGTGATATATAGAATCAGCCATGTAATTGCTTGAAGTGTTGAGGACAAACAGGTGTTTGTCATGAAAAACTGTTGAGGCAATAGTATAATGTAGCTTGTCYAATGTATGTGGATGGAGTTGTAGGACTGTGTTTGTCTGTCCCCAGCGACTGTAGTTAATTCCTTTGAGGCTGCAAAGTTGAGTTGTGATGGGCGGCAGTTAATATCTTTGCCTGTAGCAGTTCTACAGCACAGGAGACTGTCAAGTTTGCGTAGTGTATTAGAAAACAATAATATTTACCCTTTTCAGAAACAGACCGTTTGCAAATGTTTGAAAATATAACACATACTAATGTTGAATGACTTTAGTCTTAGTATGAAGCCTACAGTACAAGGAGAAGTTTGTAACAAAAAAGATTATAAAGTTCTTAAATGCTTCAGGCTCCGGATACTTAACTTTTCTCCATTGACTGGCTGTAAGGATTTGTAGAAATCTATTAAAATAAAACTTTTTTTCCTCAACTAAATTTCTACTAGTGTAGAAATAGTTTCTTCTGAAACAGCACTTTATTTGTTTTTACATCTAATACTCTGGAGTGATTTATAATTTGTCAATGTTTTCAATGTTTTTTAGGTTGTGGTCCAAGGCCATTTTTGCTGGCTACAAACGTGGCCTCCGAAACCAGAGGGAGCACACTGCCCTTCTGAAAATTGAGGGGGTTTATGCCCGCCAGGAGACAGAGTTTTACTTGGGCAAAAGATGTGCYTATGTATACAAAGCTAAAAAGTAAGTAACTCTTCATTGTTGTGCTAAATCAGCAAACTCCTATACCAACTTTTGCAGATGCCAGGATGTGAGCAGTCATTTCTTGCTGTGACAAAAATAAGTTGAGCTGAACTTGTCAACAGACTGTCCATGGAGTATTTTGTAGAGTAGTTTCCTTGGTTGGTCTCAATTTAAAGTTTTTTTGGTGTATTTTTGCTTTAAGTGACCTATGTGTTGTTAATTCAGATCATGCAATTATATGAAATAGTTTTGCTGTTATAAGCAATATATTAACAAGTGGGATAAGAACAAATTTGCTTCTGAGGCTGGCAAAGCTGAAGGCAAGTTGATAATGCAGTAAATTGGAGTTACCTGAATTGATGTCTATCACTGTGACATTTGAATGCTTAAATGGCAGAAGAACATTACATGAAGCCTGGAATGCAACCTGAAGGAGTTTGAATCCTGAGCTGCTTTTTGTATGTSCGTGTCAGAGCACTGTCACTTTTGCTGTACTGGTGTTTGTGGAGGCCTTAGAGTAGTTGCTTATGTCCTCCTTCTTAATGTGTAATTGTGAGAGCTAGACACTGGGGTTCAGAGTTGCCTTCAACAAAATTGGTCAGGCTGTTTGCATGTCCGCCTTCATTTCCAAGGTGGCTTATGCCTTTTCTTTTAAAGCAATTTTTGCAGTCTATACCAGTGCCAGTCTATAGGCCACTCCTGCCTTTGGTGTGTCTGGAGAAGTCTTAGAAATAAGATGTTACATTTTCTTTGTAATAAAAACCTGCGAGTTTTTGGTTTGATTATTGTAACATCCAGTGATTTTTTTTCTCCTCTTTGAGGTTGTCTCATTAGTAGCTCTCCAGTAGAGCTGCTGATAAATTACTAGCCACAATACTCCCTCCATTTGGAGGGCATAGTGAAAATTCCAGGCATAACAGTTTCCAAGGGTAAATGAAAGTGGAAGTCAGTCCAATTAAAACTGACTGGAATAAAATTATGGAAGTGCCTTAAAGAGGCTGCATTGTCTGCCTCATCATTGATCAGTCTTGCACAGTCGTGACTTAAGTACTCAGAAGTTGTCTTTTTCCTGTTTCCCTAGCAACACTGTAACCCCCGGCGGTAAGCCCAACAGGACACGAGTAATTTGGGGGAAGGTAACCCGCGCCCATGGGAACAGTGGCATGGTTCGTGCCAAGTTCCGTTCCAACCTTCCCGCCAAGGCCATTGGACACAGAATCCGAGTGGTAAGTGGATTTATTTTAGCAACAAGATGTTTATTGATAGTTTTGGGGGTGCATTTTAATCCGGCAGAGTATGAGGGAGAGCTTGGAATATATATATGACATTGTTCTGTTGCTGCTATATATTCAGCATGGCCCCGTGGTAAGCGCTCCTTTTGGAGCTAGAGGAGGTTTAGCCCTGGGTTCTTGTGTTGAGAGGGTTGGTCTCATTGTCGAGAGTTTTGTATGCTTAGTCAAGTTGACTGCAAAGGCTTTTTAAGTTCCTAAACTCTTCCTCAACTCCCTTCTAAAGCTATTTTGATTTCTCTTCCCTAAATCTTGTACACATACTTTTTGTATACTTCCTGTCCTCCATTTCCTCCTATTGGCAAGGGAGCTATGACATCAGTTTTTTTCCTTTTCTCTCCCAAATGTTTTCACTGAGGGCTCTGCAGTCTGGTGCCAAAGACCTGTTCCATAATTTATATTTTAGTCACAAGGCTTCAATGAAACTCTCCCTTTTGAGCCGTCACCCAGACTTTTCATGCAATATCTTCACAGTGATACTGTCAAAAGGAGCATCAAAAAGATGCAATCCTTCCTTTCCATCTTTCTCCTGTGCCTTCCAAAAAGCACAGTACCAGCAGCATGGTTAAATCAAGAAACTAGGCCCATGAGTATCTCTTCCTCTCAGTGTGCAGAAGGGCTGACTGCAGTGGGGAGAACCTGTCTACCAGGAAAGYGGTACTTCATGTCTTTGCTACACTTTTTTCATTCTTGCACCTCTTCTGTGTAAATTGAGGGCTTGCTTTTGCAGGAGTTGGAGATCCATGATTATAGAATGCAACTGCAAGACTTGTGTTTAAAACAGTACAGTAACAAGTTTCTAACATTATTTTGTTTGTTTTTTACAGATGCTGTATCCATCTAGGATCTAAATTTTTATTGGAAATAAAATGCAGAATCTGTTTCATTTTTGCACAGTGTTTTTTTCTGTCTAACTGTTCTGAAGGATTTTTTCTTTTTTTCGGTAGCATATCAGAATCTACGGCACAGTGATGTAGTAGTGAGTCTGAGCTAGGTGTTAAAATGGAGATTTGATCTATCCTTGGCAAGGTATTCGTGGAGCAGACTACATCCTAAAGACAAATAACTAGCAGTCTTTACTGTGACTTGTCTCTACCTCCCATCATGGAATCTGAGTGATTTACAAAGCTGAAAAATAAATGTTTGCAACTTTGTAAACTGCACACAAGCTTTAYGTAGAACATGAGAAATATTTCCTTACCTGCCTAGTAGAGGGAAACCTCTTAAAGTTCTGTTTCTCTTGTATTAGGCGAAGACTGCTATTGAGACAAAACTGATATATGTTTATATAGAGATTTAAATCCTTGCAGGTGTAAATCCTTCTAGCTCTCATCTAAAAGTAGTTGTTTTAGTAGAATCACAAAGAATGAGACTGCAGGTATCCTGGGCAGTATGCATGTTATTAACATCTGCTCTGTGTAATTTAGTTGCATACCTGTCTCAGTTTTTATCACATACAGCTCTGTAGTGCATGAGTATTAATAGTTGCTGATTTCCTGGCCTGCCTTATCACAAAACTTAATGGGAGAGGGTGGGTGGGAGTATCTTTACATATAAGACTATATTACTTTCATGAGTCCTTTAATGTTTGTTGAACAAGGATGTGGTGAAAATGGACTTAAGATTCTTAAAATGCAAGTCTTGGRGAGACATTCTGAGTACATCCCTCAAAAATGCTAGGTAATTTTAAGGGACGTTTCAGACAACTGCAGGTTGACAYGGTTACTGATGTCATAGTCTTGCCCTCCTCCCAAAATGACCCATCAATACAGTAGGCGGGCGGGTGATATGCCTTGTATGATGCAATTTCAGGGCCATTAGGAAAACGCCCCTGGTCGCTGAGGCAGGTGAGTTGCCCCAACCAGGTGGCTAAGAATTGGCTTTGTCCAGTCCCCCTCYGGTCGCACATATCCCTCTTTTCATGTGAGCCAGAGCTTCCTGCTGCCTGCACAGCCCTGCTGTGTGCCTGTGGCAAGGAGCCCCTCTGGGCTGGGGGCTCTGCTTGTTTCCTGCATTCTGCAGGTGACCCCTTGCAGTGGGCTGGTGTTCTGTTAATAATCCTCTTCCTTCTGAAGGAGGTGGGGTAGCCTTGTGTATTCAGATTATATTACTGGGTAATTGAAGAAGGTATTTTTTTTTTAATTGCCACTCAAACACCAGCTCTTTGAACCTGACTGCACACCTATGGTACATTAATTGTTTCCCTGGCCTTGCTTCAGAAAGCTAAAGCAGTTTTTCATTGCTTATCTGTTAACACTGCTTTCTCCAACAGCAAGGGAGCACTTGCAATGGAAAGCTGCAGCTTTTACATGGGTGAAAAGAAACTTGATACAGTGTGCAACTTGCAGGATGCTGAGTCAGGTCAACCAGGGCTTTATTCTTYGGTGAATATCAACAAGCTGTACAGATAGAATTGAAAGAGGGACAGGGTGGAATACAAGTTAAATTTCCAGCATTAGGCTGTACCAGAAAAACAAAGAGGAAGCTTTGTAGTAGGTGAATTGAGCTGTAACGGCATGTGAGTAGGACTCTGGTCCCTATTGTGTATTTGGGTTCTGCTGATGAGAAGGGAATGAGTGCTCTTGGGTTTGAGACAGGATGCCCACAGGTATATAGTAGATCTCTTCTTTCTCCTCCCATATCCTCTTTTTTTGCTCTACAGGACTGCTAAGGCACAAAGCCTGTTCTTGGGAGGTCAAGCATCAAATAGCTCGTGGCTAAAATTTTGGGACCTCCTTGTGTCAAAACAACTACTTCCTGTTGTGTTCATTTAGTCCCCCTTAAACCAGTGTGTTTACCTGTAAATGATAGCTACTCAGAGAAGCAGGCTTGGCCTGTTTAGTGCATGTGCCTTTGCTACAGCTCCCAAGGGGATACCCCACTCCTTTCCCCAGCAGTGCTTGTAGAAACTACTTGTGTGGGAGGAAGCTATGGCATCAGAGCAGCCCGGGGAGCCCACTGCCTACTCCCTTGTGGAGCCGACCCACTGGGAGCTCCTCAACCTGCTGGACACGGTGGGGCAGCGGAACGGTCGGCTGCTGGTGATGGAGATGGACGATGCCCACGAAAGATCCCCTTTGGTGCTGATGGATTTTGCCCAGGATCTGTTTGGTGCGGTTGACCTCAGGGCTAAACTCCAGCAGAAAGAGATGACTGAGGAGGAACAAGAACCACAGCCACAGCCACAGCTGGCTTTCATGCTGTGGCAAGCCACCACTCTGAAGCACCTCATGCAGTGGGATCACCTGGATGAAACTCTCTGGAACTTAAGGAGCCTCTTCCCCAGCATGCCGGCTGTGCTGGTGCTGGTGGTGATCCAGCCAGACCCACAGAGGCAGCCAGAACAGACAGTGGAAGCGCTGAGGAGGATGCAGTGTCTGCTGGATGGGGCTTTCCAGGAGCTCGTGGTAGAGGCAGCAGTTTACAGCCCAGGCCAGCCTGATGGTATCCTGGAGGTCGAGAGAGCTGCGTGCAGAGCACTGAGAGAAGTCTTAAAAGGCCGTGAAGGTATCCTGGGGATGGAGGCAAGGGACAAGGGAGACAGGCTTTTTGGAAACCAGATCACAGTTGCTTAAGCTCAGGCATGGAAGGGTTTGAGGGGCTTCATAGACCAAATCAATACTTGGTGACTGGGTTGAGGTGCAGGAGGGGAAGGAAACTAGGAAGCTGAGCTGGGCCTTGCTGGCAATGTGAGCTGGAAATGACAACGAGGGCTTGAAATGCTGGTTTGGGGGTGGAAAACATGAGTAGGAGGCAACTTTGTGTCCCAAGTTGGAATGTGGTGGCTCTTGTTCCTTGCTATAAAACATGTGGGCTGTTCAGTGTGAGAACTGCAGCCTTGACTCCACCACTGGGGCTCTCTGTGGTTGCATTAATGGCTGCAGAGTCCCACTGACCCTGCGTTCTTCGTCAGGGAGGCATATGCCAGTTTTGGGGGATGAACTGTAGGCCAAAGCTATCGCTGGTGTGATGCACACTGTACTTCTATCATGTGCATTTCCTCCCCTAGAAATCACCTCCCAGGATCCAGTTACCATTTGGCTCAGCTTGACTACATGCGACACAAGATACCGAAGACAATTTGAGGACGGGCTCTCTTAGGCAGCAGGATCCAGCAGGTGGGGTTTAGTTCTGTTCACCTAGATGCCCCTTTGTAGAAGTATTTCCCTGATATTGCCTTGCTTATTTGCCCAGTCCCTCTGCACAGAAAGAATTCAGTGCACCCCGGTGCATTCAAACAGATCTGCCTGGGAGATCCCCTATGTACGTGACTGTTTCTGAACTTGGAGGAATAGATGCCTCCGATGCCCCCTCTTCCCTGCCTTCAAAACTATACTGAGCTGTGAGAACAGGATGGGGGAGGCATGTAAATGGGCTTAAATACTTTGAGAATGATGCTGCAGAAAACCCAAGGAAGGGCAGACGGACAGATCCTAAGCGACTCTGCACACATTCAGCCTGCGGTGGAGGGCAGCCCCTTACTTTGGGATGCTGCAGCAAGGCAGGATCCTGAGCAGGTCTCAGCAGCCTGCTGCCAGAAGGGGACACTGCTCCCACAGYATAATGCTGCCCTTGCTCCAAAGCTCAGATTTCTCTGCTGCATCGTTTGGACAATCTACCCCGGGAAACTTCTGTCAAAACTCACTGCAATCTCTTGAGTTTCCACTTTGCATGAAATGAGATATTCCAGCAAGGCAATGTTCTCTATAATCCTGCTGAGCTGGTTCAGCTGTGAACAGGGAGGGAGACAGAGCGGGGCCAGCTGCCTCTGGATTTTAGACTGTCTCAAAACTGGGATAGTAAAAGACAGCGTAAGGTAAGATCTAAGACGACATCTTTCCAACAGAGAGCCTGGATGCAGGGGTCCCTGGTACATAGTTCCCATCAGCACAGAGCTCCTGAAGTTCCCTGGGGTTGTTTGCAGTCACAGGATGGTGGGAGAGCAAAGTTTGCTGCCTGCTCTCGCTTATTGGCCAGGACACCACAAACAAGATAAAGGCCCCTTTCCTGTTGTGTTGCTGTTTGCCCTTAGTGCGTTGGTCTTTCCCAGGCCACTGTCTGCACACCGGGATAGTTGAAGGGTCAAGGACATGCTGTCTAAGCTCGTTCTACTGCCTTGGTCCGTAGGATCTTCCTTCCCCTCAACCCCRCTGGAAAGGTTTGGGGATGGTTGTGTGCATGGCATGCTCTACAACTCAACGCTTCACAGGCAGCCTCTCTGGGTGTGCGTGGTAGCCCAGTGAGGTGTGTTTGGCCATGCAAGATCTTGCTGTGATTAATGCTGTGTTTTTGTGCTTGCTGCCTGAGCAGCCTGTGAATGTCCCTTCAGTGCGCTGGGTTTTCACCCAAACTTGCTGTGTCTTCACCCAAACTCCACTGAAACCTGTAGATCAGAATCTGAGAGCTGCTTTGCGCAGGTATCAGTGTAGYAGTTGTGGAAGGAAGGACTGAGTGGCTTGGGCTGAATGTGCAGCATGCACGGGACTGAGAATCATCTGGAGCGAGGGACAGACCCTCCTGATACGTACCTGAGTGCAGAATGATATCGCTAAGCCCTTCTATAACAGAAAATAAAGCAGCATCCTCTCAGAACTAGAGATACTGCAAGCAAAATAATACTTTGATATTCACTCCTCCTCACTCCTGGGCAAAAAAAAACCCATGAAGACAAAAAAAAAATCAACATCTAGTCAACTGTCCATTTAAGGGGATTTTACAGGGAACTGACCTTACCTACAAGTTGGTTCAAGTTGACATCCAGCAAGTTAAATTATCGGGGATGGGTTACTTCAGATGGGAGGCAGTGTGGGAGCAGTGGGCAGTTTTTGTGTCTAACAATGTCCCATTTAATAGCTCAGCTCACTTCCCTTCAACTCTTTCTGGGCATGACAAGGACCATGATTAGTTGTACATTTTTGCATTTGGAGCTTATGTGTATTTCTTCTCTAATTTGTTTTTTCACAGATCCTGTATCCATGTAAGATCTTAACTATCACCAAAAGAAACATTAAAACCTATTGTTTATCCCCCATTTACCTGTCTGTGCACATATATACATACATATATATATATATATATATATATATAAAACCTGTAAAGTACCAAACAACAATTACTGTGAAGCTCCTGCAGAAACTGCAGGTGTGGGCAATATAATAGGGAAGCAGTGGGATTTGAAGGTGGTATGGGGTCTCTGAACCAACATTACTCTGGCAAAGGATCCTTCAGGTTACTATACAAATATGAGTTCTTTCCACATCCTTGAGGATACTGTGACTTTACCAAGCAAAATAACCCTGCTGTAGGTGTTTGCTTGACTCTGGTGCTTGGAGCCCTCTTGGATGAGGCATTGGTTCTGTGTAAAAACCTGATTTAAAGGAAGGGAAGGAAAATGACCTTGTCCAGTTGTGTGAACATAATTATGACGCACTTGACCTGCTTTCTCTCTTTTGGAAGAGATTTTCCAAGAGCAATCAGATACCTTGAGATAAATTCCCCCTGTCTTTAAAGAAGACGCTTATTGTTTTGTATCAAGCTATGCAGAAATAGTCTCCCTTGAGACAAGATGCTTTCTCTATGCTGTGGATAGTTCAGGCAGCTTGTCAGTGCACAAAGTTTGGCTTCAAAAGACTCCTGATGTGGACATCCTTAAAGCATGTAACCTTGATGAAATCTTGTGTTTCTATTATTTCCTGTAACATCAGAAACGTGGTTAACGGTGCAAATTCAGACACAGTCCATGCAGCGCTCTCAAGTTTCTCCTGTGCCAGCATGTTCACGCTGTGTCCAGCCATGGCTGCATGGGGTGATGAGTCTGCACTGCAAAGTGCTGCTGATGGAAGGGGAAGGCTTGAGGCGCGTGGCTGAAATCCTGGCCAGGACCTGGGAGCACAGGGTCGTTGTGCAGGGGCAAACGCCATAGCTGGCACTGAGAGCGTGGGGATGATGCAGCTGCAGTGCTTTATCTAGCGGGCAGGGTGAGGAGTGTGATCACCCAGGTGACTGAGGAGGAGAAGAGGCACAGCGCTGTGGGTGCTCTCAAGCTGTGGCCCCGTGTCCTTCCCAGGCTAATCCTGGGTGGATGTACAGGGGTCTTGGAGCTGCCTGCTCAGCTGATGTGATTGCTCCCCAGCCTGCTGCAGTCTGAGGCCAAGTCACGGAAGACCTGCTACTTAAATGTTGAATGCTTCTTATTTTGACCGGCATGGAGCAGGGAAGAGTTCACACAGTGGCTCTGCTGCCAGACCAGAAAGGGCACCGAGCTCCAACAAAGCAGGTGACAAGCAGCTGTGGCCCAAAACCTCTTTAGCTAGCTCAGCTAGAGCCCAAAGAGGAAACATGGTGGCAAATGTTAGGAGCATCACTGGGTGACCCAGAAATCTGCCTGGGGCAACAGGTCGCTTCCCAGGGCAGAAGGCAAGAACCTGCCCTGCTCAGGTGGCATCACACATTACAAGAGCAGCAGGGAGCGGTCATCTCATGGGCCCTGGTGTATGAACATCTGCATACTATCTCTGGAAGAAGATCCTGATCAGTACAGCACCCAAGCCAAGCTTTGCTATCCAGACAGAGCTTTGACTTTTTCCGAAAAAGTCTTGCCCAGTGCCACTCCTAGCTGACCTGGTGCGGCATGCCTATGTGCTAGGCAAAGTCCAATTGCCCCTCGGAGCAATCCTGTAGTGTACCAAGAGGGAACCTCGCCAGCTGGTTATCTCTGGCCTCCTTCAGGGCTCAAAAGTGCCAGACCAGGCTGCTCCAAACTCTCCTACTCTGCCCATAGGAGCAACTCCAGCCTGGGAAGCTGATGGATCTGCCCTTTATTTTTGTAAAGGGAACAGCTCTGAGAACCTGGGGGTTTGGCCCATGCCAAGAAGGGRTTTCCTGGGAAGGAGACAGGAGGATGTAAGAGGGAGTGCATGGGAGGTTGAAGGAGCTGGTGTTTGTGTGCAGTGGTCCCCAATCACAGATCCATAGGTCTCCAGATCGATGGGATCTGGGGTAACTTTTAAGGGGTTCTCAAAGGGTAAGTGAACAAAAGGCTGGACTGCTGGCGTTGAAGGCACAGCCTGAGGGGCTCCTTCCTCAGTGGTGGGAGGCTCCGTGCCTTGTGTCCCTGCTGAGCCCCGTGTGGGCCAGCTGAGTCTCTGGCCCTGGGGCTCCTGGTCCCCAGCCAGGCTGGGGTCCTGTGTGCAGGTGGCTCTGCCCTGAAGTGGAGGCCTTAATCAGATATAGGATATATAAGTGGAGGCTGGTAGCCATGAACAGCTAGACCCAGGTCCTGCAACTTGTTGTCAAATCAAAGGCGAGGGTCCAACTGAGGACCTGGCAGGGCTTAACCACCAGGCCCTGCATTGCTCTTGTTTTTTGAGGGAAACATCAGAAGCTGAAGGCAGAGCTATAAATTATGGGACTATTGATGTACTGCAGCACCAGCCTCCTTTCAGTTGGCACCACTGGATTTCAGGGACTGCCCAGTCTGGGAGGACAGGGACAGTGCCGTCACTGGCCATTTCTTCCTTGTCTCTGGCAGGGCCCGGGAATCACTCATTCTTGAGCAAAAACCCAGGGTTTTGTCACCATCCAAGGAAATGGGTGATGAGGGGAGCAGCTTGACTGACTGGTGGTGGCAAAGTGAGGTTGGGAAATCTTTGGGTCAGAAACCTCTTTGGAATAAAAGTTAGTAGAAAGGAGGTGGTGTGGTTGTCCGGGGTCATACTGGTTTGTGTGAGTGCATGTGGTTACACGCTAGGATGTAGCTGGTAAAAGGCCAGCAGAGACAGCATAGTCCTCGGGTCTGATTTCAGATATATCACCAGCCAATTTGTGAACATCTTCCCAAAGGAGCAGCAGAGTGGAGCAGTCTGGGAGACTCCATTGCTCTCCGAGGGGACAGTGGCAACATCCCTCCTCCTGCGTGATCCACACTCCCCTGGCGCCCAGTGCTCTCTGCACATGGCCCTGTGCCTGGCGCCCATCCGCGTCTTCAGAGATCCCTTCCTACTCTGTGCTGTCCACAAAGGGATGGTGCTTCAGGGAAACCCCTGGCCTCACAGAGATGCCTTGGGCATTCCTTACTGGTGTGGGGCAGGAGACAGGAGGAGACTGGAGGGGACAGGCCAGGAGAGGTCTGGGGTCTCCACCAGGAACCCAGGCTGATACAGGGCACCTGAGTCTTAGGGCAGTTGGGAACTTCCCAGGTTTGTTTGCTTTCGGGGTGTAACCTGCCGTGGGCAGGACCTGAGCAGAGCGTGGAAGGGTGTGATGACTTGGATGGACCCAGGCCAGGGCTGAGCTGGTGCAGACTGCAAGGGGACCGATGGGTGCCCCAAAGCAGGGCTGCCTCAGAGGGCCCTGGCGGTGGCTGGGTCTGGGGAGCAGGAAGCCAGGACATAACGAAGTCTATGGATGTAGTTGGATGAAGTCTAGTCTGGATGTAGTTGTGACCGAACCTGTCACAGGGCAGACCCCAGTCTGGTTTGATCCAGTTCAAGCTTCAGTGGGTGAAAATCGGGGAGGGGGCTAGGTTTGGGTGCTAGAAAGTTTGAGCAGAGCTTTGGGGAAGGTCGGTGGAGGGGATGGGAGGAGCCATGGGGGAATGAACAGGGGACAGAGACTAGAAATGGGTCAGTGGAACTGGGTAGGTCCAGGGCAAGGGGATAGGAGAGGGTTGAGGTATTTTCTTCACTCGCAATTGCATCCTCTGCATCCTCTGCAGCCCTCTCTCCCACCTGCCCAGGAGGTCTCCATGGACGTAGAGCTCAGCCAGTGCTGGTCCCCCCTGCAGAAAGGCTCCTGGTAGCACTGCACAAGTAAAACAGATGCTTCCCTGCGTCTCTTAATGTCGATGTGCTTTTCTGCAGCAGTAAGTGGACGTAGGTTTGGGGAGCGGGTCTGTGAAAGAGCACTTGCGGGAAGGTTCGGCAAGGTTCTGCTTGTCAGGAGCCAGCTCCCCCTGCTAGCTGGCTCGAGGCTTTTCCCCGGGCCCCCGCGAGCACCAAGGCTGCTGAGGGGGAGAGTTTAAGGAGCTGGACTGGGACACGGACACAGGGGCTCGGAGCCTACTGCTCCCCCCGACTCTGTCTTTCTCGTTTAGCCTCCGTGTGCCCCGGCTGCTATCACAAAACCTGGCGTGAGAATCCTTTTTCCTGCCTTCTCCCTCTGCTCTCTTCAGATGAGAGGCTCTTCTTGGCAAATGCTTCTCTTTAGGGATCTAATCAAATGGGTCTTTGGTCTTCTTTAGACTTCAAGGCACTACTAATATAAATGATGAATTTCCTTCTTTGAACAAAGCATCCTTTCTTTCCCCTTTGAAGTCCAAAGTGAACAGATGTTGCGTTTGCTCTGAACAGGCACAGGCCTATGCGAAGGATGCGATTACCCTCCTTTAGGGTAATCTGTAGAGATTTTTTACAAACGTGTCTGTCAGATTGTTGTTTGATGGCAAAGGGAGGAGGGTCAGGCCTTGTAAATACGCCTGTGTTTTTGCTCGGATRCCTGCCAGAGCTCTGAAATCGCTTTGGAGACTACAAATACTGCTGAGCTGATGACTGGTTTTAAACTGTTTGAGCTGTATCTCTTTAAGTAACAGGAAGATAAAGCTGTATTTGCTGTTAGATCTTACCCCTGTTAATGAATAAAGAAATGTAAACAGGGTTATTTGGGTCTTGTGGGTTACATTCACCTTTCCAGCCAGCGTCAACTGGCAGTGGAACATATGCACCCAAAATTAACTATAGAATTGCAGTGGAGCAGCAAACTGCCATCAAAGAGCAGCTCCATCCATTCCCAAATACTAGTTTTTAAATGCGGTTGTGCTGGCAGTTTAAACCTCAGAGCCGCTGAGGAGAAACAGGCAGCGATGCTCCTTCTGAGCTGAGTTAGCAAGACCATTTTATTTTTTCTGTACCTTCTCTTCTTCTGCAGGAATCACCTTTATAAACTTTGGGGGTCTCTTAACTCGAAAGCCCATTTCCCAAAGCACCTTGGAGTTCATGTGCAAGTCATTGGCACGGCACTGGCTGAAAAGAGCCCTGTGAGACCCGCGCTGCAACAGCCTTTGCGCAGCCGGGAGGTTGAGACTGTCGCCGTCGTGCCACGGGCTGCGCTGGCAGTGCCAGCAATTCAACGGGCTTGCATGGGATTTAAATGTGCTGTGACTCTTGCTTTGCCTCTTTGCAAGGAACGTCCTGCCTCCTTAGAGGCAGCTTCAACAAATCTGGGCTTCCCCTGGTCAGGCTGGTCAAAGGAAAGTCTTTCTTTGGCTTGTTCCCTGCAGGGAAGAGCCCTTCCCTCTTCTGGCGCTGGCTCTCAGCACGGAGCTCTTCCTGCAGACCTTCCACTCTCGACTGGCTTCTGGACAAAACTCGGTGAGATCTGTGCCCCAAATTCTGTGCCGGAGGGGAAGTACGAGGAGAGAAACCCCAGGGCTGTGGGCTCCTGAGGCCCTGCTGGCACAGGGAGGAGGCCCCAGCACCCACTCCTGTCCCTCCTGCTGCTCTTGGCCCCGCTCATGGTGATGATGGCACCCAGGGCTTATCTCCAAGCAAAAACCAAGAGGTCTTAAGTAGGATTCTAAATAGATGAGAAGAAATCCTTATAAATGCTTAATCTGAGCAACAACAAAGGCCAGACCTGGCCGTTGGAGCATGCTTGACTTTATAGCTCTGGCACATTGACAGCTGCTTTCAGGGTTGCCTTGCTGGCGTGGGAGCACGGGCTCTTGCGACAGTAGACCCTGATCTTTGGAAGAGGAGCCTAACCTTCCTGCTTTATCTTCCCCGGATTTGGTTATCAGTGCTTGTCAATGAGTAAGTTACTTTTACTAGGAGCCAGGGCAGAATGTCTCTCTGCAAGCTGCCGGCAGGCAGTCTGGCCCCGGCAGTGACAGCGTGGGGCAATGTTTGCTCACCCTGTCCTACCTGGGGCACGCTTTTTCCTGGCTTAAAATCAGCAGCACACATCAACCTTCGCAAGCTGCCCCAGCTCTGGCGTGCCCGGGGACCAGCGTGTCCCTTGCCTGTGGTGGCAGCCGGCTCACGGCCAGCTCGATGGGTCACCGCGGGGACAGGCAGGGAGCGGGCCAGCCGGCTCAGCGCCTTCGTGGCACGCATGTGTGCTCTGATGCACCCGCTGGAAATCACTGATCTGCCACTCAGATTTCAGCCCTGCTTTCATCCTCATTCGTCCGTGCTGCAGAAATGGTCTAACTCTGGACAGCCTCAGAGAGAGACCAGCAGACGTGATTCCTGCTGTTGGCACCTTTGAGTCATTTATACCCTCCCAGGTTCTCACAACAAGACATTACCTGTTTGGGGTGAAGGGAGTTTGGGGCCTTTATCTGATTAAAGCTCAGAGGGCACTGGGCTATTTCCTCCTCTGAGTATCTTGTAGCTTTTTCCGTAACTTGATCTCCAGCTGTACTGGCAGTTCCCCAGCACCCTTTCCTCTTTAAGCAGCATGGGAAAAGTTGCAGGGTTTATTTTCACACATCCTCCTGCACTGAGACCCCCCCCCTCAACCTCTCACTCCAACGTCACCAATGCAGCCAGAGCAAATACGCTCTGCCCAAGTGTTCCCCGGCTGTAAAGTTGATGCAAACTGCATTGGGCTTCATGGCTGTCTAGACCCTTTTCCCCTTGCAAAGCGGCACGACGTGCTCATGTGTGGCACTTGTATCGGCGTTGCCCCTTTCAGGAGCCCTGCAGGCTGTTGTTGCAGGTGGATATAAGGAACAGGGAAAGCATTTGTCACATGTGCTTTGGATCGGGGCTTCCTGGTTCATCTGACAGGCACCGTGCAAGCGCCGGGCCGGGCTCCCCGGCCGGCCGTCGCTCTCACGTGGCTTTCATTCACGGTCAGCTGGCAGATCCTGCCTGTGGGATACGGGCACTTCCCCAGGCCCGGGCTGCGTGACGTGTGCCAGCGCCGCAGCCCTTATTATAGCTCTGCACTTTTACCCACAAACGGCCTGTGCTTCGCCGGGACGCGCGCGTGTCGCTGCTGAGCGCCGCCGCCGCCGCCGCTGCTGCTCGGGCTGCGTCCCGGGGTCGCGTTTTGCACAGCGGGAGACGGACGCGGTGTTTGCAGCGGGGAGGCC
>NW_020449641.1:1937094-1944389 GCF_003343035.1 Apteryx rowi | reverse complement strand
TGTGGGCACAGGACCCTTCCCGTTGGGATCTGCCCCGCGCCGATGGGATCTGACCTTTCCCAGTACAATTTACCCCATCCCGATGGGATCTGGCCTTTCCCAATGGGGTCTGCCCCATTCCAGTGGGATCTGCCCTTCCCCAGGAGGATCTGCCCCATCTTGGTGTGATCTGGCCTTTCCCAATGGGATCTGCTCCGTTCTGGTGAGGTCTGCCCCATCCCTGTGGGATCTGGCCTCTCCCAGTATAACTTGCCCCATCCTGGTGGGATTCCCAGCCCTTGCAGCTCGGGAGGATGGGTGGGATGTTGAAAAGCACTAGAGCAGCTCTTGGTAGCAGGGATGTGGCAGGTGACTGGTGTGACGTGGTGGCACTCCATGCTTGTGGACACATGTTCTTAGGTGCAGCCCCTGCTGTAGGGTGCGGGCAGGTCCCTGGAGAGAAAGGTGCTTGTGCTGGCTTAGCATAATAAATAAGAACAATAGAAAGTGTGCGTCTGGGTTTAAAGCCACGCATCTGTTAGTGGACAGTCTAAGCAAGGTGGTTATGCTGGGTTGAAAGCTGTGCATAAAACAGGCCTTGAAGAGCAGTACTTGCCCCAGAATGAAAGGCGAGTCATGTTTGTGTGCAAACGTGGGGCAGCTGGGCAACTGGTCAAACTGCCCCCAAAGCAGCCACAGAGAGCAGCTTGGGCTCATATGGTTCTTTGACATGACTTGTCTTGGGATGTTTCCCTTTCTTCTTCCTTTCTTTCATTTTTTGCTTTTTTCCCTTGCTCCCCTTCATCTCCAAGGGCTTGGGAGTTCTACCTTCTCTCTGCCTTGCTCCTGAGGGGTCCCAGCTGTTGTCCTCAGCTCTGCATTGACAGGGTCCTCTGGGATCCCAGGGACATGGGGATGGTTGGCTTCCCCTGCCCGGCGGGCGGGAGCTCAGCCACGCTGTTGAAATTAGCTCAGTCCAGAATCCTGGATCTGAACTTTGAGGGGCTTTGAGACTGCCAGGACCCACGCCGTCCCTCTGCGAAGATATAGTGCTACCTTCTGCCATCGCTTGGGCTGGGGCAGCCACAACCCTTGGTGCGGAGGCATGCATTTCCCCTTGCCAGCTTCTCTCCTTTCCCTTGCTTTTGCCCTGTTGAATTTCTTCTGTTGCACTCCCAGATGCCAGTGAACATAGCAGCTGCAGAGGCAGAGAAGCATCCCTGCGTGCGTGGCCTTTTCCTGCTGTCGTACCGTGCTGGCGCCTCAGTACATGTATTTTTCTGACTAGCGGTGGATTTGTCTTTTGTGTGGACATGGAGATAGCATGGCAGCTAGCAGTGGAGAAAGAAGACCACAAAGAGGTTGAGCAGGTGCTGCAGCCGGCCTGTTTGTGTGTACTTTATAAGTGTTGTGGGTAGGAGGACTCAGCGTGTTGCTTTAATTCACCTCTGATGCTCTGCCTGTTGCTTTTAGTCATTTAAGTGTCCTGGGACCTTAATGAGGACGCCCATCAGCTGTGGCGTTAGACCTTAGGCAAGGGTGGCTACTTTCATGCTCCTGTGAGCCCTACCTACCAAAGTCTCCTTGCGGCCAAAGGGATCCGGGCATAGCCGTGCCTTTGGAGAGCTGGGGAGCCTGGGGGTGACGGCGCATGGCAGAGGACGAATCCCAGGTTCATTGCAGGGCAGAGCTGGGGGGGCTGCCTGGGCCCCGTGGTCCCAGCACAACCCTGCAGCACTGCGCTGCTACCAGAACAGCGCGTGGTTGCCTTGCAAGCCGCAGCCTGGTCTCCTTTGCCCTGTGGCTTTTCCTGCAAGTGAAGCACAAGGTGAATAATAACTTTAACATAGTGTGCGGAAGAAATGTGTCAGAGAGGGGCCAGGGCAGCCTGGGGATGCAGAGCACCCTGCGAAGCAAGTTGCAGCTCTTCTAGTGATGCCGCCATAAAGATGTCCTCAGTCAGGGCTGAGCTCCTCTTTTTCCCCTTCTTGCCTTTGAAGTGCTAAGCTGGAAAAAAGAAGTGCTTGTATCTGGATAAGGATGTTGGGAGGTATACAGAATATCTGCATTGGTTTACACTGGTATAACCTGTAAGGTGCTGTGTACGTACGCTTGTGCCCCCTTTATTTCAGACCATCCCTAAAGCCCCTTCCTCTTCCACCCCACCCCACCCCGCTCTGCTCTGCCAGCGCCAGTCACTGGAGCTGCAGCCCCCTTGCTGGGAAGGTCCCAGGCGCTGTTATTTGTGTGGTGGAGCTGGGACATGAACTGCCGCAGGGTTTGTGGGCTTCTCCGGTCGAAGGGGGCTGTGGGGTATCCCGTCACGCCAGCGGTTTGTCCAGGGTCCCCCCGTGGCCGGAGGGGAGCCGATGTGCTTAGGCCTGGAGGGCCGGTTTGTTGACTGGCAGGAAACATCGCTACTGTGAGCCGTTTAGTGTTGCAATGGTTTGATAAGATGAAGGACGCTGAAGTGGTTTATCATTTGTTACCAGGAGATAAGACCTGATTAGGAGGTGAAAGGCCGTGCAATATTTCAATGGGGATGCTGAGCTGCTGCTGTTTGAGACCGTAGGAAATAAGCTGCCGTAGTGTTTACTACAGTGGTTTGAAAGCTTGTAGTAACTTGCTGTGACCTTTGTTGTCCTCCGGAATAAATACTATACACTGGTGGAGGCCTCATGCTCTCTGCATTTTGCAAGCAGTTACGGCTTTAGTTTTTAACATGCTACAAGCCTCAGTGTCTCCAGCAGGTCTCCCCGAGAGGGGGAATTGCTTAATAAAGAGGGGAGCAGTAAATAGGTCGACGTGGAGAAGCCGGGCGATAGCGCAATAGAAAAACTTCCTTCTGCAGGAATGCCCTGAACGTGTCAGTCCTCCGTATTGCCACGTGCACCGGGTGAACTGCCAGGTTTCTTGCTCTCTCTGGGCTGCCCGTGGCTGTCGCTTTCAAACCAGCTTCTGTTCAAACCCTGGCTGTTTTGTGGGAAAAGAGCATTCAGGATGGTTTTGGCAGCAATAGGGCAAGAAGATGGAGACTGACACTAAGGGCAAACTTCCAGAGTAGGAGAGCATTTTCAGCCTGAAATAAGCATTCCCAGGAGCTGCTCTGTGCTTTGAGGGGGAGGGTTCTGCGGAGCGGCCCAGGCTTCGCTGCAGAGTTGGGAACAGAGGGGACAAGTTGCAAATCACCAGCGGGGAGGTGGGGGAGCAGCAGTGCTGACCTGATGCCGTCTGAACTCCTCTTCTCTGATTAATGCCAAAGAGCGGAAAGAGAGCAAGAGGTGGAGACTCCCTTCCTTCCTGCAATGCATTTATCGTGGCCACAGGAGTCGGAGAAAAGGCCACACAGCAGAAGCTGCAAACGTTCAGGAAGGTACGTGCAGCTCCCTCGAGGGCTTTGTACTCCCGGCATGACCGTTGGAGGTTCCTCCCTGACTCCTTGCTGGTCCCAATGCCTAAACCCCTTGCTGGTGGCCTCCTTAAGCTATTTCCGGCTCCACGGCTCCTTTGACCAGAGCCTGGAGACAACCAGCGCATGCCTGGCTGCTGTGGTGCCATCTTCCTGCTTTCTGACTTGTCCCGAGTCTCTTTAAGCACCTGTGTGTGCAGCCGAGGTGGCAGTGCTCAGCACCGGCAATGCTGTGGATTAGCTGGAGCACACCCGAACTGCTGCTTGCTGTTTACACACTCTCCGACAGTGCCAGCACTTGGCCCTGGTGCAGAGCAAGTGCCTTCAAAGGACTCTGTGCTCAGGGCTTAACCCAGCCAGCTGGGTGCCCTGGAGCGAGCAGGCAGGGCTCTGCAGCCCTCTGGGGTCACGCTGCCTCTGGTGGCGTGGGTTTTTATGTTTCTTTCTCTCTTGCCCCTCTGTTTCCCAATGCATTTTTCAGCTGTAGTGAGTGACACATCCCCTCTTGAGGAGCGTGCAGTGGTGTAGGACTCTCTTGGTCAAGCGTTTGTCAGCATCCTTCAGATCTTTCACTTGGCAGAATCAAAACATGCTGAGTCCAGTGCGTAGTTACGCCCTGGGGAGCGCTGCTGAACTCCGCTGCGTTTTGCGGGAGTTCCTGGCAGTATAATTTATGCCCTTCTAAACAATGAATTGGAACCATCATCTCGATCTTAGAGAAGTTTTCTGCAAATGCAGCTGGAAGCAGCATTCCCCAAACATGTGCTGTGAGGCCAGTGGGAGGAACAAGAGGGCAGTCAGCCTTGGGCTCCCTGACTTGCAAGGAAATTGTTCAGGGATCGTACAGCCTCGTGTTTTGAGAGCCACACGCTCAGCGTTTGGCACTTCTGCTCACCTCTCCCAGCAGCAATTTCCTTTTTTTGCAGAGAGCCCATCCCAGGAGGCACAGAGTGTGAGCAGGAGAGGAGCTCCAAACTGCTCTATGGAGCGTGTGAGAGGGGAGGTTCTCCTGCTGTAATAAACACGAGGGTCTGAGAAAGTGACTGAAATGCCCGCTTTGTGCAGCTTTGAGACACTTCCTCTAGGGGAAGACAGTGGGTCAAAAAATTTGAGTGCCTAATCTTGCAGTCAATGTCAGGCAGGTGAAGTCTCATACCCATCCAGCATGCTTTAAAATTGCTGAGGCTGCAGCAGCCCATGGAGCTGTCTGCAGGGCTGGGACCACGTGCTCCTTTGCTCATAAATCACCCCTGTTTGCTGGAGCAACCTCAAGTTTGTAAAATCAAATGAGAATCAGTTATGGAAAAATCAGCCATTCTTAGGTCTTACCAATTGCTTTGACTGCATGCTCTATTTTTGCGTTGTTTTAAGTTGTGATTTGCATGAGAAGAAGGGATTCACAGTCCAGCTCTCCCTTGACCTCTCTCTGCTCTTTGCAGATGACGTGCAGGACCTTGAAGAAGAAGTGGCTCTGACCAGCCTGTCGCCCAATGGAAACTATGAAGAAGCTGCTAGAGGCACGGGCACCTAGAGCCGCCGGGCACCCAGCATGGGCCGCGTCCCGGATCTGCCTGGTTGATTTGGAGCTGTGAGAGGAAGAGCTGGCGCATGCCCACGCATCCTCTCCTCTGGGGAGCAGCCGCTCGCCTTAATTCGCCAGGGCCTTCTGTAGCTACCAACAGTCTCTAGCATCCGTGCTAGCCAGCCCTCCTCTGCTCGCAGCCCTGCAGCAGCAGAGCCTTGCGGGGGCTGCGTCCCACTGCCCGTGGGGTGCCTGGAGCTGCCAGTTGGCAACGGGCTTTTGAGAAGCCCTTTGGGAACGTTATCTTCCAGCTGGGCATGATGACATGGGGATTTGGGGTGTTAAATGCTGCAGTCTGCCTGCAGAAAGAGGAACGCTTTCGCATTCTGAACAAAATTCCCTGCTGAGAGAGGCCTTTCAGGCTGGTCTCCCTGGCAAGAAGACTCTGCTGCCATATTTTCCTGCTTTATTGGTGTTTTGAAGTTCCCTCCCACTCTCTGATCAGAAAGTCAAGTAACATGGTGGCATGGGGACTGCAGTGGGACTAAGTATGAGGCCTCGGATTGACCAACAGGCTGAAAAGGCTCAAACATTACTGTGTAATGCAAAGAAATGCAATAATGGCCTGTTCTGGGTCACAAGAATAATGCAGAAGATACTGATGACACTGGCAGTGGGAGCGTGGTTTTGAGAGCAGGATGCATCTGTCTGGCTTGTCTTGGCGTTCATAGACTGACTGATGGGCTGCCTGGGTTGGGAGGTGACAGACATGGACTGCTATGTGGTTGACATTAGATGGGGTGATGAGGGAGGCCTGTCTGAAGTTGGACATCTCCACAACCATGTGGTATCAGGTCCTGGAGGAGGCCCACTGTGTTCCTCTCACTGAGATGTGGCTGCTTCATAAATAAATAAATACATGTGTATGCATGAAGAATCATCTATCTAAGTAGTTCCAAATGGCTACTAGTAGCCTGTGGGGCAAAAGAGAATCACAGAATAGTTGGGGTTGGAAGGGACCTCTGGAGATCGTCTGGTCCAAGCCCCTGCTCAAGTAGGGTCAAACATGGCTGATGGAGACTATTAATATAATGCTAGGAATGCCTTTTTGTGATTATTTTAATGGAACATACAACGGGCTGTGTTTTCTTTCTAGCACAAGTTGGGTTTTGTTTGGGCCTGGCTGGCCTTTTGAAGGTTCATCCGTCTCAGGACAGAGACTTCACTCCCTCATCTCCTGCGTGTGTCTGGGGTGCAGCAGTCACCGCACGGTGATGTTCTTTCCCGATTAAGTCCTTGTTTAGGTGAGTCTCATAGGAGCTGGCTGTATGATCAGGTGAATCTTCATTTTCTTGCAGTGTTTGGCCTTTGCCACCTAGATGAAGAAATGCAGAGTATAGATTTGCAGTTAAACCTATCTTAGTGCTACAAATCCAATGGATTTATTTACAAGTAATTTATAGGTAAATCCTGCAAGCATACCTTTGCGGTGAGACTTTTGTTGAAACTGATGAAACTCCTGGGATTTAGAGAGGTGTAAGTGGGAATATCTTTTCCCTGAGTGTTTTTTTTCCCTTGGCTGAGGAATGAAAGTGACTTTTTTTTTTTTTAAAGTAGCCGATCATGTGGAAGTGCAGCAGACAGATTTACAAGTTTAATTGATTTAATAATTTAAGGGCACTGTTATCTTAAGTGCTTGCTGTAAAGAATAAAGACGTTTAATATCTGAATTGGAGCTTGCTTCAGYTTGGTTTTTGTTTACCATGGCGTGATCCTTAAAATAACCTTATGCATGGTTTAACTGATGTTTCTCTTGATTTAATTAAAATGTATATTGGGAGGGAACGGAAGTAACCCCAGTGCGTGGCAGCACATTTGCAATCCAGCAGATGACCAAGACCGGTGTGTGTGCAGCCCAGGCGGGCTGCTCACCCTTTGGTAGGGGGGAAGCGTGGAGATCAATGAGAGCTTTCTGAGAAGAGAGCAGAGCCGACCCTTTCCTACGCGGCGGGTAAAGCCCTGATAACTTTCATTAATAGCTTTCATTGACGGAAGCCATTAGGTTTCCCTGAGGAAAGACAGTTTTTCCGCGGGGTGTGAGGAGGGTGTGAGGGGTGTGACGGACCCCGCTGTGAGGGGACCGCGGTGTGAGGCCCCCAGTGCCGGGGGGGGGGCAGGGCTGCCCCCGCCCCGCCTGAGCGCTTTCGCGGCCCGCGGAGGCCCGCGAGGCCCCGCCGCCCCTAGCGCGTCTCGGCGCGCCCAGAGCCGCCCCCGCCTGTTCCGGGCGCCCCCGCGGCGTCTTTCTGAGCAGGCGATCGCGCCGGGCACCTTCCCCGGGAGGCGCGGGGCCCCGCCGGAAGGGGCCCTTCGCGGCACTTCCGGGCC
>NW_020449641.1:1744954-1936829 GCF_003343035.1 Apteryx rowi | reverse complement strand
GACCGCGTCGCCGCCGAGCCGCTCGCCCCGGCTGGCGCTTTGAGCCCGAGCCGCCGCCGCGGAGCGGGGGGCAGGAGGGGGGCTGCCCGGTGCCGGCCCGTCCCCCGGAACCGGCTGAGCCGGGCTCCTCGCCGGGCCGGGCCGGGGCACGGAGCTTCGCCCCGGGGATGGCGGCGGAGCGGCTCTCTGCCTGCCCTTCCCGGCGCGGCCCTCGGCCGGGCTCTGCGAGAGCATCCCCCGGCTGCGGGAGCAGGGCGAGAGCCAGTCCCCTAGCGAGCACCGGCTGCTCCTGTGCCGCCGCTGCAAACGAGGGTTGAAATATTTGGTGCAACTAATGCTAAAGAAACATAAAAGCAGCAGGTGGTAAGATCAAGAGGCGCTACAGGGAGGAAGGGGGAAGCTACAGACTTGAACTTTGGAGGAGGTTAGAAATGCAAGTGTCTTGCAGAGGAAAAGACAGCACAGAGAGTCCAGGCTAAAAACTGTGTGAGGAATGAGAAGGTAAACACTGTCTCCGGATGAGCTCTGCTGAGAGCTTCACAGTATAAGGAAAACAGGAAAAGTATTTCCAGAACTACTTGGAATGGAAGTTCATGTTCGACTATGATTGTGGCTTTGCAAGAGAAAGAATACAGTGGTCAGCATGTAGCTTTCTCTTTCTGAACACTTTGTCTCAGGTTGAAGTCTTATTTTCACTGAAGATAATTAGAAATTCATTTTAAAAGGATTTTGAAAAAGTAGGAGCAGTGTGTTGAAGGGGAGTGAGATTTCTTCTTCTTGGTAGATCAGATAAATACAGGAGCTTATAAAAATCGTAAATTTGGAGTCTAGTTTCGGGAAACAGTTGGAGCACTGTAGGGTTACTGAATCTACCTTCCCTACCCAAGGGTTGCTTCAGTGCTTCTTTGGCTGTTTCTGACAGATGTGCGTCTAACATGGCTTTCAAAAATCTCTGATAATGGAGATTCCACAAAATCCTTAGG
Organism: Apteryx rowi; assembly: GCF_003343035.1. Lineage (NCBI taxonomy): Eukaryota > Metazoa > Chordata > Aves > Apterygiformes > Apterygidae > Apteryx > Apteryx rowi. Next base: position 1,935,846 of record NW_020449641.1, on the reverse strand, counting down.
CAAAATGATTAACTTGACCTTACTGTCAGAAAACTTTTCCTACCATCAAACCTCAATCTTTAAAGCTCCGAATCAAGCCTGTTACTACCATGGCTGTTCATATCTGCCACGGTGATCAGGTTATTCTCTTTCTCCTGGTGACTGCTCTATACATGTATGAACTCAGTAGTTCTCTCAGGTTTCACTAGACTGAACAGTTACAAACCCTCCAATCAACCTTTATAAGCCCTGATTGCTAGATCTCATCATTCTTTTTGCTCTGCTCTGGACACTCTAGTTTGCTGTCTTAAAACGYGGTGCCCAGCACTGGACACGGCAGTCTGGCTAAGGGTTATCAGTGCCAAACAGAGAGAGGGATTGCTTCATATACCTGCCAGGGAGCACTCTCACACATCTCAGCGTGACGTTCGGGTCTTTGCCTCCCACTGCAGCCACGTGATATTATGATCAAGTTTCATCCTAATCCACTGTATCACTGAGTCCTTTCTGCATTTGTACATTTTAGTTTTAGACTGTGCTCTCTCCTTCTTGAATTTTATCGTGTATGTGTGTGGGGGGAGGGGAGGTTGTTTTGTTTATTTTTAGACTCTCCCTCCACGCACGTACTCCCTGCCCCAATTTGTCAAGATCTCTTAAAATCCCAATTCTGCTCTCCAGTAGGCTTGCTGGTCCTTCYGGTTTGATGTCTTCTGCAGATTAAAAAAGTTCATAGATCTGTATAATGGGTGGAAGGTTAAAAGTAAGGATTGGGTTGGACTTTGGGCAGATCCTCTTCCCCCTGCTTTCAGTTGCATCCTTTTGGTTTATCAATGAACCATTTATAACCCTTCTTCATATAGAGCTTTCCAAATAATTGTCAGCCCCTCTTCTAGTTATTTCAGTTAGACTGTGTTTCTTCAGCTGTTTGTATCAGTGTTGCTGGGACGGTGTCAGAAGTCTTGGTAAAGCTGGGAGATAGGAAGCCTATCTCCTTGGTATGAAAAGGAGTTAGGATGCTTTGACATGACCTTCTCTTCCCCAAGGGAAAGAGGAAGTGATTAGCCATAAAGCAGCCTGCAGACTAGCGATGGAGCTGGGAGTAAAAAACACTTTCTTTGAGTTCCTGTCTAAAACATTTTCCTCTAAGAAGGAACATCTTTTATAAAGAGTGCACCTTCACAGTTGTAACCTCTGAGTTGTTTTATGTTCATTTTTAATACAAGATTCGCTCTGATCATTGATTTTTAATACTGAAAATTTTAAACCAGCATTGCAGAAACAGCCTTCTTCCATGCTCTGTTGTTTTTGGACTGAATCACATGTTTGCTTCTAAAACAGAGAGAATCCAAAATAGATAATGATCTTGTTTTGCAGCTGGAATTATCTCTCTTCTGGATGAAGAGGAGCCACAGCTCAAGGTAAGCTCAGTACTTCTGATTACATCTGGGAGCAAATAACAGCAAATGTACAATGTTGAGAGTTTAAAAACAGAAATGAATGGATCTTAACAATTGTAATGATTGGGCAGCARCAGGTTGGCTTCAGATCCCATCCAGCCTGAAAGGTGAAAGGAAAGGTCTACGTAACTTGGTAACAGATGGCAAACTTTCTTATTTTGAACATAGATCAAACTGCAGCTTCACATGCTAAGGTCTCTACTCCCTGAAGTTCCCAGTTCTCTGATGGTGGTGGGGCTTTGTTACTTGCATTCAGAGGCTGCATTTTGACTGTAAAATTCAAAGCCAGAAAAATCCCAAGTTTTTAGCATAACTAGATATGTAAAACAAAATAATCAAAGTTATGTTTTTCACTTAAAAGCACATTAGTGGTAGGAGAAGAAAACAGCAATAGAAACTTTACAGTCCACAAAGTATATGATTCCATAGGACCATACCACCCCCCACCAAAGTGGCAGGTTACTGATGATGCTTGCTAGTCATTTGACCACACTTAACATAGCGTGTTTTAGGAGGGGAAGATGCATCTTGTAGTAGCTGTAGTTCCCTAATTCTGTTCCGCTTGAAAGCGGACGTAGATGAGGATAGATCTGAATGAGCCCTGCCTTTGCTCTGAACTGGTTACATGTGGATGATTCTAGTCCAGATACTGTTCATCTGCTAAAGTGCCACGCGCAAGTTGTTAAATCATATCGGCTAGTGCAGACCACAGGCCAAAGAGTTCTTGTGTGCTATGCAAAGGTTGCCACGAAGACTCTGAAGACTCTGTATTTTAAGGAATCTCAACTATCAGGCGTTTTGGCCAGTCAGTCGTGAGAGAGAGACCATGGGAAGGGCTCTCTGTCTTACCTGATAAATGAGCAGTCCTTTCCTTTTTGCAAGGGGATTGCAAAGAGTAGTGAATGCTTGCAAAGATCTTTTCAAGTAGAATTTGCTCTTTAAGAGGGACAGTGTTTATCTGATTAGTCTTAGGTGGACTCATTTTTAATGAGAAAAGCTAATAAATGCAGCTTTTTATATAAAATAACTTTCTATTATTTTCTGCAGGAGTTTGCTCTTCACAAGCTGAATGCTGTTGTCAATGACTTCTGGGCAGAAATCTCCGAGTCAGTGGACAAAATGTAAGAAAAGACACTTAAGCATCACACTGCAGGAATAAAAAGAACATGAAATATGAAGTAGAAGTAGTTCTAATTGCATGATACTGGCTAGTACAGCATCCAGCTCCATGTTTTCCAGAAAGCACTAATTTAAGTGGTCTGTAGTCCCAAAGATGCAAGTTGAATCAAGCTGTCCTGTGGCTTTAAAGAGAACGGAGCACACGGAGTTGATGTTCTTCCCTTTCTCCTTTTCAGTGAAGTTCTCTATGAAGATGAGGGTTTTCGGAGCCGGCAGTTTGCTGCTTTAGTTGCTTCCAAAGTGTTTTACCACCTGGGAGCTTTTGAAGAATCCCTAAACTATGCCCTGGGAGCGGGTGACCTCTTCAATGTCAACGACAACTCGGAATATGTGGAGACGATCATTGGTAAATAACAGTTGCTGCAAAAGAAAAGCTCTCAATTGTCAAAACTACTGTAACTTTGAAATTCCCATTACTTTAACTGCTTTTCTCCAAATTCCTCTTCCTCTTTGTGTATTTATCTAAATTGATGCTGCAGCTGCTTTCTTCCAGTTCAGTGTTGCTTTGTTTCCCCATGCTTTGAGATTTTGCAATAGAGCTGACTTAGGAGTTCTGGCAAACTTTTCCTATTTTTAACTTTTTTTCCATTGTGAGTTTCTGATAGCAACTGAAATTGCTGTGTTCGTGTGTTGTCCCTTCTCTCGTTTGTGTGCTAATATCATTGCCAATGTCAGCCTAACCTTGGAAATAATCAGTTAGCAAGAGTAGCTGCATGGCTAGCTGAGGGAGGGAAGGGGACACGTTTTTTATTTCCCCTTAACAAAATAGCACATCGTACGCTGAATGCATATATAGGGCGAATGCTTTTTAGAAGTCTCATCTGATATTACTTGCCTTTACGTGATATGATGGACTCAGGCTGAGCCTCAGTCTCCCCAGCTAGTGCTTTCAGTGGATCTGGGAAGTCTACTGCTGTTTCCTCATTTATTTAAAATGTCCTGCCACTTGAACAGAGATCATGCCCCTGATTCTATTTGAAAAATATCTGTTTGTTTCCAGCACTAAAATCAGAGTTTGTTAGGGGATAATATAAGTATCTTCTACTGTTGTTTATATCTTTGACTACAGAAATGGTTCTTGCGCTCCACCTTTCTGCAGTTTCATATATGCTGTATTTGCTGGTAGAATGCATGTATACGTATAGTAGTCCCTTCACGTGAAGGGTGTGGTGAACACCAATTTACCATAGTTTCAGAATAAATTTGTGCTGGCTGTGATTTAATTTTAAGTAGAAATTCTGGGCAATTGTTTTAAAATGGGATGATTTCTGAGAGAGATATAAGTATCTAGGTAAATCTGTACARACTGTCATCTTTTACTGAATCAGGTGACTTCAATGTCACTAGAAAGATGGATTTTTGACAAGACGTAGGTGATTGAATTGTTGATTTTGCCTACATACTTAGTCATCTAAATATTTTATGCAGTGGCTGCTTATTTTTGTTCTTCACTGGTCTCTGACACTTTTGCAACCTGTGTAAAAACTGTAAACATCTYGGAAGTTGAAATTCTTTTCTATATTTTTAATGTCTTTTCAGCAAAATGTATCGACCACTATACCAAGCAGTGCGTGGAGAATGCAGAGCTGCCAGAAGGGGAGAAGAAACCTGTTGATGAAAGGCTAGAAGGGATTGTGAACAAAATGTTCCAGCGATGCTTGGATGACCACAAGTACAAGCAGGCCATTGGCATTGCTCTAGAGACACGCAGGCTGGATATCTTTGAGAAAACCATCCTTGAATCGGTAGGTGCAAGAGACAGGAGGTGCATCTAGCTCATCTCTTCCAGGTGTAGATCAGGAAGGGAAGTGGGAGATCCATGTTGCTCTGAAACTTGTCCTGTTTTGTATGGGCAAATAAAAGATAAAATTTAGGTGTGGGCAGTTTTTAACTATACAGTTAAAAAAAAGGGGGGAAAAGAAAAGAAAAGAGGGGGGCATTCAACTTGTTCATGGAAGGCAAAGCCACTGAGGGCTATCAAGTACAAAGAGACCCCTAGCTTTAAGAAATCCCTGAGCTGCAAGTTGCTAGGAGAATATTCTCAGGAAGCCTGGCTATGTGCCCTGTTCTTTAGGTATCCCGTGTTGACWACTACCAGAGATATGATACTGGGCTAGATAGACTTAGGTCTGACCTAATGCAAGTACAGCTGTTTTATTTTGTTGTCTGTCATCTGCTCTAGTTCAGAGTGGGAAGGGATCCTTAGGGCTAGAGAAGTGATCCAGTTATGGAAGGTAAAAAACAAAAAATAACCCCCCCAACCCCTCCATTAGTTGGGTGAGCTGCTCTGACTTTCAGTAGATGTGACTATGTGTAGTCTTAGCTGCCCTAATAGCAAGGCAGCACAATTTGGCTTTAAGCCTCTTTCACTGAGAGTTTAAGGTAAGTCRTGTTACCATGAAACTGTAGCAGGACCATGCCTGTAGTCGCTTGCAGCAGTTCAGCAGGTGTGTTATCTTGCTACGCTGCAGTATCCCAACATGCCAGACCTCGTAGTTTAAATCCTTTAAACTTTACCACTTTTCAGTTAACAGCTTTCCAGTATTCTTGGATGTGTACTACTTCTGTATTATGAGAGTGGTTATCATAAAGTCGCCATCTTGCATTCTCCGTTCTGTTTGTTGTCCTGTGCATTTACTGATTTTTTTTTTTTTTTTTTTTTTTTGCCCATTATAAATCCCTTATTTCAAATTACCTTTTCCAAGCCTAGTGGTCAGATCTGCTTCTGTCTCTAGCAAGAAATAGGTGTGTTGGGGATCTAGTTTTGATGCATGGTTCATTTTGTTGACGTTTTGTGTTAATGCAGTGAATTTCACTGCATTCAAGGTGGTTATTCTAGCAAGAAAGGTGAAGGTGCGGGGAAACTGGTACTGGATTTTTAAATTAATCTTTTTCATGTTTTGGGTCTAAATTGAAGATTTGACTACTGAATTGAATGTTGACCCTGTACATTTCTGGTAGATTTTTTTCTTTAAGCCACAATACACCTGCCTGTGAGATTTTCTGAAAAGAGAAAGTAAAGCTCTGAAGTTGTATGTGTGCATATCTTTTGCTCTCCCTGATTAAATGGAAAGGAGGTAGCTTTATTTTAATTTCTAAGCATCATCTGTCGGTCCAAACCTAGACCTGATATCCTTTAATTTCATTTCAGAATGATGTTCCTGGRATGCTAGCCTACAGCTTGAAGCTCTGTATGTCTTTGATGCAGAATAAGCAGTTCCGTAATAAAGTCTTGAGAGTTCTAGTTAAAATCTACATGAATCTGGAGAAACCAGACTTCATCAATGTGTGCCAGGTAARCTGTTCAGTGTGCTATTTAAAACTTGATCAAGAATTACTCTTCTTTAGATGTATTTGACTCAACATTWACCTGGTCTCTGATTTTCATTCAGTTAAATGAAATATCTTTTCCTGGTTGCATGCTCCAAACATATAATGAAGGGAGATTAGCATGAAAAAGAGAGAGGAATACTGCACACTTGGTCAATTTATAGAGACAGAAACGCATTCAAAGACTGCAAGGGTCTTGAATTTTTAATATTTAGTCTCATTTTTAAAGTGACCTGTGAAAACTCTTTGAAGATTCTTGGTATCTTCTATGAGTGAGAGACTTTTTTTCTTTCTGTAAGTTAATGTTCCATGGGAGCAGGAGATAAGGGAACGGAGAAATGGAGTGTGGCCTCAGGTGTTATTGCCTTTTCATTCTGAAGTATCTAATGTCTTTTCCTGTTTTGTTATTTTGTTTTGTTTTTCTTTTTTTCTTCCCTCCTCCCCCTCAGTGCCTGATATTCCTGGATGACCCACAGGCTGTGAGCGACATCTTGGAAAAGCTGGTGAAGGAAGACAACCTTCTGATGGCCTATCAAATTTGCTTTGATCTGTATGAAAGTGCTAGCCAGCAGTTCTTGTCTTCTGTGATCCAGAATCTCCGCACTGTGGGAACTCCCATTGCCTCAGTGCCTGGATCCACCAACACTGGTACTATCCCTGGATCAGAGAAAGACAGGTGGGAACACTGGCCTGAGAAGAGGCGGAATTGTTCAGTTACAGTCCCGCTCCGATGGAGCTGCCTGTTCTGTGTAGGAACACCCTGTTGCAAGCAATTGAGTTACTTCCCTTCCTTTAAGCCAGGCTGATAGACAAGAGGTGCTATTTACTCAGGGCAAAATTGCATGTTACCAGAATCCACTGCTGTTTAAACGAATGCATTTTCCTTTGCAGTTGAGGCAGGCATGGTGCAGTCATGCAGTTACTGTGGCTCAGCTAATGAGTAGTAACTCATTAAGCCATAGCGCGAGTTGCTTGGGAACACTCTGATGTTGTGCGCTCTTTGCAGCAACTAGGCGCGCTAAGGAAGGAGTGAGTTCAAGCAAACTGCTCGTTGCAGCTATGTGCAGGTTCGATTTGACATCACAGCTGTGGTGTGCTGTCTGCTGGTGGGAAGGGAGAGCTCAGAAATAATACTGTGATGTTATAGAGCCTCTTGTCCCTTCAGCAGAGGAAGCTAGTTCAAATTCAGTCTGGGTTTTGTTAAAGGCTTGACATTTAAAATTTTAGTGCTCTGCATCACTGGCTCTTAGCTGCAGGAAGCCCCTGTTATGAAAACCATACCTAAAGCTGGCATTAACTATTCCATCACTTTTTCTTTTCTTGACTACTTACAAGTAATTGGCATAGATAGTTTTGTCTTAAACCTCTGTTTTCAGAGGGTTGGCCAATCCAGGCTAAGGCTCATGCCTAACTTGAGGGCACTGTGAAAGAAGTTTATGCTCCCATTGCTCTTTGCTCTTCAGAGCCGTCATGTCTGTATGCAGCCTGGCCCTTGCACCCTCTTAATATCCTTGGTTTCCATTTCAACACGCTAGCATCCATCCTGATAGGGGTGAGCTCAAGGCTTTTGAGTGAGGATATAATTCTTTGCTGCTTAGTTGTTGACCCTGTTTTCTCATCTGTCTCTGCTTGTTCGTTCCCTACAAGCATCCCTGTTTTGCCCCTCTAGACAGAGTTAGAGGGTGGCGTTTTCCTCGCCTTTGTCTTCTAGTCCCTGGAAAACTGATTTATGGAGGAGTTTGTTTTTCGGCAGTGATGTCCAAACAGTCAGCCCTTGTACTGTCAAAGTCCTCTTGCTTTCAGTCAGGAAACAAGTCCAGGCTACTCTTTTTGAACAGTGTTTAGCCACAATTATAGTGCTTGGTAAGTTATGAGTGGTGAACTGGGTTACATTTTCCATTTTCATTTTATTTCAGTGATGCTATGGAAGCAGAAGAGAAGCCAGGAAGCACTTGTGCAGGGAAGTCTGCAGAAATTGTGAGTGCCATTACCAAAATGTGCTTTGCTTAGTTCTTATGCACTCTGCTTGAATCTCCAGGGTTAGGATGGGGTCGGCTCATGAGAAATGGAGTTCCGCTTCTGTCTTGCTTGGAGGCAAGGTGACAGATGATCTCTGAGGACCAAATAACTCACAGTCTAAAAGTCCAACAGCTCAGATACAGAAAATTAGAGGAGAGTGGGAAGTGGGTAGATTTCAACAGGTATTACTGAGCCCAGAAAAAAGGGGGCAAAACAGAAAGGTCTGGCTTGTTTGTTTGCTTTTTATTGATGTTGAAGTAAGTAATTCATCACAGAAGAAAGGGCCTGAAATTTGACTGCTGCCGAGACCCTTAGCTGATGAATCAGCTTGATGCTTTTTTTTCTTCTGAAATCCAGCTGTAGTTCTGGAGGATAGGGCTAATGCTGTTCTCCAGGCATGGCAGGAAGGGATGCTGAAATAACAAAGTTTCTTTTCCATGAAGGAGGAAGGTGTAGCCTCTGGCTGGCATGGTTGTTGCATTCCTGGGCCAGCTGGTTAAAATCATTTTGTTTAATTTCCTTTACTAAGCATCGGAGAAAGCAGGTTCACTTCCAACATGCACATACAATTGCATTTCAGCATACAGAATAGCTAAAGCAATTCTGATGCTTCTAATGTTGAGGAAAGGAAAAGCTACCAGAGAGGGAAATAAAACCCAAGCCAAAGGTGTTTGCTTTTTCTTCAGGGCATATGTGTGCAACTAGACTTGGAAATTTTTGAGTGATTCTTATAGATCGCTTAAAAAGAGCAAAATTTTACTCAATTAAGGGCAAGCAGAAGTGTTTGCTTGAAATTATGTTCCGCAAGGAAAACAAGGGGATAAAGTTTCTTGCCACATCAAGGAACCTGTAACCAGTGCTTTTGTGAGGGTCAAGTGTTTTGAATCAATTTCTGCTGCATTGGCATTGCTGGCTATGCCAAGGGACAAGCACATAAAATGATCTTTGTGGCCAGAAACATTCCTGAGCTTTCCCCTAATTCAGGGTGCTAGCCACAAGGAAAGAACTGAGAAGATAAGCTTAAGGGCTAAACTGGTCACGCTCAGCTAGTCTTTATAAATTAATGCCAATAAAAAGAGCAGCAAGGTACTTTTCACCCTATTCAGAAGATACCTGAGCTGGGACTTAAAACTGTGGAAACTGCTTTGTGGCAGGAAAGATGGAAGGTTTCTCAAAGAGCTCTGGAAGATGAGCACATTAGAGATTCCTTGTTCTACTAGCCACTGTTCTAAAGCTGTTAGCTCACAAGAAGGTGCTGCAGGTCAGCCTGGTCATGCAAAGTGTTGTGGTTTTGTGGTCCTCTTCGTAAGACTTCCAAGGAAAGAGAGGTTCACATTTATAAAACTGGTTGCCTCTTGCAGGAGACTCGTCTTATCTGTAAGACTAAACATAGCAGCCTGCTGAATATCAGATGTCACTTGTATCCTTTGCTTTCAGTAAAGGATACATTTCTCCTTAAAGATTCTCTTCTCCCATCCACGCTCTTGTGCATGAAGGGACTTGATTATCTGGGAGATTTGGGCTTGGGCAGCAAGGGAAGAAACAATGTTGCTTTAGTCCCCAAACCTGTCAGATTTTGGAGTGTGACGGGAACATACCAGAGTGATTTCTCAAGAACTGTATTTTAACAGAGCTTTAGCTGGGTTCTCATGCTTTTTTGTCTCTTTTTGTTTGCATGTGAAGAATCCAGAGCCTAAGGACCAGATCTCAAAAATGATTAAAATTTTAAGTGGGGAAATGGCCATTGAGTTACATCTGCAGTTTTTAATACGAAACAACAATACAGACCTCATGATCCTCAAAAACACAAAGGTAAGAGCCTTTGTAAATCTGGTTGTCTTGGATGCATCTGAGTCATCCTGTGTTTGTATTGACCTCACTGCTTTCATTTTAGGACATCATTTTATGTCTTAGCACAGCATCCCTGGATCTTGAGGACCAAAATCTGCGTTTTGGTCATGATAAATTAATGTTTAAAACTTGAACTTGTTGATGTGTGCTCAGAGGCCAATATTTCCACACTGAAGACAGAACTGATGGGATATTGTAATGTAGGTAGTGTTAGTGACTTGAGCAACTGGTTTTGTTTTGGAAAATGTTACTCGGGGATAGGTAAATGAAAACTTACAGGTAAATTAGACACAGCTCCACAGCTTTGAGCATGCTCTTGGGTAGCCCTATGTGCTAAATCTTTAATCCTCTCTCTTTCCTTTAAGCCAAACAATTATTGGGGAATTTTTTTATGTGAAATGTGATGCACGCTATCAGCAAAAATGATAGGGGGTGGCTGTCAGTGGGTTCATCTCTTTCAGGGGGCTCTTTTTTTAAAATGTATTGGAAATTGGGACTGATTCTGCAGAACATTCCAGGGATAGCTTGGAAAGGTCTTTGGCAGCACGTGCTCTGCTGTGCTCAGTTCTGGGAACCAGAAAGGAGTTCTCCAGTTAAGCTGCAACTGAAGTAATGGTGCCTCTGACAGAAACTTATACAAATGTTTAGTTTGCACTGGAAAGATGGGTTGAAGATGTATTAGAATGTATTAACAACCCATTAACTCTGATTAAAGGGAAATTGCTGTTTAGTTTGAAGCTAATTACAACCCATTTTTTGTGTGTACTGGTGAGGAGGTTAAGCAACCTGGGGTTTGTCTCCTGCTGCCTGGTGATACTGGTTGGTTTTGTTCTTTCAGGATGCAGTGAGGAACTCCGTGTGTCATACAGCAACGGTTATAGCAAACTCCTTCATGCATTGTGGTACAACCAGTGACCAGTTCCTTAGGTAAACCTATGGCAAGGAAGCCCCAGTGTCATTTAGCGATGTTTGAACAACATTGTTGCCCTACTTAGCTTGATATTTCCAAAAGGGTGGTTGCAGAACTCTGATGGGGTTAGAGAACAATGAGCAAAAGATCTGAAAACTAATGTGGAGGTCGGAGGGAAGAGGCTGGAATTGTTTCTTTTTCTCTAGCCTCATAAATTGGTTTTATTTGAATGCTAACCATGTGAGCAGTTTGGAGAGGGGATATCTGGACTTTTTGTTCTCTTTTGCTAGTTGGAGAACTTCTGAGATGATGGTGCATCTTTTCTGGTAGAGACTGACAGTGCCTGTTACTGACTGACTCTCAAAAGTGAAAGGCCAGGACTGAATTTATGAGGGAGTTAAGGAAGGGGCCCAGTGCTCTTGAGTTTCTCCTGCAGAGCTCGAAACAGAGCTAATAGGTTGCATAGTGAGCAATCGTTTTCCATCCTTCAGTGAGATGTCAGGTATCTAGCAACTTGACTACTACCAGCCCAAAATCAGGGCTGCTGAAGGGTAGGGAGGTACAAAGTGGAAAGGGGGTTGACATTCTTGCCTTTGTAGCTATTTGCTGGTTTGAAAGTAGTCCTTTGCGCTGTGAAATGTTGCTTGCAAGGGGGAGGGATGGGCTGTACAAAAAACTTTAGTTAAGCTCTCTCTTTTTGTCTTCCAGAGACAATTTGGAGTGGCTGGCCAGGGCCACTAACTGGGCTAAGTTTACTGCTACTGCCAGCTTGGGTGTCATACATAAGGTAATGATGCGTTCATTCTCCTCTGTTCAATATGAAGTCTTGACTAGAGAGGACTAAAAACGTTGAAGCAGGGATTGTGAATGGCACCAGTTAACCCAGTCTGTTACGAGGCACAGCTGTAAAAATAGTCTGTGTCCTTGTGCTAAAGAACAGTCTGTATCAAGTCCGTTTCGACTGATAGCTGCATAGTTTAATGTATGTTTTGGTGATGGTCAAAAAGGTGGTAGGAAAACATGGCTCAAGGAGAGAGCCTTCAACTGCAATTAATCCGAATTCAAGAGCTTACAAATGAGTGCTGCATGCAGCTTCGCTGATGCATCCCAGCTATGCCTTTACCATGGTGAACAACACACCTATGAGGGCTGTTGAGTGGGAAGTGATTCTTGCTGGATGGATTTATGTACCTTTAATCCAACTCTGATTGACAGCTTCTGGCCTTGGTCTTGGTTAGAAGGCTTTGAACTAGAAGAGAGTTAGCATAGCTTAGTGAAAGCTAGATTTTTTCTTTTTTTTTTTTTTCGCTACTGTAGCATCAGAGCGGGCTTCTCTTTTCCTTGGTCTTTTTCCTAGCTCTTTTTCTTCTTTTTCATTTTCTAGCTCTGTTTCCTTTTCTTTGCAAGTTACAAAGGGTTGATGGCTTCTAGCTATTAATAATTGCAGATAAGTGTTTTCTAAGTGTGTTTCCTGGCTGTGTAAGAGTACCAAACTCCTCACTGTAGTAAATTTCAGAAAGTTTTGACAGCAGCAGTCATTTTCTTTCAAATTAATTCATAGGGAAGGTATATTTAAAGCTGCTCTAAAATAGCAGGAAGCCTTTGTAATTGCTTGCGTGCCTAGACTCTTTAAAATGCTCTAGCAAATGAAACAATGTAGCTTATGTCCAAATTTGTCCTGCTTTACATCAGTGACTAAGTGACTGGCGCATAGTCATGTACTGAGGGGAATAAAATGTTAGGAAGGGATTTTTGCTGACCGTGCAGTGCTGAAAGGCTGAGCTTTAGGTTTTGTGGAGGGCTGATGTAGAAAACGATGGCTATAATGTGTTTTTTCCTGATTTGTTTAAATATTACAGCAAAGCATTTGTATCCGCTGTTTTTTCACCTTTCACTTGCCTTGTATCTTCCCTTCCKGCTGGACACTGGACATGCAGGGTCATGAGAAAGAAGCACTACAGCTAATGGCAACATACCTACCCAAGGACACCTCCCCAGGGTCAGCCTACCAGGAAGGTGGAGGCCTCTACGCCTTGGGTCTCATTCATGCTAACCATGGTGGGGACATCATTGACTATTTGCTGAACCAGCTGAAGAATGCCAGTAATGATGTACGTACTGAGTTCAGTGATGAACCAAGGTTTTGTTGGGAGTACCTAGAAGGGTGCTAGCTGGTTAAGAAGTGGGAGTAATAAATAACCAAGACTATAGCAGTGGTGCGATATGCCTCCTGTGAGTCTTAAATGTAAGGTCTGGTTTTAACAACCTCTTTCTACCAGTTCAGGTAAAATTTTTAGGAAGTTCTTATGTGTTTGACAGTGAGTCTAGCTTCATTTTTCTTACTACCTATATATCTACTTTGTTTTGCTGGTAAACCTGCAGCATTCAAACACTGTTTTTGCTTAMAACTTAACTATGAAAGGAATAAGTCAGTGAAATCTTGTGCTGCACAGTAGGTTTAATTCATCTTAAAAAAGTAGTTCTTCACCAATTGCCACTCAAATCTACAAAAAGTATCCTTTTAAGTCTGGAATAGCTTCCTGATTAGCATTTTCCCATTATGTTCCCTCCTTCTCTTTTGGAAATTTCAGGCCACATCTTCAAAACTTCTGTGAGGGTATCCCACTCATCTTTTGCAAGTATACTGCCTTTCCCATATCCGTTGCTAGAGCACAACGGGGATGTAGGCTGTGTAAGTGGGTACTGATTTAACTTTCCATTCAGATACTATTACTGAGCAGCAATTTTTACCCGTTGCACAGTTTTGTGGTACTACATAAATCACTCAGTGGGGAAAAAGAGCTTAAAGATACTTTAGGAAGTCTCCTTATGCTGTGTGGAAAGTTTCTGGCACTCCTTGTTTGTGGGCCTTTGAACTGCCTTTTTTGCTCTAGCTTCTGCCTCTCTGATCAGAGAGTAGCTGCTTGAGAAAGTAAGAGTGTTTTTTTTTTTCTAACAGGCCAACAGATCATTTTGGGAGGTTTGGGACTAAGAGTTTGCAGCTTTATGTTGATGGAAAGATGCCTACTTCCACTGAAGCCATATTGTTCCCTGTTTTATGATGTCTAAACATATATGTGCTTCTCTCTAGATTGTCCGACATGGTGGCAGCCTGGGTTTGGGTCTGGCTGCCATGGGGACAGCACGTCAAGATGTGTATGATTTGCTGAAAACAAATCTCTACCAGGATGATGCAGTGACAGGTAAACGTTCTGCATTTAAAATAAATAACCATCTGGGGCCTTATCGGTCATCTGATTATTTTTTCTCCAGGTTGTCTGTTAGCAGCATAGATCACTTCTAGGTTGCCTTGGATGCATTTTGTCAACTGACCTTTTCCTGACCTGCAATGGTTCTTTAGTTATGTTGCAGTAATGGTCAGAGGTCCTGTCAGGATTGGGTTCTGGCGTTGTGCCAGCCTCTGGTAAGGTGTGCTAGGTCTTTAAGCAGTTTTTTATATTGCTCTGCTATTTTCTTTGTCACATACTTTTATTTAGCCTGGTTGATTTCTTCTCCAGAGCCATGTGCCCTTCCTGGCTGAGAGCGCCAGCCTTGGAGACACTTGTGGGGTTCCTGCTGCTTTGGCTGGGGTTCACAGGAAAATGATCTAAGCAGCTGCTGGTCCAAGAAAGAGAAATTTGAACTTGGTAGGGAAGAATACTAAGTTGTGGCTGGTGGTTTGGCTTTTTAAGTACACTTGCCCAGGAATAATGGATTGCTGGGCATGGCAGTGTCCAGAAGTGGTCTGTTAGCCTATACCTTGTGTGATTCTCTGGATATAATATTTACTACTTYTTGGAGTTGAGTTTGTTTGATTTTTGCCTTTCTGTGCTATGCAGGGGAGGCAGCTGGTCTGGCACTGGGATTGGTTATGCTGGGATCTAAAAATGCTCAGGCTATTGAGGACATGGTTGGCTACGCACAGGAAACCCAGCATGAAAAGATTTTGCGGGGCCTTGCTGTTGGAATTGCTCTGGTGATGTACGGGAGGATGGAGGAGGCAGATGCTCTCATAGAGAGTCTCTGCAGAGATAAGGTGAGTCTGACTGTGTCTTAATGCCAGGCCCTTTTGTTACAGAGGTGTCTTTCCTGTCCTTTTCTGAAATCTCCAGCTAAGGCGGCTTGGCTGTTTTCACCAGGGAAGTTCTTATGTAGATCTGAAGTGGGGCCATTTCACAGATTGTTTCAGCCTGACCAAAAATACAAGAACAACGCCGCTGACTCTTGTATTAGCTTGGCCTGATATTCAGTCTAAATAACCCTGTGAGCAGCAACAAGGAGCAGAACAGCGTGCAGTAGTTAAAAACAGGTGAAACTCACTATAGCTGGATCATTCTCAAGGATCTAGTGGCAGTCAATAGCAGACACGGATTAAGAAACACCAAGTAACATTTCTGCCCGACAAGCTCGTTGGCAGCCTAGGGCATAGCAAGTTCCTGTCCACCTGAAATTACCAGCTAACATCCCTGCTTTGGTGGTTGTCCTTTTACTTGTCCCTAAGAATCACAAGGAAACAATAAAGCATTGAGACTGCCTAATTGCAGCTTCCAAGCTCAAGAGTGGAACAGATTTAAAGTTGGAATTACTGAATCCTGTTGTGGATAAAGATTAAATATTGGCGCTTGATGCTTTCTCTTTCAGGATCCGATTCTCCGTCGTTCAGGCATGTACACTGTTGCTATGGCATACTGTGGCTCAGGGAACAACAAGGCTATCAGACGCCTGCTGCATGTGGCTGTAAGTACCGTGGGCTTCAGGAGCACATAGCAAGAAGTTTGTGGTGAGAGAGAGTAAGCACATCACTTTGACAGGCTTTGTGTGTTCAGTGTTAGTGTTCTGGTCCAAAGCAGAGGTTGTAAAGAGATGAGAGCTTTCCTTAATACTGTGAGTTGAAATAACATGGTCTGCTGACATTAAGATAAATAGACTTTCAGCAAGAGAATGTTAACCCTGGTATCACGAAAAAGAAAACCGTTAAAAATTGATAATAGTAACTCAATAATGGGATTGCAATGTATAACCTGCATAATAACAGGCTGGAAGAAAAACAACATAAGCTGTAAAAGATGGCATTTGTCTTCTCTTTGATAGGCTTGCAGTCACAGTATTTCAGTGGGAGCTGGTCTGTTTCGGCTAAGGTTGAACATGATCATTAATTTCCTTTCTTTATAATCTTGTCTTCCTGATTAATTTGTGTCCCTGGATGCCTGGCTGAAAATGTTGCAGAGTCAAGTGTTTCAACTGTGCTCAGAATGTCCTGTTTTCCCCTTTGTAGGTGAGTGACGTGAATGATGACGTGAGGCGGGCAGCTGTTGAGTCACTTGGTTTCATTCTGTTCAGGTACAGTATCTTCCTCTGTCACTCTCACAGCCTTCAATTTGATGTCTCTTGTATTTCCAGGAAATGTGCGTGCTATTGCTGTTGTTAACTGACCTGATTGCTAACTAAATGGAGGTTGAAAAGTCAAAAAACAGAGGGAATAAAACATGGTTCAGAATTAGAAGCCTTGGGCTTGGTTTCGGTGGTAAGCCCTAATGGGCGACTGTGGAGCAGAGGGAGCATTGGTTTGTTGCTGTGATAAGCACAGAGAACGAGATTCCATTTCAAAAACGGTGTGTAGGCTTGTACYGTGAGGGATAGAAATGCAACCTTCTAGCACAATAATAGTGACAGAATAAAATTTCACATGAAAAAAACAACCTCACAGATCTCTTGGGTGTACATCATGCAGTAATACAACTTTTTTGTATAGTTTCTTTAATAGCTTTAACTTTCCTTTTTGAAGTGTGTGAACTGAACAAACGATTCCAAAACTGGGGAATACTCTGCTGAGGGATCTCTGGGAGAGCRTGGCAAGTGCTATGGGACAGAGTGGTAGAGAAATGACTCCTGCCAGATGAAGCTGTAGAAAGCAGGAGCCAGAAGAATCTGTTGCTGCCAGGAGTCAYGTTGCTGTACCATCTCATTATGGTGTTGCTTGTTTAAAGTCTCGCTACTGCTTTTCCTTGCCACCTCCTCCCAGCAGCTACCCAGCAACTCACACTTTACTTACTCGTTCAACCTATTCCTTGGAAGTTCACTTAAATGCTTTTTAACCTTTGATATTTCATAGGGAAGAAGGGATATCTTAGAGCTGCTGAACTGAGTGTTACATGAACTTTATAGTGTCCTTATGCATGTGAGAGAGAAGTCCCATTAACGCTAAGAAACAGAGCACATCAGGGAAAATTAAATGTCTTTAGGCCTGTTACCAACTTCTGGGTGCTTTTGCAGAAACAGCRTATGCACCATTCATAGCCTCAAGGGAGCTGGATGTCTTATCACAGGAGAGTGATTTTTTTTGTTTGTTTAGTGCCATTTTGTTTATTACGTGTTTGTTAAAATACTGTGGTTTTTTTATTTTGTTTTTAAGTCAGCTGTGACTTTTTAAGTGTTCAGCAGATGCTTAATGAGCCTTTCTGTAGGTTTCCGGACTTACGGTTTAATTGTCTGAATAGACTTAGATGAAGTTTACAAATAGAATGGAAAAATGATCTTTGCAGGATTGAGGGTTAATTAAAAATTAAATATGCAGTGCTTGTGCCGGGCCTCCTAAAGGCAGCACTGCTTAGACAAATATGTCTGCCTGCTTGCTGTCTAAAATGTACCTGGAGGCTGTGACTTCTCCAAAACTAACTTGAAGGAGGGTGTTGAAATAATCTTCATTTTTTGGTTGTTTTTTTTTAAGTATCCATTGTTAAGCCCTGACAGGTTACTGAGCTTGCATGTGTTCTACAGCTAGTGGTGCTGTTTTTCTTGCTTCTCTAAAGTGAATACCATTCTCTATCAGCGATATTTTGAAGGTATGCTCTGCAGGTCCCTAGGTAAGAGTTGGGTTTTGTTATTGTTGTTGTTTGTTTTTTGTTTTTAATTTTTTTAATATGTCTGGGGAGTTGGAAGGCTCACCAAGGTCTAATCCTTGCCTTCATCTGTTAATAAAGGACTCTGCAGTTTGAGCACGGAGCCAAGCAGCAGCCTTTGAGTGTGTCTGAGAGGAGGCAGTGCATACTTGGACCAAAGTCCAGGGCTGTAATTTTAAATGGATAGTCTTTAAGATCTTTGTTCGCATCTTCTTTGAGTTGTTGGCAGTCTTTTAACTCATCCTGAAAAGCAGGCCCGTAAAAGGTGCTTAAAACTGTTAATCCAAAAACTGGGTTACCGATACTACCAGCCAATGTATCGTTAACCAAGTTGCTTCTTGTTTAGAAATTGCTCTGCTCCATTCTGGTTTATCTGAAGCATGTTCTGGCTGCAGTTTAACACAGTTTACAAATGAAACTCTCTGAATGTCTCTCTCTGGGCAGCAGGAGTCTCCCAAGAGCTTCTGCTCCGTTGCTTTCCTGAGCCCAGATCATTCCTTGCTACACAGCGATCTGTTCCTCTCCTGAAGCCAAAGGGTCTGTTTAACTGGCTTCTGTGTCTGTGTACAGAAGGAAAATTCCACACAGGCCTTCCATAGTTTCAGGGATCTTTTTTCCAAAGAGGTTGTGACAAAGCAATTTTGATCTCTGATTTCAATGTCATTTTTCTTCTCAATAAACRCAAAACATAATTGGACATTGATAATTTCTTACCAAAATGAGAAGCTTTCAGAGCTCTGTGCTAAACCAGTTACCATGCGCTGGTATCTCTCAGGAGTACTAAGTACTGATTTGCTGCTTCAGGTTTGTTCTCTCTTGTCCCTCGCTCCTTTTTTTCTTTTAACTTCTGTTGCAGGTTTCTGCTTTGCATTTTGATTGCTAAGCCTTTTCACTTGGTAGCTTTTTATAAAGTACGTTATCAGTTATTTTGCTTTAGGACATCATTCTCGGAGGGAGCCTTCGGTCTGTCTAGTCCAGGCCCCTGCAATCATGCGCAATGATGGAAGAGATTTTCTGTCTAAAGAGGCCCACCTCTAAATATTGCCTCCTTTCTTCTTCTCTCTGGTTATAAACCAAAAGGCACGTTTCAGTGCCTAGGAGAAAATTTTGTCTTTCACTGCAGGGATCTAAAGGGTGGTTTCACTTTACCTTTCCCCTTTGGTGAAACCTGCTATTTAGTGCTAGCTGCGTGCTGGGGCCCATCTCAACATTGCAGGCTTGCAGAAGCGTAAAGAGCAGGGGGGTCATTTAAGTTTGTAAGAATTAATGAGTGAARTAACATCAGTTTCTTAGGAGTGTCATTTGCTGAAGGCTAATTGGATTTACTAGTCCTAAAAGTCACGAATAGACTATCAAATACTGTCAGGAGTCAGGTGCCAGGTATGCAGTGCTTTTGAATTTAGTATTTTGCAGTGGGAGGCGAGCAGGACTGTAACACAGTGGGCCAAGCCCTAGACTGGATAAAATACAGCTCATCTTAGGTGCAGAAACATGACTGAAGCTGCTGTAAGAAGAGGTCAAATTGAATTCTTTGTGTTTGGTTCCAGAAAGGGAACTGTGAAGTCAAGATTGAAATAGGAGAATAAATTTAATGCAATCTATGTTTTTCCTAGAGGATTCATGCCGTTGCTGTAGAACTGAATGTGCTGGCAGCGTAAGTTCATCTGCTGAGCTGTGCACTGCAGCAGCAGGGGCATGCACAGGCATTGGCTTCTGCCTGTTCCTCCTGTAGGAAGAGTAAAATCCAGATACGGGTGGAGCTGATTCAGTCTGAGAGTGGTAATTCTGTTAAGCCACCGCTGGTGAATGCAACAGAACTGGAGCCCGCAAATTTAGTTTGTCTCCTAAATAGCTAGCTTGTTTTCTGTTTGTTGCAGCTCTTTGTGAATCAATGTTCTTCCTCTTGGATTTCAACTAATAGTGTCTTAAGCTTCTCGTAGCCAGCTTTTTTTAGGTAATTCAATATGTCTGTGTAACAGGCCATTCTGTAAGGCCATACTGTCCCTGTTTACCCAGTGAATGTCCCTTGCCAGCACAGGCATGCAGCCCTGTATCCATTCAAGAGCACAGCTTGGCCCTTATGGCAAGAGTTAATGGAAGCAGCACAGTATCAGAATAAAATATGATCAAACGTAATGTAATGAAAGCTGACATATGAGATTTAAAGAAACATCTTGAAGGCTGTAACTTGGAGATTCGCTTTTTTTAAGCACAGACCGTGTTTAAAATTTTTGCACTTACTATTTATTGAAAAAGTCTATGAAAGAATGTGTATGGCTGCTTTGTTGTTAAAAATGTGTGAATGAAGGTTTGGATGCCTTTTTAGAAGGGACATTCTAGTGTAGGTTATTAAGTTTTGCCGAAGAATTGCAAGATTAAATTTTCTAGGCTGTTACGAAAGGTGTCAAGCTATTCATTGCAACACTCTCTACTGTCCTTAACATACATCTGTCTGCATGTGTCTATTTTCTTTTATCTGCAAAGTGGTTAAAAAAMCCCACAAAACCCCAAAACATAGAATGTGAAAACAATCCGTAGTTATGGTTCTCTTTAAATTGGTAGCAATGTGTTTCTTTTTTTTTTTTTTTTGTTCTATGCAATGTTTTTTATCTTTCCAGATCACATTAAAATCGTTAAATTTCTCTTTCCGCAGTGTTCACGATTTTCCTTCCTGCGTTCTTTTCCAAAGCTGTTCTTTGTTGCCTGGAGCAAAGGTGAAAATTCAGTGCAATTCTCACTCCTGCAGCAGGATTGCTAGCTCTGCTTGCTCAGTGAATCCCATGGTGCCTCGAGGGTAAGCCGTGCAAGGAACACTACCAGATCCTGTGTTTGCTTTGCTCAAAATATCGTCTAGGGTGCAAGAGTCATGCAGGGATTAGGGAAGCTGGGGCTAATGCCGGTGTAGCGGTTCCACGCCTCGCTGCTGGATGCCTGCTTGTGCGAAAGTCTGCAGGCAGGTTGGGCTAGGAGCAAAGCAGCGGCCCCCGTGCTGCTCGAGCTGCAGGGTGAGCCTAACCAGAGCCTGGCAGTTAGCACAAAGGTAACTTGGAGATTTCAACCTCTTTCAATCTGTGAGCTCCGTAAAGCTTTCCAGTGGGACGTGTACCAACTGACRTTTACTGACAGCAGCGCTACTTTTCTTAATTGCATTTTTGCTGACTGTTTAGAAGTAGTCCACAGGTCTGCAGCCTGGGGGTCAAAACCACAGCTGTTGGCTATAGGGCYTAGTATGGCTTTTTACCCCCTTCAGCTTACTATCATACAAAAATTAGGCATTCGTTATGTATTCTTTGACTCAACAGTTTTATGCCACAGTATTAAATTGTCAGAAAATGCTGTGGTGCAAGAGAATTGTTTCAAAACTGTCCTCCTCTCTCTCTCCCCACAGCTAGCGGGACAGTAGTGTGGCATAAAAAACTGAGACTTTTTACATCTTTTCTTTTTTAAAAATGACTGCATCTTACAGGAGATGCTTTTAAAGTAAAATATTATTGTAGAATAGTACAGAGGCGTGAATAAAGCTTGAGATATTTGGAGATTGGGGTGTGGATAACAGGGCTGTACAAAAAGCTGTATGGTAAAATAGCAAGAAGAAAAGTGCTGTATATACTTGAATACTGTAACATATCTCTCTGTTCTCCCAGTCCTGCTACTATTTATTGCCAACGATCATAGACTACAAATTTTAACTTATTACTGATGTTATGTATTAGTCCTCCTTTCTGCTAAAGTGGTTTCTAAAATATTTATCACTGCTGTTGGAAAACAGCATTTACGGTACTTGTGATTTCTGGTCAGCCTTTCTTTTTCTTCCTTCCCTCCCTCCCTCCCTCCCCCCTTTGCGTTTTATAGAGGGTTATGATGGAGTGGAAAACATATTTAAATTTAAGTGTTTTAGTTTTTCAAAATGGAAAGCTTTTTTATCTTAAATTTTATAACTTTACATCATGAATTGATCTTTGTCTTGGAGAGTAAGAGGTGATCGGTTTATGTAGTCAGGTTTATTTTTATGTTGTTATATGTTAGAGCAATGCTGCAGTGTTTCTAAACACTTTTAGTTGATACATGAAATGAGGTAGAAGTTTTAAAGATTATAACAAATCTGCTTAGGGAGAAGGCTTCAACATGGGTTGCAGCAGTGCTTAAAAGCACAAAGTAAAGGTTTAACCGCTCTGATCGCGGTTGTAAGTCCAGGGAGATAAGAGCCTAACATCACGAGAAAGTAGGACCTTGCTGCTTCTCTGGGATTTGCAAAAAGTTCCTTAAGGCACAGGGGTGTTGCTGCTGCCTTGGTGTGATATGGCTGGGAAAGGCGTTGGGGCAAGAGAGGGAATAAGGCAGCCGCTAGAGCGTCCCGAAAGGAAGACTTAGTCTCGGCTGCTAAGTGTACGCTACCCAAAGGTGGAGAACTGTGAATGGCTTCTGTTCAGTTCATCCTTTTAGGATAATGCAAGCAAAATAGTACCGTTTCCTGCTTTTGTATTCTTTGTGTTTACATAGCCTGTGGTATTTTGATTTTTTATATATATATATATATATATATATATATATATATTTGTTTTAAAGCAAACAAAAGTTCGTTTTTTTTTCCAGCAGGACTTGGACAGTTTGTTTTCTTTAACTCATATAGCCTACCTTTGTGCAGAAGGCAGATGGCAGCTTTTCTAGGTAATTGAGTACGAGCCTAACAGTTGTTTTAATGTGATCTGTACCAGTGACTTTCTCAGCRTATTAATTGTGAAGGAAAGGAATTTAGCATAACATACCTGCTTGTTAATTCTTGCATAGAAAAGATTAAAAGGGTTTTGTTTACCCTCCAGTCCATTTTTATCTTTGTTGTCTTCAGCCTTCTTGATGGAGGGGAACAGGGGCCCCTGTAAATGAATGGAAGGTTAATAGTGACAGAAATGTTTTTATGGTTAGAAGAAGCCTTAGACTTTCACTGAACTCCAGATTTGAAAATGCCTCCTTTATCTGCAAATCTGACACTAGGAAAAGCCCTGTGGGACATCGTAGGTTATGTAGCGCATCAGAGGACTTCCCTGGCATCTGTGGCAAAACCAATCTCCATTCTCATGAAAATTGTGGTTGTAACAACCAGATTACACAAATGCATTAATTTGTTCAAACAGCACAGTAAGAGACCCTGCACGAGTTCTTTGCCAGCTCTTCTTCTTTCATTTAGACTATTTGTATGTGTGAGAGTTTGTTTACTTTTGAAAATAGGGCTTCGTGCCTTATATCACTTGGGTGCTTTTGAAAATCTCAGCAAGTGCTACTGTAAACTGGAACGCCTACACAGGCAAGTAGGTGAATATGGTTGGTTTAAATCAGAGGTAGATTCTTCAGCCTTGCTACCGCCCCACTGAAAATTCAGATGTGTTCCTTCAAGAAGTCACTGTCTCCTCAGGGCCTAAAAGTACTGCCTATAGTAAGCCTAATGAAGATTTTAAGATCGCTAAATCAGTGTGTATGAGATGAGGGAGAGAAACCAGTCTAGTATATTTGCCTTCCCCTAAATTCCAGGAATTTTTTTTTCAGTTTCTCAGACTATAAACACAAAGGCTTTTTAACTGAATAATAAATATTTCAAGCAGTGCATTTTATAACTGAATTGCTTGTCTGACCAAATTCTTACATTTGCTTTACAAATACTGTTCAGCAAACGAAGTTTCAAATTAAGTCATCAAAAATTCTGAGACTGTTTGAGCCATTAAATAAAACTGATGAACTTTTTTTGGGGGGGGGCAAAGAATTGCTGATTTTGTTAGGATTTTATTAGGGAATATTGATGTGCATGTGTGTGCATGTCGCAGAATAAAAGGTTCATTTGTTGTGTGGGATTTGATGCCTTTGAGACTTAAATGAGCTGCTATCACCTGTCTAGAGCATTTGTAGAGAGGATCCCTCAGAGTGCAAGAGGCTCTTAATTTTTAAGGGCATGATGGTTTTCAGGGGCTGGAAAGGACTCGAATGACTTGATGACGGGAATCTTAGCAGTGTCTAGACAAATTGGGCTTGACATGAATTATTAAAAAAAAAAAAAAGGAAGTTTCAGCACGTCGTCAATTTTTGTAACTAGCTTCCTACTTGAAAAGAAAAAAGCTTCCTCTCCTGTTCTGCAGAGCGAAAGCCTCTCTCCTTGCAACTGGAGAAAACAGTTTGTCTCAAGGAAGCTGGCACTGACAGTAAACACCATGATGTCAAATGCCAAAGCAAAAACATGAAAGTAAGTTACTTCTCTGCTGACTGTCGTTTTTTGCTATGTTGATAGTTACCTAAAGAGCTGAAGGGCAAGTGGAACAAGGAATGCTTCTCGGCAGCTGTACATGGATGTCTTTTAATAAAATGATGAAAGAAATCTAATGCTTCATGGTGATATTTAATAAGTCCCGAGAACTAGCCAGAACGCTGGGACTCCTGGCTCCAGCTTGCGTGGCAAAGAGCCAGCAGAGCGCTGGGGAGCATGCTGCCTCGCTGGGCTCCAGCATCCCAGGTTGTTCAGGATGCCTTTACCAGGTTTACTGTGCTCGCATTACTTTACCTTTTAAGGATGATGATAGGTATGGCAGCCCAGAAGGAGATTTATGGAGTAGTGCTTTTGCTGTCTCATTCCAGCTTGCAATGCTTTGGATTTTTCCTCAATAAGAAAATGGTGTAGAAAAATGACATCTTCCTGAAGCACTATAAGAAACCAGTATGCGTCCTGCACATGAACAAACGGCTTTATAATATTAGTCTATCTTTTCAGTGCCTTGATTTTTGTTTTACGTTGGATTATTTAAGTGTATTTTTGTTCCATTTGAAAATTGATCCTAGCGTGGCCAAGCGTGAACCAGTTAGGAGAAGTTTTACACTTGGAGAATACAAGATCAGTGAGGTGGGAACTGGAGGCTTACAACTTGCAGAACTCTAAATGATTTCAGACTGGTTTCCTGAAATCTATTTTATGTCACCACAGTTGATATTAGCTGAAGTTCTTGAGCCTCAGTTTCTGGGGGTAGTGTAACGGCTGGGGGTGTGTGATTCTAATTTTTTTGTGGGTTTCTTTTTTGCCTTTTGTTTTTTGGAAGGGGGAGGAGGGTTGTTGGTACTTTAATTTACGTTTCAAGACCCCCATTCTGTTAGCTTCCAAACTCCATTATTTCCCTCTCTCTAAGACTGCTGAGGTGGATGTAGTTAGAGGTAGTCCTTCTGTCCATGTCTGTGCTGTAATTTTTAGTTAATTAAATAGGCATCCAGAACATTGACTAAATGTCTTCTAATGTATTTTAAGTAATTAAAAAAAGAAAAAAACCTACTTGAGCACTGTTCTTCTAAAATGTCTTTCTTCCCATAGTGCTGTATATTGCAGATCAGCTTTATGACCCTTGTCTTTTTTGCTTCTTTGGTAACTTAAACAGAAATTAAATGTAACAGATAAAAGTTTCTGTAATACTGAGGAAAGTTGAACTGGTTAGTGTGTAAGTTATTTTCTCTAGTGTGTAGGGGCCATAGAGATGGCCAGGTGGCTGGCTTGCCATGGGCCCGACTCTGAAAGATTCGAGAGCGTTTCACTGTAAAGAAACAAATTTTCAAATGTTGTGCTTTCTGAATGAATCTTTTTTTTTTTTTTTTTTTTTTTTTTGGTAAAGTGGGAAGGTGGCCAGCCCTTTTTGCCATAAAAGCTCTTGTGTTCTGCTCGCAGGTAAATGTAAACCTTATGTCAATTATTATTTAGACTGATACCTTTATGAAGGAAGCTGGAAGTTATAGAAGTCCTCTCACTTCATAGCCAGGATTTAAAATAGATTTTATATATTTGTTACTTCAAGATGATGCTAGTGGATGTGGTAGACATCCAAGTCTCCCTTGTCAGCACCACACACGTAGTATTGTGCTTAGTTACCATTTAACAAACTTACTTGTGCTTTCTTAGAACAGCTTGCAGTGACTTTTTTCAATCATGTCTTGCTGATGAAGGTAATGTCTTTGTTCATGTCTAGTGTAGCTGGTACAGTTGCTGAAACAAGAGCTCTTCTGTCCACTATACTGTCTTTTCATTTCATAGTTCTGCATCTTGTCTTCATCTTTCCGCTCCCTCTGTCTTTGCACTTTCCAAAACTATTACCTCATTTCTTAGCTTGTCTGTGTAGTCTGTGGATGAGCAATTTCTTTTTGCACTTAACAGGTTAAAGTGAATGTGTGTTTTCTTGGTCATGTGTTTCTGTCTATGGAGAAATTTGCTTTTTCTGTAGGAGGAATGGACTTTGACTAGTTGTTTGGTTGTGGTTTATGGCCTGATTGAGGTATTCCTTCTGACTAAATTCAGTAAGTGGAACATGTTGAACTTCTATTTATGGTAATAAAAATTGAGAAACCTGTATGCTGGCTTGAGAAAATACATCTTTGCTGGGTGAGACCTTTTCAAGGATTGTTTCCTGTTCTTGTTGTCTAACCACAGATTAGTAAGAGGCTTTGGAATTGTTCTCAATGGGACACTTCCGGCAAATTAGTCCTGGTGTTACTGCTCATTACAGACTGACAGTTGTACAAGGATAGGATCAGACAGAAGAGGACCAAGTTACCTCTTGCTCTTTCCAGATGCTGTAAGCCAGCTGTGAGGTTCCTGCTGGAAAAGGAAAGTTTAAATTGTTGCTCATAGTGGGATTGTTAATCCAGTCTAGTCCTCTTCCCCAAGATTAGGATATCCCTTGCATAGGTCTCGTTAGCACTCTGTAAAGCAGGCTCCACTTTGAGCCTGCTAGAACGTTGAGGGGGGAGAGGAGGGGAAGACACCTGCAAGATTTGAACAAACGAACAAACAACCCCCACACTCTTCCCCACCACCTTTGCCAGCTATGCAGAGATCCAGATTTGCCTTGGAGGAACTCTGTGAACTAGGAGTTGCTGCCTCCAAGATCAGCTCGTGGGTGACAGCGTGCCTTTGGAAAGGCAGTATTTCATCCATCTGCAGAGTTAGAAGCCCATGCCACAGACCTTCCATTCCTTCCTAATTCTATACTCTGTTTTTACTGAGCACTCTCTCCATTTGTTATCGAAGAGACGTTTTCTGGGACATGTATCACTGAGCAGGGGAGATGAGCAAAAGAAAGCTTGGTAACTTTAGTTCTAGGACATGGCTTTAGTACCAGAAATGAAGGATTTCAAATTGGAGGTTCATCTTTAGGAACCTGTGAAAGTGAATGCTGCCTGCTGTTTGAATGGTTTTTGTTTGATCTGCATGGGTTTATTAAGTAGCAGGGGGAGTCTTCAAAGATGACTTTTTCGGGTGTCTGGCTTCTGGGAAGTACCTCCTCGAGAATGGTGTGGTATCCATTTGCCGCTTTGTGGTGTTCCTCATGAAGGCTGGTTCCTGCATTGCAGGTGATGCTTGTATCATTATTTTTCTGCTGTGTTCACTCTATCCATGAATGTGATCATACTTTTACCTGGTTCCAGAGCTCCTGCCTTAGATTAAGTGAGGGATTAGTCTGTGAAGTTTTCAGCTGAATACCTGGAAGTTCTTTTTTTTTTTTCTTACTCCCTCTGCCCTTGAGTTTCAAAATGATCTAGGTCCAATTAAAGGCTTTTGATTCTCAAATATTTCTAGATATAGGTGTCTTTCACAGCTATAACAATCCATCAGTTCTGGCTTTTAACTACAGTATACTCCTAACAAATTTTAATTAGTGAAAGAAGAGTAAGAGAAGTTGGAGCTTATTCTAGCTTTAGTGGCTAGTGACTATCACCAAAAAGGGGAGAAAGGAGAAAAATGACTGTATGTACCATAGAAGCATTTTTAATATTTTCTCCTGGAACTTTCTGGCAGTTGTTACATCAGGCTCTGTTTTGAGCTTGCATATGTTTTAAATTAAATATATATAAATAAATGTTGGAGGGACATGTTATCTTTAGTACTTTCTGTTCTGTGGATGAAAAAGCTAAGCCTTTTGCTGTACATAATTTCAGTGTGTAACTAAAGAGCTCTGAAAACATCAAAAGTGAAAACAAAACCAGCTCTCTTTGAGCTGAAAACTTTACTGTAAATGGAAACTATGAAAAGATGGTGAGCTGGCTGCTTACTGTAAGAACTCCAATACTTTGGGGAAATCTGTTTTTCCTTCCCAAAGAGAGATGGTCTGGAACTGGTAGAAGCTCCTGATTTCCCAGATGGTAACAGCTTTGTTAGTTTTTACAGATTTAGAGTGTGAGTGGTTCTTTCTGTGAATTTTTTGCTCTACTAGAAGATTTGATTTACCAGTACCATGTTTCAGGGAGTGTGGATCAGGACCTTTTATTCTTGTGCCATTAGTACAATTAAATTCTTTTGAGCTATTCTAAGCTATGTTTATGTGTACAGATCTAATACTACTGCTGTCCCTGCTGCTTTGGGAATGCTGTTAGGTGTTAGATGAAGCCTTAAGTCACTGGGCTGCCTGTTCTCAGTAGGGTTTTCAACATTATCCATGCTGGACTTTTGGAACTGATATTTGCTGGGGGTATGTGTGTTTTTTGTTTTGCTTTGTTTTTTCCCTGAGAAGGTTTTGTTGGTGGAATTGCCTGGTGGAAACAGTAATGGGAGAATAAGTACTGCTCTGCAACAAATGTGGGATTCTGGAGGGATTGTTTTTCTTTTATATTTTTGCTGTGAGTTCCTGAGAGATGCGAAATCTTTCTCTCACCATTTCTAAACTCTGTAATGGGGACATTGTCATCATGGAAAATGAGTTTTAAAGTTTTTGATAAAAATTTGAATGTAACACTGTTTTTTTCTACAGTGCACCTCTTCTGAGGTGCAAGGGTTTGATTCACAAGGTGATTTATTTGTGAAATGGATTACTAAATATTTTTGTTTTAAGTGCAGACTTGATTAGGACTTGAAAGATATCTCCCACCTCATTCTGTCCACTCTCCTGTATAATTTCTTTTATAAATTTATAAAGCTCTTAAAACCGTTTAGGTTTACTATCACCATTGTTCCCATTGAAAACCTGCTCTAGCCCCTTTCTGATGGTTGGAAATATTTAAACCTCAAACCTAAACTTACTTATGGTCATTTTACACTTTTATGATCACACATTAAATTTTCCCTCAGGTTGAAAAGCTTTTCTTCATCTCTGGGGATTACTATTTGCTGTGTGTTTACTGAGAGTAATCATATCTCCTCTCAGCCTTTGTTTTGCCAAGCTAAATAAGTAATTCTCTACGCTGTCCTTTTTGCAGCAGGCTTTCTGTTCTTCTGACCTGATCATCCTAGAAACCTAAAATTGCATCTGTTTTTGTTTTGAATTCATTTTTTGATCACAAGTAACCCAAATGGCAGAGTATTCGGTGAGGTCTTAGTGCCATGTGCAGATGGCACTGCTGCTTTCTTATCTCTTTGAAACACCATTTGAGAAATGCATTTCTCTTTGACAAATACATCATGTTGCTGATGCTTGGTAACAAGATCCTGTTTCTTGATGCAAATCATTTGGAAAAGCCCCTGCTTAGTGGACAGCAACTTGATTAACTAAGAGTTTTGAGGGCTGAGACCACCAAAGATTATGTTTTTTTGGGAAATCCAAACCATTATTAAGTACCTACTAAAACTCTTGTTTGTTTTACAGCAACATCATAAAATAAATGTTTATATGAAAGATGCATGTAGAAATTAGATGGGTTATGGCCTTGTCCATAGTGTTCTGTGAATAACAGGCATGGTCGAGGAACAGGGAAGCATGGATGTTCAGAAATGACAACTGGTTGCAGTTAAACTTAAGGTTTGAACCCTTGTCTTCTCCCTAAAGCAGACTTTTCTTGTTCTGGACACTGGCATTCATCAGTATGCTTCAATTGTGCGCTTTTATTTCAGCTTGTCTTTCAGCCCATGTGATGCCAGTCACAGCAGTGACATTGTAGACCACTGAACTTTAGGGAACATCAGAGATCTGGAGCTGTAGCCAAGGTAGGGTAGGAGAGGCCTGAGCCAACTGCTACTCCCCAGGAAAAGGGGATCAGAGGGC
Organism: Apteryx rowi; assembly: GCF_003343035.1. Taxonomy (NCBI): domain Eukaryota; kingdom Metazoa; phylum Chordata; class Aves; order Apterygiformes; family Apterygidae; genus Apteryx; species Apteryx rowi. Next base: position 1,906,235 of record NW_020449641.1, on the reverse strand, counting down.
CCCTTGGCAGCACCTGAGAGGAGGCAAGGGAGATAAGGCTTCAGGAGAAATGTGGTGTTTGTCCAAAATAAAATACTTTCTGTAAAAATGAATACCAAAGTGCTGCGTTGTTATCTCCCTGAGTTCCTGAGTGGTGTTATCTCTCTGAGATATGTGCTGTGGGGTAAAGTTGATGCTAGAAATCTCCAGTAGCTTCAGTGGAGCCATGATTTTAACCGTTGGCGAAACGAAGCAAATCAAATGGGTGATATCAAACAAAAGATCCTTATTGCTGGCCATCATTCTCTCTTAAACACTTACTCTTATTTTCAAATGAAATAGCTGTTCTATCTGTGATTTTTCTACTTTGTGTGAACTACATTGGTGAAGGCTTTCACTTAAGTTCCAAAAGCCACAAAAAAGGAAATTTGTTCATTTAGTTCGGTATAAAATAAAGGGATGTTCGAGGCACTGCCTGTCCTGTTTTATGTGTGATCACTGAGGTGGTGGTGTTTAACTATTTTAGTTATATGCTCTGATTTTCTTCATATGAAAAGAACAAAGGTCAGTAATCTGTGACAAATCTGACAACACTAAGCTTGTGAGAGTAATGGAGAGGAAAAATAATTCAGGTTCCTTCCATACAATAAAAACACAAAGGGATGATTTCAGTGCATGGGTATTTTTCCCTACCCTGTTAAAAACAAGATTTACCTCTTGTGGAATGGGGAAGTGTGACTTTTTGTCTCTGGAACCAGTGGATTTGCTTGTGATATCCATTCCCCAGCTCAGAGAATAAGTATAGCTCATATGTGGACACACAATCTCAGCAGAGGAACACATCTGTAGGAGGCAGTGCAGTGACCTCATATGCTGTTTTATTTAGCCTGTGCATTTAAATCAAAACCAGCAAGCTTGTATCTGCCTGCTAGTTTCATCACTCTAGTCTTAGGTAGAGTATCATCAACCTGTTGAGAGTTCTGTCTTCTTGCCAAAGTGAATGTTACAGCAGTGTTTGTACAGGGATGGCTTTCTTATAAAAACATACTTTGAAGAGGCTGAAGATGATGAGAACTAAGTCAGTTACTCAAATTGATTTAGCTTCTTTTATTTATTTCCCTCTTCCTGTAGACTACAGTTCTGCAATAGTCATTGTTTATCATGGAATGCAATTGTGGTTGCTATCATGGGATTTAGGATTAAAGTAGAGGAGACTTTGGAGGAGAGGAATTAATATAAATTTATGAGATATTGCTTGCATAAATAACAAAAGAAAATATTATTTATACCCTCTTATAGCACAGTTACCTAGAATACATACAGTAATACTACGATATGGACACGGCTGTCATTCCACTATACGTAACTGACTTGTTCTTCTGTTTTATCAACTTCATTCTCTGTGAGCAGCAGCGTATCCAGCAGAATGGCTGATGATGCTTGGATGGGTGAGCTCCTCAGCCTCATTGGGCTCTGGTACATAATGGGATTAATCCCATTTCGCATTCCATGCATAACAAAGAGCTTGGAATTTTCTGCCACAGAATTTCTGAAAGAGATCCTGCTGGAGCATTTCCGAAGGGCCTTGACAGGCTTTGTGGTCCGATAGTTGCAAGTGATATACCTGCTGAAAGCTTCCCTAAATGTTTTGTTGAAGAGTGTATAGACAAGAGGGTTCACCCCTGAGGATACATACCCTATCCAAACAAATATCTCCATGAGCCTTTGAAAAACTTCCTTGTTGCAGGAGTTGCACAGGACTGAACTTATGTTTGTTATGAAGAATGGGCACCACATCAGCAAGAAAAGAAAAAATACAATCCCCAGAACTTTTGAGGCCCTTTGTTCATTGGTGATGGTTTGCATGGATTTCCTCCCAATTGTAGACATTCTGCAGACAGGCATATCATTGGACAAAGTCTTGTCCTTTCTGGAGCCATTTAGCATAGCCATCTTTTCTGGTGAGGACAGAGGTGTTATGTCCCGCTGAAATACTGTGGACACTGTTGACCAAGTGAAGCGCTGGGGTGGCTTGTTGATCAAGTAGGCTTTCTTGCGTAGCACTTGGATTGTCAGAAAATAAGTGACTATCATGATAGCAAGGGGAATGAAGAATGCAGCCACTGATCCATATAGGATGAAGTCATGAAAACGATCAGGCATCAAGACACACGTTATATTTTTATAGTTGCCGTTTCCATCTTCAATGCCTCTGATAGGGATTGGAATAGCAATGCCTAGAGGAGAAAAAGCAAGTGGTTCAGCATGGTAATTGCTTGCAATCTCCCTTTTGGACCCGAAGCCTCAGGGTCTATAAGGCAAGGTGATTCCTGAGCTCCGGAGCAGGCACAGAGTGACTGAAAGAACATCAGTTGATGGGAACATCAGGTGGGTAACTTGGGCAAATAGTACTTTGTGAGACCTGGCAAGTTCTGCTTTAAAAGAATGGCCTTTTTAACCGAGTTTGGGCCTAACCCTTAATGGTTTAGGAAGCAGTATAAGGTTGCCAAATTCTCAAGTGTAAAACACATGAATTGCTTTGATTCTGGTTGCTACAATTAGCTTACAATTGTAAAACTGGCTTTTCCTCCAGTGAAATGAGTTTTCCTAATGTTGTCTGCCTTTTTTTTTTTTTTTTYTGGGATAACCTTTGCACTTTTTGAAGGCCAATTGTATAAATACACAAGACTTGTCTTTCTCTCTTATCTTAACCACATCAAGTGATCGGACACAGCTGATTTTTTTCACCCTGCTTGACTCTTCCATTCATACAAATAGTTAAATAGATGCCAGAATTATGTAGTGTATATTTGAGATGGATTTGTTGTTTAAAATCTCTTGGATATTTAAGAGTGTTTAAATGAGGCTAGCTAGCTAGCTCTGTAATTCACCACTCGTTTGAAAAAAAATGTTAGCAGTCTTGTCTTTTTAAATGAATTTTTTATAACTGCTAAATTACAGTCAGCACTTCATTTGCCAGCAGTCTGACATTACAACAAAAACAACAGGTTCCTTGCTGTCTGGTGAAGGTTATTCGTGCTATGTTTCCTGATACCACTTAATGAGATCTAGGGATTTACTGTATTCCTCTGCTACCCGGCTTACTGGAGTTGGTCAAAAGCAGCAAGCAGTGAAATGGTTTACCCTTCAGCCACTTGATCCCATCCTTAATAAGAAGGACACCTTCAGATACAGCAAACATTTAAAACGAGGATTGAATCAAATTAACCTTTGAGTTAGAGAACTATGGCTCAGCTGCAGAGTACTTCTGTGACAGGAAAACGAAATGAAAAAGTACTGCACTGATTAGTAACAATAAATCAGATATTAAAAGTTTGTAAGTGTCTTGTCTTGCTAGCAGTTTCCTTTTTTTGTGATAAAATAGAGATAGATCTTTTCTCCTGTCATCATAGATCTTCCCTAATTTTTCTTTCATGTTGGAATTTCGGTTTTTAGGCATGTATGCCTAGGTCAAGAAGATGGATGTACCCATTGTCTTGTTGTGCATCATTGGCCAAATTAATTCAGAATAAGTTTGTTCTTTCTCTTGGCACACAGAGCATACAACACTGTGCCTATTGCTACGTGCAGTGCAAGTTAGTTACTTGAATTAAATGTTTTCACCACTTTAGCTCATTTAACAGATTTCTTTAAATCTTTAAATTCTTTGAATGGTTCTTTAAAAAAGAACCATTAAAGACAGGTTAAATGCCACATACAGAACAAAGAGATGCTAATATAAATGGATATACATTTGCATCTTTCATATAAACTGATTTTTTTATTTATGTTTTTGCTTTAAAATTAGACTTTTCTATATTGTCAGTAAATGTCAATCTTCAGTGTGAATGTTACAATTGTAAGCAAGGCACTGATTTTAGCAGCATCTACTGAAGGCTTAAAATTGTGTTTGGGACAGAATATGATAGATTGGTTCCACAAGGACCTGAAATCCTGCTTTCTTAGGAGACATGCTACCCATGCAGATGTTGTCTTCCCACTTTTAGGACTGTGAAGAAGAGTGGTGATTATCCCTACTCAGCCCTTGGCCTTTCCAGTAAGCCTGACAAGGAGCATCTGTTGAGACAGATTTTTATGATGTAGCCATCTACGATCCAAGAGGTCGACTTAGGCAAGCCCAGGTGATAGCATCTGCTAACTAATAGTACTTTGCCATTTGCAGTTTTGCCCAGTTTTCAGCTATTGTTTTGGACATGAAAAACTTCTGCATTTCCTTTCCAGTCTCTGAGTCTCACATACCTATTGAAATGAGCCAAACCACGATGATCTTGATGATTGTTGTAGCCCACGAATTGTACTGGCTAGCCTGGATTGGCTTTTTAATCGCGATATAGCGGTCTAGTGAGATGGCACAGAGGTGCATGATGGAAGCTGTGGAAAAGAGGACATCAAGGAACAGCCAGATGGGACACAGAGCAGTTGGAAGAGGCCAGGCATTGTCTGAAAGAGAACAGAAAACTCATTAGAGTTGTAGCATTCTGTGAGTCTTTGGTGTGTGACTTTTCTTTGGTATTAGTAATTTTGGGAAACTCATAATCCTACATGTCCCTTCCTCAGTGGTATTCTGTCTTACTTTTTAGTTAGCTCCTTACCAGCATGGTTTCTGCCATCATATTGGTCAGTCTATTTATGTATTATAGACTTTCCCTGTCTTTTTGTCTGTTTTAGGTCATAAGTTCTTTGTGGCAGGGGCTCTGAATAAAAAGGTTTTGCACAAATGGGCCATGACTGTGCTTAGTCCTTAGGCCCTGCTATTAAATGATTTTTTCAGCTGTGTCTCCTTGATAGTCCAGTAGTTCAAGGTTGTATCAAATGGAGGAGATAATGGGTCGTAACCAATGTCTTGGTCAATCATTGCACAACCATGGTTTGAATCTTGAAGTTATTGGCGATCCTGAGCAGTCTGGTTCATATAGCCCGAAAAAGGGAAAGCTGGCTCTGTCACTGTATCAGATCAGGCTAGTATTAAAGGCTGGTATTTTTGAAAGCTGTCTCCCCCCCATCAGTGTTTACACTACCAAACTGAATGAACTTCAGTGAAACTCTTCAGAGTGTCTTTTACTCAGCCTACTAAATGTATTCTCCCTCCTTATAAAATTCAGCTGTGCTCAGTCAGTAGATGTATTAAAAGTACTGCCAGAAAATTGAGTTCTTCACTGAAGGATGATTAAGAAAAAAGACATTTCTAACCAGTCATATTGTTTTTAATTTCCCTGATCTGAGTAAATGCATCTGCCTACTGAGAGTGCCAAATGATCTGGAATATTGTCGTGCTCTATCTTAATGATGGAGTAATCTTGCAGTAGGTTAAGATTAAAACACTTTTTCATATATGATTGGTATATGGAAATAATATGGTGATGTCTTTACTTGACTTATAAGCCCTAGAGGACAGAAAATTTTATAAAGACTTGTACTTGTGCAAAGCTTGTACTGGTCTGCCCTGCTCCGTATGTTTGGAAACCTCGCCTGTTGGACAAAGAGAACAGATGGAGCCCAGAACTGAACCTCGCTCATTCCCAGAGCAGTGGACTCCAGGTGAGGATGGTGTAGGAAAAGAGGCAAGAAAGAAAGAGGTGGCTTATTTCAAAATCATTAACCAGTAAATTTTAATATTTAGTTGCACATTTTCCAAAATAGGTATCAGATAGTTTAAATTATGCTTCAAAAATTTTCTTTTCTGTAATGTGGATATGACAGAGTCGTTATTACTATATTATGAAAAAGTTGCTTGTACTTAATTTTTCTATCTATGCTTTTAACAAGCTGTAAGATATGGTACCTTTTTAAACAAAAAGAAGGAAAAACAAAACCTCTTAGGGGCTCGTGCAACCAGCTATAGAACTCGGCAAGGCAGAAAAAATAGTCACTTAAAAGAAATAATTGATCTGATGGGCTTGAAATATTCTTGTTCACTCTAGAAAAAATAAAAATTCTTCTTTTGACTTCTGGTGAAGAATTAGTTAATACAGATAAAATGTGAATTATGGAAAGCGTGTTTTACATCTTGAAGGATGTACAGCTAACACTGCTGGATTTCAGTTGAGCAATTAATGCTTTCTGTTGAGAGTACTTACAGGCTGCTCCCTGAATTATAACTGCTTTGCCTTCTGGAGCGGATTTAGGTATTGCAGTATAATAAATTCTTTCCTTTTGCAATTAATTGGCTTTTTGCAGGAAAAAACCCTCAAATGCTTTGCAACAGAAAGGCGTTCTCCTCGTTTTGACTATAGATATATTTAAATAGCTATCTAATGCAGAGCAACCTTGTATGTTTTTTATATGAGCTGCAGAGCTTTTGTTAGTTGATGACTGCAACTTAAGAAAGCTTTGTTTTTTGAATTTTTTTTGTCTCATTTTGAAGCAGATGCAGAAGGCAGAAAGTTATCACATTCATGAATGTAGCATTATGTAGTGCTATCTTTCTGTGTACATGGTCATATTTCTAATCCAAACCAAAGTAGTTGATAAGAATTGAAGGATATCGTTCTTATTTAAACAAAACAATTGCTGTGAAACTCTGATACCTGTAGCTCTTTAGGAACCACATAGCTGCCCAGGATTCATACTGCCGCGTATTTTGCTTTTATCTATTTTGATTTGTTTGTGCACGCGTGTGTTAGAAGTTCTGTGCCAAGCGTTCGAGGGGCGTTTTAGGCTGCGGCTTTTGTGCTTTCCTAGCGCTGGTGTATGTTTCACTGTTCACCAATTCTGTTATTTTAGGAGTAGGAAAAAGACGAGATAAGCGTTTCTCCTCAGGATCCAGAAAGTGTCTTTTTTGACCTGCTTGTTTGTTATCCTGCTTTATAATTTAGGCTGCAGGTGTAAAGAATACCTGCTACCAAATGGTGATAGGAAGCTTGTAACAGGTCGTACTTAGTTTGGACCGTTACACGTCCTAATTCTCCCATTGTAGATGTCCCCGTTGGTGGAGCAAACGGATGCATTCAATGATTTACTGTGCCGAGCAAGATTCTCCAGTTGCTTTTGCTTTCGGAGTTGAAATACTGATTTAAATGAGCCTAGTGGTTTGGATGCGGGCGCTCTTTTTGTTGCTGCTGGTTTTTTTATGCCTGGGTTACCTGATAAACGTGCCTGCCTGAAAGCTTCTCTGGTTTGTCCAGCTATATCAGGTCGTGTAAGATAAAAAGGTGCTTTTCCTCCCTATGAACCTTGCCTTGGGCCCTCCCAGCTGCTGCAGGGTTGCTGTTGCAGATTACTTTCTTTATTTTTTAGTCAATACAAGAGAAAACACATGTTTTAAGATTTCTCTTGTACCTTTAGAGGAATGCGGTGAGCTTTTACTGCAACTGTCTACCCTTGATTTATGAAATGAGGAAAGCTTTATTTATAGGAAATACCTTGGAAATGCGTAATCCTTAAAATGAAGTACTGTATAGAAAAGCTGCTCTTGCTATAAGCCAAAAGGTTTTCTGAAAGCTTGGGAGAAAGCTCTGTTTATGTGTATGTATAAGCCTGATTAAGAAGGATCTTTAAATAGACTTGAAAATTATTTGTTCTTTTGCTATAGGGGCTGCTGAAACGTGTCGCCTGTAAAGGACTGCGTTATAGGAATCATTTTGCCGCTGTTAGATAATGGCGCTTGCACTGAGATAGAAATTTGACTCTTTTTAATCAGTAGCTGCCTAGCCCAGGCGTCCGTCTTCAAATTGGGGTGTGCATGTTTGTAGACTTTTAAGTGTTGTTCGCCCTGGTGTCGGCACTCAGCTTAGTGGACTTTGCAGGCCTGGAGTGCCTTAAAACACGTCTTGCTCTGTCGCTCGCTGTGACTGCTTGCCTTGATTTCTCCACTGCAGATGCACTTTCAGCAGTAGCTGTTTACTGTCGTGCAGTATTTTGAATTTTATCAAAGTCATTTTATTAGAGACGCTTTATGAAAAATAATCCCTGTTTTTCTTTCTTATCTTTATACTTCTGGTTTTGAAACTAGCCAGCAACGCCACCACTTTTGTCTCCTGTTATATTTTCTACAAGCGAGTGAGGGGGGGAAGCCTTGCCGTGGTTCGTAATCAGTGATGGAAGGAAGATTAAGGCTGTAGTTGCTAGTGATGGGTTTTAAAAATAACGATTTGCAGCCTGGGATAACAGCGTTGCCTTTTGATTCTTAAGCGGATGCATATCGAGAATATAAAATGTATTTTAAAAGACGGCACATCCACTGTCTCCAGGTAAGCCGCTGCCCACCCAGCCATAGGCAATGCACTGCTGCTTCTTGCCAGCTTTGTAAATTAGAGGCGCTCTCTTAAATCTTTGCTAATTCTACTAGCCGGCAAACAGCAGCACCTTTGCTTTGCTGCTTTAGTTGTGGATGTTACACATTCAGATAACTCTTTTGAAAGCTAGATTTCAAAGAATGCAGTTGCCCTCCTTCTTGTGGAAGAAGTGGGAAGAATTTAGCAACCAACAGAAGTAATGAGGTGTTTGTAAATTCTGGCATTGGCACCAGAATTAAATTGAAACATACACCATTTTAAATTTGTATGTTTATACTGAAGTACACTGCAGTTGCTCTGCTGAGAAGAAATAATCTGCTGCTTGTGGCATTGTACCTGTGAGTTACAGGTTTTTTGTTTTTGTTTTTTTTTTTAAGAGTAGTTCTTTATTACAGAGAGCGTTCTCTTTCTGAAGATTTTTCTCTAAGCGTACTGTCAGGGCATGGAACCAGGATCTGTAGTAGATCTTGAATTTGAATGTTCTCTGACACATTAATTTTTGCAATTGAGATCGTTTAATGTGACTGCATTTCAGTTCACACCTTTTCCCTCAAATATTCTCCACATAATTAGATATCAGTCCAAAATCGGAAGCATAATATTTATGTTCTGTATCTAGAAACTGCACACAGCTATTTTATTATTATGGAAACAGCCCTGTGTGAAAGTGCCAGAAGGCTGGACTTGGTTGGCACTCTGGCTATCAGTGATTATTCTGTGTTCAAGTAGTTATCTGGCTAACGTAGCTTGGAGATTTAGACTTGTTATGTACTTAAATGTCTGTGTTCTTGTTCCATTCCAGCAAGCCCTTGTGTTTTGCTCGTGGTTTGAACTTTCTATAAACACCGCTGCATCTTCCACCAACTGGTGAAGAGGCAAAGCATTTTTTTTTTTTCCTATTTGGCTGCAAAGCAGATATTTTATGCAAGTGATTTCAGTTTTAACCACTGCTATGTGAAAGACTGGTAGCAATCTTACATAGTTAATTATATCTCATTTTACCACTTTCTTATAAATGTCCTGCAACATGAAAGATGCTTTTGTTTGACTTTTAAATTAAGATTCCTCACATGTTTTGAACTGTTGTAACCAGGGTTTAGCACTGGATTAGCTGAGAGATTAAGGAGTGATATTCTTGTTATAAAATTGAAAAGGAATTATTAGTGTAGTAAAATTAAAACACACACACACACACACACACACACACACACACACACACAAGTGGTTTCTATAAGTGACAGTTGCTTTCTTTTTTCCATTTAGAAATCACTGCCTGGGGGTGTGTTTTTGTTCTGTTTTTCAGAAACTTGCTTGAAAAAATACTGTCTATTTTATGATTTCAACTCTGAATTCTGTCCTCCAATTCATACCTCTGTCAGGCAGAGGCAGGCTATAATATGCAAGAATTCAGTACCAAGGCATTTAATGAATAAAGACGTTTGTTGATAAAGTGATACCAGTCCTCTGCAGCAAACAAAACCTACTGATGGCCTTTTTGAAATTAAGTTTACGCTTATGTCTGCTTGTTGCTCAGGCAACTCGTAGAGATCTAGCATAGAAAAAACAAACTCCTGCAGCCTCTCATTATTTATGGCCCAGTGTTATCTGTACCTTAAAGATAGATAATTAAATCATAACTTATTGAAAACCCCTCTCACGTTGATTCCCCCCCCCCCCCATTTGTATGATACTGGAACAGCCAATTTAAAATAAAATGTATTCTTAAAAAAGTTTAAGGAATAAAAAGAAGACTTTCTCATGGAGCTGCTTCTGATGAGTTATCAAAAGCAATATTTTAAATAAGGCTGGATATGTGAGAATACGAAAAAGTCATGTTTGTTCTGTAATGACTAACCAGAAAGAAAATGTCGCACCCAACATATATTTGTATTAAAAAAAAATCTGTTTTATTCCATATGAGCCAGACTAAATGACAGTCTGAGTCTTATCTACATTAAGTGCACGGATGGATAGAAGCTGCCTTGGTTTAACGGGTGAATTAACTCTCTGGGACACTTTATGAACCTTGCCATTTTCCCCAGGGCAGGAGAAAATCACTTTCCCTGAAGCTGACACTGGTAAAACCTGTTGTCCATGATGCTTCCCAGAGATCGACTCTGACTGCACTTAGAGTACAGAATTGATACTAAGATAAAATTAAGTGGCATCGACTCCTAGGAACTTCTTCAAAAACTGTTCACAGCTTAGTTCTTTTAGCCCAGAAACTCATTCTTCGTGTCATATTTTTAAGAGAAGACTGCTTGCCATTATTGTAATATCCAACAGAACAGATAGCAACGTTGTGCTGATGTTATTCAAAATAATAATACACTGTGCAAGAATATAATTTCCCATGTACTTGCCCCTCTCCAATTTAGTACTGGTTCTAAGTCGCAAGTGTTCTTTGAATGGTTCGTTTTAAGGGAAAGAATATCCAAGGTGGGTATGCTTTCTCCAAAGACATTAGGCTAGATTATATTATGGTTAGAGGGAGGGAAGATTGCGGAGCCCTTATCCAACTGATTTTAAAAAATATAACAGTGGAAAATAATTGTTCTGTTTAAATTAAACTTCCCAAGATTGTACCCAATATGCTGGCCTGATGACAGAAACAAAGACACGGTACTTACCAAATAATATTATGAGAAGGGCAATCGGCATCACAAACAGACCCACCAGTAAATCTGCCACTGCCAAGGATGTTAGAAAGTAGTTGGTAGCATACTGCAACTTTTTCTCCAGAGATACCGCCAGTATAACAAGTATGTTCCCCCCAATGGTGGGGATTATCACCAGGAGGATCAGCAAAGCTGCCCAACGCACTTTGTTTCCTTGTTCGTCATTTGGGTAGTTCTCTTTGGGTTCTCCTGTTACTGAGAGAGGCGACAGAGATCCATTGCCAGCTCCAGACCCATTCAAGAAATGTAAAAGATAGGACATTTTTGTGCCCCGCAGAACGTGCTCGGGAGTTGTATTTTGCGCAGAAATTGTGTATGGTGTAAGAATTCACTGTTCCTCTCTAGTCCCAGATGGTCCTGAAGAAAGGCCAGCATGGTCAGTATGGTAAACTGGTCATCTGCTATTTTGAGATACAGTAACCATGTCGGAGCTTGTGTCCAGACTTTGTATCCTGTGCCTTGCTGGGCGCAACTAAATCTTACAAATGAAAGTCTTGTCTGGTGTCCATGCCTGGCTGGTAGGGTCCAGTGGTCTGGTCGCCCCTTTATCGGGAGGTTCAGGTTTCAGCAGATTAGATGAGAGAATTCAATAGCAGTGAAAAGCAAGCTGTGCATTAGCTCCCGTTATTTTTCTACAGCCGTAAAAAGAGAGAGATTCATTTGGATGCCAAATGGTTTCCTTTAGATGTAGCGTATGTAGATTTGCTCTTTGTAAGTACAAACTGATGCAAAGACAGATGCTCGCGCTGTGTATATGCAACTCCTCCTCTCCTGAGTGTCTAGTCTTCAGCAGTGTGTGCGTAGGCAGGCTGCAGTTTCCATATTTCCCCTTATTAAGAATCCTGTTTCCCCACAGAGAGTCACCCCCAAAATATCTCCCGAAATGATGTATGAGGTTTCCGTTTTAATGTCTACAGTTCCTAATTTATCAGGTGAGGGTCAGGAAGCTGTAGACAATAAAACTCTGGTGACTGTCCCAAGGGAGCCATAAAGATTTATGGAACTGAGACATCAAAATGTACCCGTTAGTTGAAGGGGGTGGGTGGGGGGAAGGTGAGTAAACTGCTTGGTGTTTTTGTAATCTGAGCGAGGCTGCTGTTAAGCACAGCCTTTCTCTCCCTTCTCTCTTTCTCTGTGTCTGTCTCCGTCTCTCTCTCTCCTCCGCTGAAGACTTAACACTTGCATTTCCCCCTCCAAGCAGAACAGCTGTCACCCTGTGAGCTGCCTGCTCAGCTGCTGAGTAGATCTGACTTGTTGCAATTCTCACGCCGAGAAAGACTTACCTTTTTCTCATGCCTTTTTTGTAGAATTCACTTTGTATCCAGGAAGATCCTTTGTAATGTGGTCTCCTTTTTCATCATGTGGATTTTCAGATATGATTTTTCACTAGTTTCTAGAAAACAAATTGTTTTTTGTTTTTTTTTTTTTAACTTAAGCGTGTCTCTGTGTGCACCTCTGTTTATCACTTATGTTGCTTTTAACACCAAGATTAAGGATTTCTATTTTGGGGAAAAATGTATTTCTTACCCAGGTATTTCCTTCAACTCTTGAATGGAGGAGAAGAATCATTCTTGCTGCATTTTAAAAAAAAGGAAAAAAAACAAGGTTGCATTCTTCTTTTGCTGTCTTTCCTGTTTCATTCTTTCCTTACGTGTCTAACATGTGCGATCTGAGCGTTTCGCATCTCTTGGTCTGCATCGCAGTCTGTGTCCGGTTTGCTCTTTCTTTATTAGCAAAACTTGCAGTCTGCTGCTACGGTTATTTGTTGATTGACTCATTCCAGGGCATCCAGCTCCAGTGCTTGAAAGCAAGGAAATAAATGAGTGGTGGGGTTTGGCTGGAAACGAGCCAGAGAGGGTTAATTTATTCAGTGCTCCAGTACTCTAACGTATGCCCCTTGTTGCTGCATCAGGATGTGCACATCCCGTAACGCTACAATATTATAACTTTATTCATGATAGCGTGCGTATGCGTGTTCGTTCTCTCTCTCTTTCTGGACGGAAGCACAGTTAACCCTAAAAAGTTCTGCTGTACTGTAAGCACTACAATTTTAATGCTGACTTATTTTATAAATGTATGTTCTAGCACACTGTTTTAAGTGTGCGCACTGTTACTTTAAATCTTTCTACATGCAGCTGCTTTTTATTATCAGGAGTGTTGTCTTTTGTTCCCTTCCAAATCTCAGTCAAACGTGTGTATAGTCACTAACTTTATCATATATTTCTGCATTAAAATGGAAATTGAATTCACTTCCAAGGACATTCAGCTGGACAAGTGTGTAATAGAGTCATTGAACTCGAGGCCAGAAGAGACCATGAGATCAGGGTCTGACCCCTTGTGTGTCACAGGCCATTACGTTGCGTGAGTTGCTAATGCTCCCCAGGTTTGATTTGGGAATCAAGTCCTCAGTGAACTGTGAATCAGTTTATATTTGTTTCTAAAGACATGAATGTATATGTATATATTTTAATACACCTACTTTGGGGCCAAAAAGAAAAAGCTGCTGCCAGTAGTTAGTAGAAATATTTGACTTCATGTGTTTTCAGACTGCAGTAGAATTTCCAGCACAGTAGGCATCACTTGTTCTGTATTTTTACAGTTTCAGGGAAACCTTGGATAAGATTTCATGCTGCCTTCCTTTGCAATTGTCTTTGGATATCTTATCTTTATACTTTAGAAAGTTAGGTTTTAGGAAATATAAATGAATCTAGTTATAGTAATTGTTTCCTTACCATCTGAGCACCTCCCTGTTGTCATCTCTGACAGTACTGTGAGGACAGAGCGCATGAATACCTATAGAAAGCAGAAATCACGACAGGACAATACTGTATCAGGCTAATGAGTATTTGGATTCAGTTTTCCTTAAGCTCAACTATGTCTAATCAACTTCTGTTTCGTTTTATAAATCTTGAAGAATCTTCTGGCGTTAATCTAGCCCTATTGAAGTCTGTGCCAAAGTTTCCATTGGCTTAAGTGCAGCCAGTTTTCACCCTTTCTGACTGTATAGAGGAAGCTTTTTTCCTTCATCAATGATGCTTGAGTAGTTTTTTGTTTTTTTTTTTTCCCCCTTGCTGAAAGGAGGTTGGAATTATTATCACTTTCTAGTGACGGAATTATTGGCCGTATGTCTGACTTGTGAATGGAAAAAAAAACCCTACAGAGTGAAGCTGCAAAAGTATAGTAAAAAATGGATTAGTCCTTTAACTTCAGTGGCCCGCTTGTGGCCGTATACAAAGTGCCGATCTTTGTGTCACATCTCTGAATTTGAAGAACGGAATTGAAACCTCTGGGGGAAAAAAATAGACAAGGCGTCTATCAAAAACATCTGCTAATCATCGACATCAGTTACTGAAGCAAGTCTGTGCTGGATCTGAAGGATTATCTTGAAAGTAGTTTATTCTTCTTACTTGACACTTCTTTTTTTCCTTTCACAGCACAGTGGACACTAACCTTCAGTCACTGTAGTAGGGGGAAGTTTTGGAGCTACAGAAGTGTCATTTTGTCAACCTGAGTCCTGTATTATCTCTTTATAAATTTTCTTTATAGATCTTACACATCTGAGAAGCATCTCTGGTTAGTGCAGTAGAGAGCTGTTGTTATTGAAGGGGAAATCAAGTGTTCCTACTCTTGTGGAATACCCTTGTGGATGCTGGAATGTTTCATGTATAAATTATCAGGAAAACATCTCTTTAGCCACTAGAATGTGGTTACTTCAGAGCTTTGAGAGGCATTTTTCTGCTGTCCTGTTCCATGTGGTGGTAGCTGTTTTGTAAAAAAAATAAATAAATAAAATCAAGTGGTGTGTCTGTGCACGCACCTTGAGGAAGCACCAGCTGAAGATTGTACTGTTGTCTGTGGTCTGCTCTGATGAATGCTGTGCAAAAGCATTTGTATCTAACTGAAAAGGAGATGATTTATTTTTAATATAGATGAAAAGAAAGCTTCCTTAAAAACTTCCAGAGGATGATAGTATGAGTTTAGCTGTATGCAGGCTTGCATAGCAGATATACTTGTTTGCTTCATGGATGCTTTCATTTCAGGTGGCCCAAACTTCTCTGCCTTTTGTGACGTTTTTTGAACAATCCCAGATTTGAATCATTTCTAAGAAACATATATCTGTAACATATCTCTAGAAACTTCTTAGCTGCATGCTTCTGGCTAGGCTTTCTCAGCAGGCCACTGCCCTGCCCCCAGGTCCAGCTCCTTTCCCGTGTTAATCAGTACTAAAAGCTAGGTCTTGCTAGACCTCACTGCTGCTCCACTGTGACCTGAATATTTGTACCATACATAGATATATATATATATTTTTCCCTCCCACCTTGCTGTAATTTCTGTTTTCAAATCACCAATACTATTTTATTTGAATGGAGCCCTGGCTCCATTAGACATGAGCTGTCACTGATGGTAGCGTCGTTCAGTAAGATACATATTCCTCGAATTTGTACACTGCATCTTTGTATGCCCCACTCGTCCTCATCCTCCTAGCTGTGGGAGGCCGCCTACAAGTTCTTGTTCTTCAGCTGGTCTTGCTTCTGCAACCAGGAGGCATTTTAGAGAAGAGTCTGGAGAATGAGGCTGTGCTGCACATGAGAGAGTTGCAGGAGATTCCTGGCATGGGAATAGCTTGGATCCTTTTTGTTAAGAGAGAAAGGCAGGAGGTTTACACCCATCCTTAATATGCACTAAAATATGTCAGTTTGTTGCATTTCTCCCTGCACTTTTTCCATTTGTGTGTTCTTCCCCCTCCTTTTAGAAATGACTTCAAATTGTGTGATTAGACATCTGCATTCCTCCTTTATTAACTCATTCATGGATGAAATTAAACCTCTATGACACTTTTCTTCTTCATCTGTCACTGCAGTAGCAAAGCAATGTGTAGAAATAGTTCAGTATCAAATGATTAGTTCATGTCCAATAGTTTAGAAAGTAATAAATATTTAAAATCTTTTGAAATACAAGTAGGGAGACTTAATGGGGAATTTAAAAGATATACTTGACATTGTTCTTTAATTCTCTGACGTTTCATTTTTCACTGAGTTGTAAAGTCCTTAAATATTTAGACTAAAAAATAAGTGTATGCTAGTGATGCTTCAGACATTTCCATTTTTAGTCTAAATCTTAAGAGCAGTGTGAATGTTTATTTTCAGTGTTCTGTTTATTTACCTATTGATGCTACCTTTTTTATATCTACACAGTTTACTGCTAAACTACTGCTGAAATATAGAGATGGCAGCAGTCATCCAGCCTTTGAGATGTATAATTTAGAATATCAAAGATAAACTGCACAAAGATACTTGGATGTGACTCTAAGTGGGCTGTGATCTAAGGAACTAAGTGGAGTATGCTTCGAGATATGGCAATCCAGCTTTTAATTGTTTTTTCTTGGTGTTTTTGCATGCTTTTTGGAAAAAAAGATTGAGGTGGATTGTGAAACTGGGTTGATGTACCTAGCAGTGTCCCTCAACTTTCAGTATCCCAGTAAGGCTCTTGTGGGCAAAGCCTAATAAGGATTATGAATTTGTGTTCTGCGGAAGTTGCAGTTGTAATTTACCTTCAGAAAAAGCTCCAAGTTAGGTGCCTTACTGATTTCTAACAGAGATGCTGTAAGAAACAGTTTGTGGTGAAAAGGGGATACAACTTCAGGAAACTCTACAGACTGTATAGAACTTTCCATGGTCAGCATCAGTGCGTGGAAAATTGTCCTCCTTTTGGGTCCAACTGATCTGCGTGTCTTTGTTCAGATTAGCCTGTGTTAATAACGGCCAACTTTCTGGGTTTACATTGTGAATTTTTGCATCGGAGGTTTTGGAATTACTTTTCTCTCTCTTTGGAAATAATGAAGAATCTAAAACTTTCTTTGGTTTCACAGAAATCATATTCCAGGACGCTTAGAAAAGAAGTATGCGTTTTTTGGGGKTTTTTTTTAAGTGTATATCTATAACCAGGAGACAAACATTCCCAGGAACTGAGTTCAAAGTTGAGGCTAAGGCTAAGGTCACTGGGTAGTGGTTAGGCAGCTCCTTTGTGTTCTCTCTGGCTCTGGTTTCAGCAAAAACTCAAAATCCTTAGCTACGTAGGCTGTTTCTCTTGGAGGCTTTGGGAGAAACTGTTGGTGAGTAAAGTTAATAAAATGCTAACTATTAAGTTTTGCTGAGAAACTGTCGTTACAGTCTTGGTGCGTCTTAAATCTTGTTGTTGTTGAAACAAGCCCAACTGGGTCTTGGAGGAAGTCCTTCACCTGCAGATCACATATATCACAGCAGTAAAACTTAGCCTGGTGTAGGGTGGAAACAAAGCTGTAGTTGAGCACTCTGTAGAGGAAGTTCTGTAGAAGAAACTTTCAGGATTTTTTAGTTTCTTGATTCATTTAGTTTCCTGGAAACAGACAGAAGAAAGTGAAGCTGGTTGGGTTGCTTTTTTGGATATGGGTCTGGATTCATTGACGTCTGTGTTACGATGGCTTTTGTAGGAGCAGTTGTGCAATTTTTACAGAATCACAGAATCACAGAATCGCTGAGGTTGGAAGGGACCTCTGGAGATCATCTAGTCCAACCCCCCTGCTCAAGCAGGGTCACCTAGAGCATATTGCACAGGATTGCATCCAGGCGGGTTTTGAATATCTCCAGAGAAGGAGACTCCACAACCTCTCTGGGCAACCTGTTCCAGTGCTCTGTTACCCTCACAGTGAAAAAGTTTTTCCTCATGTTCAGATGGAAGTGTCTGTGTTTCAGTTTGTGCCCGCTGCCTCGCGTCCTGTCACTGGGCAGCACTGAAAAGAGTCTGGTCCCATCCTCTTGACACCCTCCCTTCAGATACTTGTACACATTGATAAGATCTCCTCTCAGCCTTCTCTTCTCCAAGCTAAACAGGCCCAGCTCTCTCAGCCTTTCCTCATAGGAGAGATGCTCCAGTCCCCTAATCATCTTAGTAGCCCTTCGCTGGACTTGCTCCAGTAGTGCCACATCCCTCTTGTACTGGGGAGCCCAGAACTGGACGCAGTACTTCAGATGTGGCCTCACCAGGGCTGAGTAGAGGGGGAGAGTCACCTCCCTCAACCTGCTGGCAACACTCTTCCTGATGCACCCCAGGATACCATTGGCCTTCTTGGCCACAAGGGCACATTGCTGCCTCATGGTTAACTTGGTGTCCACCAGCACTCCCAGGTCCTTCTCCGCAGAGCTGCTTTCCAGCAGGTCAACCCCCAACCTGTACTGGTGCATGGGGTTATTCCTCCCCAGGTGCAGGACCCTGCACTTGCCTTTGTTGAACTTCATGAGGTTCCTCTCCGCCCACCTCTCCAGCCTGTCCAGGTCTCTCTGAATGGCAGCACAGCCCTCTGGTGTATCGGCCACTCCTCCCAGTTTTGTATCATCAGCAAACTTGCTGAGGGTGCACTCTGTCCCTTCATCCAGACCATTGATGAAGAAGTTGAACAGGAATGGACCCAGTCCTGACTCCTGGGGGACACCGCTAGCTACAGGCCTCCAACTAGACTCTGTGCCGCTGATCACAACTCTCTGAGCTCTGCCATTCAGCCAGTTCTCAATCCACCTCACTGTCCACTCATCTAACCCACGCTTCCTGAGCTTGTCTACGAGGATGTTATGGGAGACAGTGTCGAAAGCCTTGCTGAAGTCAAGGTAGACAACATCCACTGCTCTCCCCTCATCTACCCAGCCAGTCGTTCCATCATAGAAGGCTATCAGATTGGTTAGGCATGATTTCCCCTTGGTGAAGCCATGCTGACTACTCCTGATCACCTTCTTTTCCTCCACATGCTTGGAGATGGCTGAAGGAAATAATAAGGCAGTTCTTTTGCTGTTGTAGTAAAATGTAATTGCAAAAGCAAACTGCTGAGCAAAACTGGTGTTAGGAAAAAAGGAAGGAACCGGTGCCTTAAAGATAATTTGGTTTAAAAATAAACATTGCCCATCTTTCTAAAATATACAGCTCAATATAGTGACATGCCTTAGGCATTAATGTAGGAATTTGTTGGATGAAGTTACTGGCCTCTGTTACAGGAAGGACAGACCAGAGGGCTATGACTTCTGGATGAACAATATGTTAAATGTAGTTCAGGTTTAGATTTTTTATTTTTTTGGGGGAGGGGGTAGGGTGGAAATTGTGTCTGAGATGAAGCTTCTGCCCACTCAGTCTCCAGATGTTATTCTGGTATATCATGTGACGTTGATTTCTATATTTAACTTATAGTAATAATAGATGTCTGTATTAGGACTGACTAAGAGTAGACTATTGCTCAGTGTGACTTCTGATAAACCATTTATCTCTTTTATTACTGTGTTGTTGGTTTTTTTTCTCTCCCCCCCCCCCCCACACACACACTCTGCTTGTTACCTGTCTTCCTCTCCCACCAGAGGTTTCCACTCTGTCAGGCCATAACCACATTGACCTAGCCATTGGCACAGCAGAGGTGGTGGAAGTTTCCAGCAGGGAGCCAGAGCGATGGGGTTGGTTTGGGAACCTGTATGAGGTCTGGTACCAATGAAGTGGAAACTTCCTCCATCAGCAGCAGAACTGCCCCCCTGTTGTGCTGCATGTCAAGCCAGCAGTTTGCATGGCTATGCCCTTCATTAAGGGTGAAAACCTCAGGCTGGAGGAAGGAGAGTGTGATAATGTTTTAAACATATTCCCAAAATGGATTGCCAGTGGTTAATAATGCCATGTGAACGCAACTACGGCTGCAGCTACTAATGAGATTTTTTTTTATTATTTTTCATCTGATCGCTCAGCAAAATTGTCTTGTATTTTATGAACGTCACCAAGTACGATTTGGGGTTTGTATTGGCTATTTAGCAACAAGGTGTAGAATTTCATAAAGCGTCTCAGCCATAGAGTGAGCAGGCAAATGTTATGGCTTAAGCACTGATGCTGGCGGTGCTGTCACATGCTGAAGTCCTATTCCTCTGATGAGCTTTTTCACAGAGCCCCGAGCTCTTGGGCTTCTCTCTACCTCCTTGTGATTCTGCCCTCTAGTTCCTTATTAAAGTGAAGATTCCAGTGTTGAGAGGACTGAGTTACTGGGGAAGGAACTGGAATTCGCTAGGTGGGTTTAATTCCTAAATTTCCTAGGCATCTTGAGCCTTTCCAGGCCTACTATGTAGAGGTCAGCAAACCCAAGAGTAGATGCGCACTGAAAGAGCATGTAGTGAGACCTGTCTGTTAAGAAGAGTTCCAAATAGAAGGAATAATGCTTTCCCAGCCATATCTTTGTTTAACCGAAGACTAAATATTTTCACCATAGTAATTGCTGATATTTTTGTCATCTTTTAAAAAGGTGCATCTGACCTCTCAGATGCCTGGAGAATATCATTCTCACTTGCCTTTTTCACTCCTGCCTTTCTCCTCCTCTTTCCCAAAAGTTAATTTACAGAAGACCACCTGTCAAAATGTTTGACTGCTTTGAGGATAGTTTTCAGATAAAAGCATTCAAAATAGTTGTCATAAATAATAGTAAACCTGGCTAAGAATTAAATAATAGTAAACCTGGCTAAGAATTCTTTAATCAAATAGTGTAGATTAATCCCAATTTTATAATAAAAAACATTCCAGAACTTCTGACTCTGCAGACACCAAGATCTGTCCAAGTTAATGATTTTATAAAATCCAGATTTCTGAATAGGAATTTAATGATTAATGCTTGAAAGTGCATAATCACATCTTTGCCAGAAGATGTTTTCCTCTTCTTTGGCTCACAATCTGCTTGTTCAACATTTGCTGAAGTAAAGCAAACACAAAGGTGTTAAGAGTCCGTGCAAGAGCTGAAGTCTTTTGTGCAGCTGAATGCTTGGGCTCATTTATTACAGGGCTTGTGATTTCCAGTCTCTGCATCAGCTCATTTTTTTAAAAAACATTGTCAGTATTCAAGCTGTTATTTGAGCAAGAGATTGACAGGTAATTTTAAATGTGTCTTTTAGTTTATAGTCTTCACTTCTGCTGATTGCTTGCAGGACAGAATCCAGGTTTGTTTCCCAGCTCATCCCTTTCTTTTGGCATTCCTAGTCAGGACTGCATTTTAGAGGCAGCAGAGCTACCAGCAGTTTTGTGTTTATTCTTGTTGTCGTGGTGGTGGTGGTGGTGGTGGGGTGGTTAGGCAGGATTCTTTCCCTTAGGCTGATGTTTTGGGCAACTTCATAAAAGAGGCAGACTGTTGGCAGGGGAGGCGAGGCAGGAGTTCTGAGTACTGCTGCTGTTACTGCTGAAGGACTGAGTAGCCTATGAAACCCAGATGCCTTCAGCATTGCTTGAAGCAGGATTGGAAACCATGTGGAGATGCTACCTGCCTGCAGCTAACAGGGGCAGAAGAGAGGAGTGTAGAAGGGAGTTTAGGATGAGTAAAACAGGACTGTGGGAAAAGTTTGGGAACAGGAAGAGACAGTAGCTAGAATAGAAACTGACTGGTTATCTGTGAAGTGTAGAAGTGAAATACGAGTATGGTTATATGAGCATCTTTTGTGTCCTCAGTCCCGTGCACAGCAGAAGACACTGTCCTTGTCTCTCCTGACTTCATTTGGAGGTTGAGACAAACATCTCTTAGAAAGGCCCTACAGAATTGATCCTGCCTGGAGGCAGGAGAATAAACTAGAAAATAGCTTGAGGTCCTTTTTAGCTCTTGTTCTGATTCAAGTATGAATTTAAATAAAAACAATGCTGGAACATATACCCTATAGTGTTTTTTCTGCCTCTCAGGTTGGTTGAGTGCTTTGATAGCCATTTAATGATCCTACGTGGTGCCATATTTCCAGTGTACCACATGTACTGCTGCCACCATMCAGCCCCATCTTTCTGTATAGGAAATGTGAGATGGGAAGTGCCAGTGTCACAAACTAATTTAGAACTGAAAGCTAAAACCAAGGTGTTTCTGGCTCTTCATTTGTACATCTCAGTCTGAAAGCAGCTTATAGTCAAAGTGAATAGTTTGCAGAACTGTTTTTAGGATTGCAAACATGACAGCTAAGAAGCTAGCCTAGGCTGCAAGACATAGTAAAATGGACCAGATAACCTGGTGATGGGCACTTTGGAAGCAGCCATAATCACTGCAATTTGTAGTTTCCCTTATACCTGCTGGGATGGGGAGGTTTATTCATTTGTGCACTTCCCTGTATTCCTTATACATCCATCTGTTCCAGTCCTTCTCTTATATAGTGAGAAACAGTGTACTGTGTGGAAAGACAATTTACCTTTTCCAGTACGAACAGAAAGTGAAGTCTCCAAATTTTGAAGAACAATAACAAAGACCATTCTCTTTTGCCTTTTTCTAGGACTCCTGAGCAGTGTCCGAGTGTGGTTTCTTTGCTGTCAGAGAGCTACAACCCCCATGTGCGTTATGGGGCTGCCATGGCTTTGGGTATCTGCTGTGCGGGCACTGGAAACAAGGTGAGGACCAGAAGCTGTCAGATGCCAAGACTCTTTCTGCTCTTTCCTTCTGCCGAGAGATTTGTGCAGAAACATCACACAGAGATCAGATTTCTCGCACACGTACACTTCTAGCCAGCTGGAGTGCAGCAGTGCTTCTTCAAATTCTTTAACTGTCCTGGCCATAGAGATTCTTTTTCTACTTGTAAACAGAGTAGATAAAGTAGAAGAATGTTTTTGTACGTTATTGCCACGTTCTTGGAATTTGTCTCCAAGATTTTTCTTAGAGTTTTCCTACTGTCAGTGAGTTGCCACTGAACTTTAAATGTGAGTTCAGTATTCCAAAATCATTAGTCCTTTGCCTTTGGTGTTGAGGTTTTACAGATTACTTTTGGTTTCTGGCAGTGACAGGAAGTTAACAAGTACGTCACATAATTCCCAGCTCCCTCCTCCTTTTCTGTGATAAGTATTCCTGGAAGATCCACATGGTAAAGCCAAGTGCAGTGAAATTTACTGTATTTGTAGGTATATGACTCAGTCAATAAGCCTTACCTTCCCTTTAAAAGTATCTGTACATGAAGGATACTTCTCATAGATAGTAGCAGGGGGCTTTTAGAGTAGAAGGATTCCCATTTCTGCTGTGGAAAGTAAGGACTCTGTGGAGCAAGGGACAAGTAAGCTTTGGGGTAAACTACTCACTTTATCAAATGCATATATAACCTGTACTGGTGCTGAATCACAGTTTTGAAACACAAATAGGTGCACAGACTGTCCATGCAAAAGTAGTATTTCATGCTTCAAGTCTTTGATACATCTCATGCTTATCAGTCTCATCCCTTTCTCAGGTAGTATTCAACATTTGGTCTTTCATTCTTTCACGTGAGCACTTGCTAGCATGTCACCCGTGTTGTGAAATGCAAAGAATGCTGACATGCGCTGCCTGCCATCTTCAGTATCTAAAGCATGCAGACTTGAAAGCAAGCTGAAAGTCCTATTTTTATCCAGGTTGCTTTATTCTCAAGTGGAAGGTGGCATCAAAAAACTAGTTATTTTTAACCTGCTTCATCTGACAAGTCGATTTAAGTGGAAATGCTCTTAGGTGCACAAAGATGTCTGCTTTATTTCTGGATGCTTTGCACAACAAAGATCTGAAACGTGGTTATATATATCAGAAATAATCAGAAACATCTGATTATTATATATCATTATATTATATGTTACATGTCTCCTGGGCTAGCAGGTTTTAAGGCTAAGTTGAAATATATTCAATTTTGGAGATTAGAAATTAAATTCAGCTTTTTGTCACAGTGGATGTTCCATAAATGCTAGTAAATGTATGCTAAGGGATGAATGTGATACCCATGATACCTTCAGGCAGAGAAGCACAGCCTTCAAGATAGCTCATTTGCTAAAAGCAGTCTAAGAGAAGACATGGTATTTTCTAGAAGTGGTTCTTAGAAATAGTGTTTTATATAAAATCAACTTTTTTTTTTTTTTTTTTTTTTTTAATTCTCCCACTGACAGAAGTACACTGAGAGCTCTGTGCTAGGAGACTCGAACCGTTCAATTGCATTTGCTGCTGTCCTCAGTTTAAGCATGGACAGGAGAGAGCTCCGTACACAGGACTGATAAGTGAATCTATCTGACTTCTATAATCAGAAGATCACGTAATAGATTTAAAAAGCTCTTTGAGCTTGTTAGGATGGATGTCTAATTGTTACTGTCCCGTTCAAAAGTGTATCTAACAGCTTGCTTCATGTGCCATTTCTGAGTGCTCTTAGACAGCCTCTGCTGTTGCCACAGGCCAAACCTACCTGTACAGTCCATGGCTGTACAAATTGCTTTCTAGGATTTATTCCACTTAGATCTGAAGAGTGTGGCTGGTGAAGGCTGGCTGAACAGACTAACAGCTTGCTGCTGTTGAAACGGGTAGTGTTGGTCCCTCCTGCTATCTTTGGCTTTGTCTCATGTCCAGTTCCTCATTGAGCTGACTCAGACACAAACTCACAGAAAACTAACCTGGGGTAGGGGGAAAAAAAGTGACCTGGTTTCTGCTGAGTTATCAAGCTGGAAAGGCTCCCTGAGTGGTGGGAGGAGGGCTGCAGCTAGCACAGGACAGGGTAGGGGCTGTACAGCTGAAAGGAAGTTAAAGAAGGAGAGAGAGATTTCATTTGCCAGCAGTGAGTTTAGATGAGTTCAGTTGTCTTGTGTAATGTGCACTGGGGATCTTGCATGGTTAGAAATGAATTTATGTCTGTAGTAATTCTTTTTAAGTCATGGCTTGCAAAGTGGTGGAACTGTAAATGGAGATTAAAAATGTGCCTAAAGCACTGATTCAGTTTGAGATGCCTGCAGATTGCAAATGCTGGTCTTGGGTACTCTTAAGCAGCATATATTACAATAGAATCTCTTAAGGCTTTTCATAATCGCTGTTCAATGCCTAGATTGAAGGAAATGCTTTTTGTTAGATCTGTTGCAGATCATGTTAGTGTTGCGCTTAGCTGAGAAGCTACTGAATATGAAAAAGCAATAGAGTGTTTTGAAATGCTTTCAAAACACAGGTTTACCTTATGGGTGTGTAGAGACAGCTCTACTTGATGCGAGTTTGAGATGAGCGCTTTCATGTGATATTCGGCATTTTATGTTCTAACAGTAAAGAGTAGGGCCAAAAAATCTGGGACCTGGGTTGTATTACCATCTCTTATAACCTCTGACTTGCTGTTTGATATCCCTGGTTCATTTGTTCTTTGAACAAAAAATGAAGGTAATGTTGATGTATTTCATTGTGAAGAATAGCAAAAAAAGTGTAAGAATAATTTATATGTAGTATTTAATACATGCTGTTGTCAGTACTTCTAATGTGCTGAATACATCTGTTTACAGCCTTGTTTCTGCTGGTAGATCTTGGTCCATCCATTAGTTGTTGTTTTGTTGGTCTTTTTTTTTTTCTTTTTTTTTTTCCTTCCCAGTTTTGGATGAAGATCCACAGAAATACAGATTTATACTTCATTTAGCAAGAATGAGCAAAATATATTAAAAAATATATATCTAATAGCCCTAATCTAATAACCTTGCCTTAGAATACTGAATTGTAGGGTACTGAAAACAATAGTGTTAACTTTCTGAATGCTTATTTCTTGGGGTTTTTTTAGGAAGCAATTAATTTGCTTGAGCCGATGACAAACGATCCTGTGAACTATGTACGTCAAGGAGCTCTGATTGCATCTGCCCTTATCATGATCCAGCAGACTGAGATTACCTGCCCAAAGGTAATGGGTTACATACTGACTAGTCGGGTGGAAAAATGGTCACAGACACCAAGTTGTGTGTGCTTAGTGCTGCACGTAAGCATTGACATTAAACTCCTGTGTGGGTCAGAGCATGCACTTTTGAATGGGAGATGATGCACGCTGATTGGAAGTTGCCTGCTAGACAGCAGCGTTTTAACTCTAGATGTTACATGAATAAATACACTGTTTCTTAAAAGGTCTAAAACTACCTTGTAATAATAGGGAAGTGCTTCCACCAGCTAACCACTGTCGAGTTCTGTATGTTTGTGATTTACATGAACACTGTTCTTAAATTTTACTTTTATTTTATTATTATTATTAACAATATTGAACTCGGTGTTGGATGTGGTTGCTGTCCAGGGAAGTGCTGTTATGACTGTGCTGCTGCTTTATCTTGTCTTGTAGTTTTCAGGTGAAACAATTTTTTCCATCAGAAGAGGCTCAGTCACTGTGTAGCAAAATACTTTTTTTTTCTAAATGGATTTTTTTCTTTCTGCTCAGAAGGCAAAAAGGATTGCATGTGCTGTGTTTAGCTTTTAAAAATAGATTGCCCTGTGAATATATGACAGCTGATAATATGCAAACATTTGTACAGACTAAAAGTCTGCATTAATAGAAGTTCTGAGGTTCCACATTTCATCTGCTCTGGTGAGTGCTGAGACAGAGCTGTAGCTGGTACTTTGCTGCTCATCTGTGATCTATGGGTTGCTTTTATTGATGTCATTTCCAAAACTGAACTACGATAGTAAACAGCTGCCCTTTTTACTGCTTTTGGAGGGGGAGAAAGAGAAAAACCCTCTTTTTTTCCAGTGGAAAGTTTTACTTTGGAAAGGAGGCAAGGGAATTCTACAAGTACAGGTGTCTTGGTATTTCCAAGCCACAGAACACGGGGATTTGCTGGCAGGCAATTTGTTCCTTTGAATTATTTAAAAAAAAAAAAAAGTTATTTTTCCCTGGGCAGAATCTGGAAATGTTATTTATATTATCAGAATTGTGATTCAACTGAATAAACCAGTGGAGGAAACCAGAGTTCTGTCGGATCCTCTCGCCCTCCAAGACGTGAAGTCTCTGCAATGCGAAGCTGAGGATTCTTTTCTGTGGAGAGAGGCTGCTTTTCATTTTTATTGTTTCTTCCTTGATCTCTAATCCTTCTCGGAAGGGTGGTTGCAATACCAGCTCTGAACTTAAGAGATCAGGTTTAATCATTCCTCTCTGTACATCTGTGTACATCTGTAACATTGGGCAAATTGTTTAGCTCTCCTGAGACTCAGTTTCCCACCTGCAAGAAAAAGAGGAGGATGCTTCTATCAAAGGGCATTATGTGAATAAATTCATTACAGTTTGCAAAGTACCCTAATCCTCTTGGGATGGGAATTGCAGAGGCTGCTCTGAAGCAGTCAGACGAACTCTGAGACGGTTTGTCCTGGATTACCTGCTAAGTCTGTCTGTTGAGTTTTCAGTTCTTTGAGATGTTAGGTGGAAGAGTCTGAGAGGCCTAAATAAAAGCAGAGATAAGAAAGCAGCTAGAAAAAATATGGCTCATTTTAGGTAATAAGTCAGATCTCTTTCCCCCCAAAATCCTGGTAACTCTGACTTCAGAGGTATGTGCGCAGTAATATGCAGGGTTGTTAAATGTTTTTGTTTGGTTTTTTTAATAGTGGGTGGGCAAATAGAGGATGAGATATGTAATTGGGGTTAAGTGGCTTGTTTAAGAAATAGGGAGAAGAACTGAAAGAGCTTTATGCTAAAGTCCTGTTTATGAGTCAAAATTTGTGCTGTGTTATATAATACAGATATAGAAGGCAATTCCTTACCCAAACATGGAAGTGCGGCAGATTAAAAAAAAAACAAAAAAACTACAGATTATAAACTCATGAGGAATCCCTGAAATAATCTGCTGTTTTAGGAACTAAACCCATAATATATCAATTTTACTTGTTCTGAATGAAGCAATCTCCCCCAAATTTAGCTATAATCATCGTAATGTCTTGCTCAAAGGTAAAAGGAGTTCTTCCGTATATTTTGAGCAATATGCAGGCAATTAAATTACTTATTATCCATGGGAAACTTTTTTTTGGAGCTGTCTGCCAGCCTGAAGAAAAAATATTTTCATCTGATGTGAAAGGGTGAAGTTGAGATCACCAGCCATTTTTGGATTGCAGTGACATATTTTAGTCCAATTAGAGTCCTAAATTGCACACTGTGTACCAAAGCGTCTAACCTGATGTGCATGAGCTTTTGCTTTGCTACATGGGCAGCTGGTAAGAGGACCGTGTTGGATTTTGTGTCCCACAAGTCATACTGGTGGTCTTGATAGAGTTGTGAAGAAGCTAAATTTTACATTTAAGTAATTTAAGCAATTACATTTAAGTTTCAGATTGTTGTCTCACTTACCGCTAAATACTTTGAGATGCTTTGCGTGTGAGACACAGTGATTTTGATAAAGTTTGTGACGTATGCTCTGACCAGCTTCCTGCCGTTACTTTTTATTTTGGTTGGTTGTCTGTCTTTTTCCCATAGATGATTTGTTTGTGAGCTGTGTGCTTTCGGTTATGAGGATTTAAATCCTCTGGTGATAATTTGTTACGAAGATGATAGCAAATAATCTTCCTTAAATAGATAGAGCAAATGCCCTGTTTTATCATACTTCCCAGAGATTTTACTTAAATTCTGTTTTAAGCATTTTATCTTCCCTTCCCTCCCTTGGCATTGGAATTTGAGGCATGGGGAAGGGATGGTGATCTGTTTCCCAAACTTTTCTAGTAACTTTGTCCTAACTCTTCCATTTGTATGAGCATAACAAACAAGTTACCATGTCTGCTCATATAACTGCTGTGACTTTCCAATAGATTTATTTTTTTTTCCAGCTCAGAATCTGGTGTGGAACCATTAATGGTTCTGCAAATAGCGACAGTCCTTCCTTTGTACTAGCTGGGGTTGTGGTTGCAAAATGCATTTACTGCTTCTGCATAGATGTTGCATAGGTATATGTCTAAAAAGATTAAACAGGAAAGGAGACTTAGAAGGTGTTTTTTTGTTTGTTTGTTTTTTAAGAGTATTTACAAGTATTGGAAAAAGATGACTTCAAACTTTTTAGGAGTAAAGAATTACAGATTTTTGAGAGCTGAGTGTTGAAATGCAGAAATTTCAGCAATAGGTAGAGATGTAAAAATCAAAGTATTTTGGTATTAAAGAACTTGCTTTTGTTGTGAGAGAATGTAGTTGTATACTTTTGTATCACCTTTACTCTCCTCTTACCTCTGTACTTGTCTTCCTAGGTTGTTGTGCTCACCTATAGGAGTGTTTAAATAAAGACTTGTCATGGTCTGGAGGTCCCTGGACCTTACAGGCTGCTTAAGGGCCAAAAGGGATTGCAAATCTTGTATAAAACTGACTTGGTCTCTTAAGAGTTGGAACATGATTCCCCAGGTGCAGTCAACATGATTTTCCTGACCTCTGTTGATACACTTGAGAACAATATCAGTGCAGGATATAGAACAGTAACAAGTTTATTTTGTGAAATGGAATCCTAAATTACAGATGTGATGAGATCATTGTAACAGGAATCCATGACAACTTCATTATGACCTACAGGGCAATTAAGAAAGCAATTTGGGAGACATACTACATGTCTAACATCGTGAATCTGATTTACTACTGCTGTTTTTGCGCTAGGGTAGTCATCTTGCAAAATGAGAAGATAATAACCAAGTTCCTGGTTTTTCCTCTCTCCTCCTGTGATCATCTTGGCCTATTATCTTTCTCTTTAAGATGATGTTAGGGAATAAGCACCTGATTTTTTTTATTTTTATTTTTTTTCCCATTTAGATCCAGGATTTCTATAGGTGATGGTTTGCATATTGATATTTTATTAAACTCTATCTTTCTTGAAAGGCTTTACACCGTCAGTGTTGAAAATCTGTGTTACAGAAAATAGATCCCCTTGTAGGGGGATCATAAGGGGCATTGCTTGTTGGTTTCTGCATCTGTCACCCTCAGATCTTGAACTCTTTAAAAACCCCAAACAGTTTCTGAGTGCTGAAAAGGACCGTTCAGACAACCATGCTGGTCTTAACAGCTTCTCATAGGAAGATCTTCCGTGTTTGTATGTCCCACTGTGCAAATGTTTCTGTAGATGCTTTTTAAACATTTTGTGAGCTGCCGCTGTCCTGCGTTTTGATTCCTAGAGTGGCTTGACATGAACACATTACCTGTTTGAGCCTTTTGAGAGGCAGCTCTGCTGATGCCTTTTGGGCCTCTGGCTCCTCACAGTGGTGGCCCTCCACCAGACGTGCCCGAGTTCCCTGCCTGGAGGTTTCAGGCACCTCTGTACAGGGTGCTGCAAAGGTGTGCTGGTTCCACGTCTGCACTTGAAGCTTGTCATTACGAGTTCCCAGCAGGTCTGAAGAACAGCAAGAGATGGATTACCTGAAATGATAGGTCTTGCTAGGTCTGATTCTCAAGAGACAAGAATGATTTTTGCAATCTTCTAGTAGCACCTTAGCTTTCCTTCATTTAAGCCTGTTACTGCAGTGCTTCTGCACGGTGTATGCTTTTGTGTACTTGGAAAGAGCGGTCATATAGAGAATAACTTCAGTTTTCGAAGAAGAGGGATAGATAACGGACACAACCGATTTTTAAAACCTGACTTTTAAAGAACAAATTCCAAGATAATCTTGCTCTTAAGAATTTGCATTTGCAAAAAGCATCATGTGCATCATTTGACCCTGTTTTCCTTAGTTAATTGTTTGTTTATTAAGTCTTGTTTTTAGACAATCTCACGGGCTCTGTGTGCCTGATGATGACTGGTGGAGGGAGAGGTGGTAAACAACCTATTAAATTATTTTTAAAAAAAAACAAAAAAAAMCCCAGCCTCTCAGGTTTGTGAAAGGAAATTGTGCTGTATCATTCTCACATCATAAAGCCTGCATTGTTTCCTCAGTGTTTCCAAGGCTGCCTATTTGGCTTTGCTTGAAATTGGTGGCACGTAGTTTTGGCCAGCATTAATTATTAGAATGGTGTGTGTGTATTGTTACTAAAGATGAAATGAGTCATTTTAGTGTTTTCCTGGAAGTTGCCAAGTGAATTTCTTGATGGCACTTCCAAATGATACAAAATTTTGCAAACGCTTGGAGATTTCAAGGGAGAAACCGAGCTTGTGGGTTTTGTAGCACATTAAACCTATTTAGTAATTTGTGATGTGCTCATCACTGTGATTTGAATGAAAAATAGTAGCAGATTAAAGGATTCTACTAGACAAACTGGCAGATTTTGCTTCAATGGCTTAAGATATTACTGTCTTTTGACATCTTGCTCCATTCTGTAGGAGGTGACTGCCCCAACAGCAAAGTTAGAACTGAATATTTGTGCCACTGTCTTTTTCATTGCAACATTTGGCATCTTGCTTTGAATATCTTGTTGCTTACTCCAGGGCAGTTGCTTTCTGCAAAGGGATGGAGCGATGGCTGTGTGAGGGCAGTACTTCCCTGAACCGGCACAGCTAGATCTGCCAAAGTGGACTGTCTCCCAAGGAGCACTTGAGACCTGACCCAACTGAAAATGTCTGTTCCTGTGAAGCATTCCCTTTAGTGGAGCAGCTTGAATAAGCGTCAAGGCTTAGCGTGTGCGTCTGAGTGTTGGGTCAGTTCTTCAGTCTGGATTTGCCTGGTTCCCAAGGCCAGGATTGGTAGTCTCCGACTCTGGAGGGGAACAATTTTGCTTCCGCTGATTTTAAAGTAAAACTTTGATAAGGGCATAATTTCTCAGTCAGTTTTCCAGGGTTGGCAGTGGTCCATGGCTCAAGATCCACAGGAATCTCTGCCTTACAGAATTTACCTGAAATCGGAATACTCTTGCTATGGCACCAGATATTTTCTACTTAAAAAGTATTTAAAAAGTAGAGGGCAGAAGGACTATTTGTTATTTTAGTCTTTCAACATTTGTTTGTAAAAGCCTGCTCTCTGATTTCCCACCTTAGCTTGTCCCCCCTGCCCAGAGAGGTGGCAATTGATCCCATTTCTTTTAGCAGTCAAGTTTCCGTGATTTGGTTCCCTGCATTTCTTTGTGTCCTGGTGGCACGGCTGATAGGTTCCTGGTGGGCTTGGTGCCAGCAGCATTTTGTTCATCTGCTCTGGCAGTATTAATGTATATATGTGTGAGCAGGAGCTGTGGAAGCCATATTAGGGAAGCGATGCTCCCAGAGGCTGCTGGCCGCGCTCAGCTGGAAGCGAGTAACTTCCTCCGCTCGAGAGCTGCCTCGCGGTTCCCAAACGAGATGTTTCTGCCCCGTGCTCTGAGGTGCTTCTTGGTCAGACTTCAGACGCCAGTGTGAACATTAGCAGTTCTACTGAATGTCTCCTTGTTTCGCCCAGGATTTCTTTCTTTGAAGATGTGATTACTGTGTAAATTCCAGATTACAGTCCACCTAATGAGTGATTTTTCAGAGCTTTGTAACATCTGTCTGTTTTTATAAATATTCCAAATCCCAAAAGCTGAGCCTGGAGTCACAGGAACAAAGTAACACGCTCTGACCAGAGGCACTCGAATATTACCGTTCAGCTCAACCAGAGAAATAATGTTACATGTTGCTTCTGTCTCTGTGTGTCTGTCCCAAATAATACTGGAAGAGACTGAAAGTGATTTATTTTATTTTATTTTATTTTATTTTTTTCCCCAGAAGGCTTTTGTTCATCCAGTCCATATGTGGTTGCCCTTGATAACACATGAGGCCCCACTTCAGGTTACTGAAGTCAGTGGGGCTTCTAAAGGAGCCAGCTGGTGGGACGCACTCTGCCTCAAAACCTGGGAATAGTAATAGCAAGGGGAAATAATACTTTAAATGCAAGCTAAGGTATTTTTCCAGGGTGCAGGAGGTTGGGCATAAGAAACAGTTAATATTAAGCACATAAACCATACCGTAAGCTTTTATAAATAAAAATTGGGAAAGCATGAAAAAGTATAAATAGAGTGAAGCAGAGGCAGAGTTTGGTCGGTATAGACAGAAGGAACTGTATATTGTGTGTACAGTATCTCCCTGCCACACACCTGTATGTGTGACTGCTCTGAAAATGCACCTTGCTCCTTTATCTTAGCATTAATAAATGCAAGGAAATGCAAGTCACTTCCCTTTGGGGGTGGGGAGGAATAATTGTAGAACTTTTTAATGCAGCAGGGAACTGATGAATAGAGAGCTAATATTAACACACAACTTGTTGAACTTGCTTAGACTGAGTAATGGAAATAGCTGCTGTTTTTCCACTGTTGCTTTTAATTAATACCTCCTGTTCTGCAGCAGAATTGGTGTTTTGTTCAGCTTCACAGCCATTGTTTAACGA
Organism: Apteryx rowi; assembly: GCF_003343035.1. NCBI lineage: Eukaryota > Metazoa > Chordata > Aves > Apterygiformes > Apterygidae > Apteryx > Apteryx rowi. The sequence goes on along the minus strand of NW_020449641.1, from coordinate 1,873,326 downwards.
TGGCTGGCTGATCTATCACTTCTGCGTTACGAGACTGTCCATTTGCGTGAAACGAAGAAAGCACTTTTATTACACAGAATCAGAGAATCACAGAATGGTTGAGGTTGGAAGGGACCTCTGGAGATCATCTAGTCCAACCCCCCTGCTCAAGCAGGGTCACCTAGAGCACATTGCACAGGATTGCATCCAGGTGGGTTTTGAATATCTCCAGAGAAGGAGACTCCACAACCTCTCTGGGCAACCTGTTCCAGTGCTCTGTCACCCTCACAGTGAAGAAGTTTCTCCTCATGTTCAGATGGAAGTGTTTGTGTTTCAGTTTGTGCCCGCTGCCTCGCGTCCTGTCACTGGGCACCACTGAAAAGAGTCTGGCTCCATCCTCTTGACACCCTCCCTTCAGATACTTGTACACATTGATAAGATCTCCTCTCAGCCTTCTCTTCTCCAAGCTAAACAGGCCCAGCTCTCTCAGCCTTTCCTCGTAAGAGAGATGCTCCAGTCCCCTAATCATCTTAGTAGCCCTTCGCTGGACTTGCTCCAGTAGTGCCACATCCCTCTTGTACTGGGGAGCCCAGAACTGGACGCAGTACTTCAGATGTGGCCTCACCAGGGCTGAGTAGAGGGGGAGAATCACCTCCCTCGACCTGCTGGCAACACTCTTCCTGATGCACCCCAGGATACCATTGGCCTTCTTGGCCACAAGGGCACGTTGCTGCCTCATGGTTAACTTGGTGTCCACCAGCGCTCCCAGGTTCTTCTCCGCAGAGCTGCTTGCCAGCAGGTCAGCCCCCAACCTGTACTGGTGCATGGGGTTATTCCTCCCCAGGTGCAGGACCCTGCACTTGCCTTTGTTGAACTTCATGAGGTTCCTCTCCGCCCACCTCTCCAGCCTGTCCAGGTCTCTCTGAATGGCAGCACAGCCCTCTGGGGTATCGGCCACTCCTCCCAGTTTTGTATCATCAGCAAACTTGCTGAGGGTGCACTCTGTCCCTTCATCCAGACCATTGATGAAGAAGTTGAACAGGAATGGACCCAGTCCTGACTCCTGGGGGACACTGCTAGCTACAGGCCTCCAACTAGACTCTGTGCCACTGATCACAACTCTCTGAGCTCTGCCATTCAGCCAGTTCTCAATCCACCTCACTGTCCACTCATCTAACCCACACTTCCTGAGCTTGTCTACGAGGATGTTATGGGAGACGGTGTCGAAAGCCTTGCTGAAGTCAAGGTAGACAACATCCACTGCTCTCCCCTCATCTACCCAGCCAGTCGTTCCATCATAGAAGGCTATCAGATTGGTTAATTACAATTGCATTTAGCAGGTTGTGGTTTCCTCATATGAATGTTCATGTTCTTCACTCTGTCACAGACCAGCTTAAAACTCATCAGGTTAGCTGTCGTCAGTGCTAAAGGGGTTGAGCTGACGAATAGCACAGCTGGGTTAGTTACTGAAAGGGCAAAGGAAGAAAAGGTATCAAGTGGAGCGTGCCTCTTCCTTTAAGGCACCTGTGTTTTAAACAGTGTGATGAGTTAATGCATATTGAGAACTACTTTGCAAAGAACAGGGGCCTGAAGCGTGCGCCAAGCGTGTCAGGTGGCAAAACGGTGTTGTGTACAGCACTCGTGGGCTTGCGGAGGCAACACCTCTGTCTTCTTCCCACTCCAGCTGTTTGACATAACATCTCAGTGATAGGGTTTCAGCTTCTTCCTGCCTCTGGTCAAGAATCAGCAAGTGAAATGAGATGAAATGTGTTGCTGTTGTTGCCTCAATTACCATGTTACCTCATGGCTCTGATGTGTTTTTACTGAGGAATGCAATCTCACGTTTTGCTGAGAAACCTCTCGAGTTTGACTTAAGCCTTTGAGTTTGACTTATCCCCTGATTCAGCTCTTCATTCTGTTTCAATCTTTTTTTTTTTCCCCCCCCTTTTGACCTTGTTGAATCCTGGTTTAATAAAACATAATTCCCAACACAGTTCTCATGACATTGACTTCAGTTGTATGAATTGCCCTTTCACTGGCAGGAAAATTCTTTCTCTATCTATTTTTAGATTTCTCATTGCTCCCTGAGACAAACCATATAAATTCAGGAAAACACCTGAATTCTGCCCCGGTACTGGATGCTGTCTGGCCTTGTCTTAAAAGCATGTCAACAGCAGCAGTTATTCTTCTTGGAGCCGTTGTGTTTATGCAACTGTTTTATGCTCTCAATTTAGAAGGCTTTACGACTCTAGTAGCTGTGCGATTCTGGGACTGTATGCTGTCCATCCCAGAAAGGCCAAGACAGCTCCTGGGAGCAAGAGTGTCCAAGTATTTCCATACATTAGGTACTTTATTGTATATGGGAGCTGACTGGATTCATGTGGGTCTGGTGCTTGTGATGTTCTGTGTGTACCTAGTGTCGGCCGTTTGCTGTTCCCTAATCAGCCAGGGGACTCGCTGAGTTTTGTTCACTATGTGTTTAAGCCTCGTGCATTGGTACAGCCAGTTGCTGGTAACATCAGGGCTCTGTGAGAGTACGTTCCCAGTAGCGGTTTTGAAGCTTGGCTTCTTTGCCTACAGCAGATACTAAGCGTTTCACAGCTGAGACATAAGACCATTCTTCAGGCACTCATCAGTGAGCAGAGATCTCTGGTGTTTCTGGAAAGGAGCATGTGCTTTGCCTGTGAAAAGTGACTAGGAGTTTATGTGGTATTAGGGTTTTATATTTGGAAACTGTAACTGAATTTGAAATACTAGGAACTTCTCTGTGTATGTGGTGGCCGTGTCCGGCCCTACTGTCCTGAGCTAGAGGTTTGTCCTTCTATCTGCAGATGTAGGAAGAGGACCTGGGTACCAGCAACAAAATGGACTAGCAGTGGTGAGAAGCTAGATATCTTGGAAGAAGCCTTTTTGAAGAGGCCTCCGTAGTTTTTGAGCATGCCAAGTTGAAGCTTGGTATGAAAACAAAAAATGGAAACAAAATGTCACATGGATAACTATGTCAAAGTTAATTAGGGTGGAAGCATAAAAGGTTCTTCCAGATGTGGTGGATCTATCTGAAGCAGCTTCCCAGGTTTTGATTGGGATGCAGAGTGGGATTTCCTGGTCTGCTTTTTCAGCCATAAAGATTATTTGAATTGTGTTGTTGCTCACCTGTATATATTGAAAGGCATATGCTATTAATTTATGATAGAGCCTTAGATATTCCTGGATGTGATACTGTTCTCTCTCTTCAACACTTAGTTAACCAGTGAAAGATGAAGCTGTTTTAAGCAATGACGATAATATAAACAAAGGTTTAGTAATTTCCCTTGCTAATGTGCGCTTAAGGCATTGGTAAATGTATCATGACATAAACTGTTACATTATTAAATATTTTCACTAATGACTTTGACTTAAAAGGTAGGAGTGCAGTAGCAAAATCTGCTAATGACGCATCATGGGGGCATTATCAATACAGCAGAAATATTGTACAGGAAAAACTGAATAGGTTTGAGGTTTTCAGCAGTAGGAATTAGAGGAAATTTAATAAAGTGCAGGGTCACGCACCTAAGAACGTATAGTAGTTTTTGCTGCAAACTCATCAGTTGGTGTATTATTCCAGTGATGCTTCAGAGATGCGCAAGCTATTCCTATGAGAACTGCAGAAGGTGGTTTAGTTGCAAGCCCATCCTGATGGCTTTAAAATCATTTTTTGGGTGTCCTCCAGTGGGGTAAACCTCTGTAATTAATTATTAGTAGGATGACTTGTATCACCAATAATTAAAACCATTGAAAAAGCAAGTGTCATCCTAAGATACAGAAATTCAGAATGTCTGTGTTAAAGACAAAACATTTGACTTGTGCCAGTCAGTTGTATAACCTCTCTCTTTCTTCTCTCTTCCAGGTCAGCCAGTTCAGGCAGCTGTATTCCAAAGTGATCAATGATAAGCATGATGATGTTATGGCAAAGTTTGGAGCAATCCTGGCACAAGGCATTTTGGACGCAGGTAACTCCCCAAATACTTAAAGCAGTCAAAATTTCTTACCCTTGTTTGACTACAGAATGCTTCTAATAGCTATAATACCAAATTTCATTTGGGAGGTGAGGTGCTGGCTTTTATACCTGTTATGTAGTAGCATCAAGAAATCTCTAATTTCAGATCATTTTATCTAATTAAAGAAGTAAACCCTGCTTTGCCATTTCAGCTCGTATCAGTGTGCTTCAATTAGAATAAACTCAGGCCAGTCATTGGGGCAGAATTCTTGTCCAGGAGTCTGGACAAATACAGTCTTTTTGCTCTGGGTCTGTTTTGTCACCCTGAATGCTGATTTGTAGCATTATATCTTGTTATTATTTGCTTCTTCGTTGTTGCACGTAAGCAACTTCTCCAGAAACTTGGAAACCTTGCAGTATCCAGTCCTCTTGTAAACTTACTTCGCATTTTCTGTTAAAACCTGACGTGACCAGTTAAAACTTTTTTTTTATTATTATTTTTTATTAAATGCATTAAATAAGTTTTTAGTGACTAGGTTTTGCCCCTTTCTTGATTATTAGAAGTGTTATGCAAAGAGGGAAGTACAATTAACTGCATGGGTGTTACTTCAGAAGAGCCAGTGCTAGTCTCCCAAAGGGTCCTGCCTTCTAGTCTGTGGAACATCACTACATGAGTACTAATGACTAAAGGCTGAGCCACAGATAGGTTTCTGTAAGGGCATTAGCATTTCATAGGGGCTGAACTGCAGGACCTTAGGGAACCTTAAGGAAAGTTTCTGTAAGCAAAGAGGGCAGACCATGTTCTGTTTTGAATTTTTCCTTCTGTTGGAGTTTAGGCTTATACAGTGCTGTAGGTATCCATAGCACCCCCTTTCCAAATTTCTAGTGCTGACCTGTGCATCCAAACACAGCTTCTCCCATCTCTTGTGCTGTGGCCCTTTCTTGCCATGCAGTTCCCTGTCCTATTCCCCTTTGTAGGCCTACAAAGGTGGACACAAACTGTTCTTCCCTGTACTCCTGAGATCAAGGTTAGCCCTGAAGTCACATAAGCAGAGGACAGTCTTAGGGTAATACTTGTCCCGTGGCATGGCTTAAGCACAGCACTGTGCTTACGTGGTTACACAGTGTCTGTATGAAATTACTATGTGTCCAGCCCATTGGAAGGGGGGTGAGGTGGAGAAAAACTTTGAGCTGCCTGCACCTATCTGCATGGAAATGTCCTTAAAAAGCTCTCTCTTTGGTGTTCATATGGCAATTGAGCTGCTCTGAGCTTTAAGACTAGGGCTAGCCAGAGACGGAAGCAACATGAATGACCTCCTTTATCCTCCACCTTCTTTCCAAGGTACCCCTCCTAGAGCTCAAGCTTAGCAATATTCTTGGCACAGGACTGTTTCTCTAGTTTTGGTCATTCCTATGCTTATACTGGGTTGCTGGGAAGCCAGAGCCTAACTGGCTCAAAGAGATTTTTCTCTCAGCAGTGCAGACTTGTTTTGAATTCCTAACTTTAAGGATTAAATCATAAAAATGCAGCTAAAACCTTATTTGCTTCTTGTGTCACTCATGTATTCTATAATGACTTGGAAACCAGAAGCATCCAATTTTAATAAACTACATGTGAATTTGTGCCAACTTCTTACTTCTTTATTTCTTACTTATAGAAACTGCTGTGCTGGTGGGGAAGGCTGTGAACCCTTTCTTAACCTACTGCCACTTTCACTAGAGACTCTTAAAAAGAACAAATTCTTTTTCTCTTTCCCATGCAACCACAAATGCTTATCTGAAACAATGAGCTGTAGAATGTATCACTTCCAGGAAGAAAAGGTTCTTTGTGTCATCTGCCATAGCTGGGGCAATTGAACTTGTAATTATTATTATTATTTATTTATTTTTGAAAGGAAAAAAGTATAATTCTCTTTCAGTGACAGACTTTGATCAAAAGTGCAGCATTTCCAGTGTGGGACTGGGAAGTGATGTGTTGGAGGTGGGTTTCTTGCTCTGACAGCAAGGCAGTCAGTGGACTCACGGTTTCACACAAGAAGGAGAGTGCCTTGGGAGCTCTGAAGTGGAAATGAAGAATATGGCCACTGTCTAGTTGTTAGGCCACAGCAGCCACATTTTTGTTTCTTTAGTAAAATAAGTAAAAAATAGGCACACTAAATTTAGCTTAGTTTTTTTTCCCCAAACCTCTGAACACTTAATTCTCCCTGTCATATGCAAACATGCTCTCTCACTCCAGGCTGACAACTCCCTTTCCGTTCTTTGCAAAATTAATTTAACATGCTTTATTATCTGGAATATGTATTTGTCAAGGTGAGCTATAAAAGGGATATGATGATCTAATTAAACTTCAACATTTAACCTACTTAAACTTTTTTGCCCTCTGGACTCTAGGTATCCTCTCTGGTTCTTAATGCAGCATTCCTCTATCAGTGAGGACGAAGGAGGAGCTGCAGTCACTAAGCAAATATTTATGTAGTATATCTGGACTATCCTTTTCTGGATATTTAAGAGACATTTGGGTGGGGTCAGTTGTGCAGTGGTTGGGGACCAACTGTATCACTGGGTAGCATGAAGGTGAATGTACTGAATCTTCCGCAGTTCTGGTGACAGTTGTGACGGGTGATGGAAAAGAGAGTGTCACATCCAAATGACAGAGGAAGAGAGTTGCCCATCTCCTAATTGCTGTCTCTGCAAATATGAATCTCACATGATGTGTTATATTTTGGATCTTAGAGACTTTAGTATAAAAGACACTTAGATGCATATGGGCCTCCCTCCCATGTGTTGAATTCAGTGCTACTTTAACCCTTCATCAACAAAGATGTTGTTTCCCACCTTTTTCCTGCCTGTCCCTGTTTACAAGCTCCTAATGTAAAATTGGCTCGAACTTTGGTAGTTAGAAACAAAAGCCATTACCCTTTGTTGGTGTTTTTATCCATTGGACCAGAGCTACCCCATGTTTTGTTGCCCATGTGAATCACCTTGTTGGCACATGCTGGAATTGATTCTGCCAGGGCGTTGATGGCTTAAGTGGATGAGGCTTTGGCCTTTCTGGGCTGGCACTAAGTTCAGGTTGCCTTCATTCTTGTTTAGATGAAGTGAGTTGTAAGTCTTTACTGATAAAGAAAGAAACAGTATGATATCATTTGAAAAAGGGATGCTACCTGGGCTAGGGTCGGAGGCTTATTTCCAGGGCTTGTGAGGGATCCTTATCTAACGAAGGTTGCACTGGCGTGCTGTCCTGGGCTGTGCGATATGGGCTGTGCCGTGGTATGATCAGCAAAGCATTTGTTCTGTCCGAAAACTTGTTGAAGGAACTAAGTTTGTAGAACACTGTGATGGATGTTACAAGAGTACCACTGTGACTATGTAAAGAGCGGGTTCATCAAAGTGTAAATCATCAGCGTCTGCTTGTTGCACTCTCCCTCCTTGTTAACTAATGCTAACTTACCTAGTGGATCCTCACAGCCTTCAGAACAGCCATTTTAATTCCAGCAACTTTGCCACTGTAGCACTGTGAATTCTGGGAGCTGGACCTTATAGCACTACCAAGGAGCTCTGAAAATCTTGTTGCGCRTGTGCTGGTTCCCCCCCCTCCCCAGCCCAACACCATCTCACAGCTTTTATCCATCCAGCCTAAGGTCTGGAATGTGTTCCCTTCCAGGTTGTCAGGGCTGCTACTTAATCACGAAGATAGATCGCAATTGTGCAATATCATGTCTCTCCACCTTTCCTGCTCCCCACAAAGCCCTGGGAGTGAGGGTGGAGTGTGTGTGGATATAGAACAGCAGAAAGAAGTAGTGTGACAGCATCTTTTGAATATGAAATCTGTTGCTCAGCCAGGAAATTCCAGAGGTTGGATAATAGAATTCTAAAGGTTAAAAATAAATTTGGAAAATAAAATTCCAAAAGTCTGATTAAAAATTAATTTAAGCTGCTTGTTTAATATTCACTGGGCTGCTTTATACAGAATATCTGTAGATTACTGATCTGGCCCTTATACGCTGATGCAGTGAAGAAAGGCTCATAGGAAAAGTGGGGGAGAAGACCAGATATTTGTGTGTGCAATGTCTGAGGATAGCACAGCACTTCAGGCAGTCCCTCCTTCACAGTGTTGTAAATTCAAATACAAGTACATGAGAGCGGTATGGAAGAAAGTAATGAAGAGAAGCAGTGAGCAGAGCAGGCACTGGTAAAAGATGAGACCATGTCATTGCCTTTCTCCAAAAAGCAAGGAGACAGTGTGTATGCAGAGTATTTTACAGGAGGACATCCAAATCCCGTGTCTTGCCCTGCTGCTTCTAGGGCTTTCTGACCCTGACAGATACCAAAGATCACATTACTGCTTCATTAAGGGGTTTCACTGCTTTTGGTAGCAAAAACTAATTTTGGTTGTGCCTCAAACTCAAGACAGTTCCACTGAGGCCTGGCCTTGCTACAGGTAGCTGTTTGTGCGAGGCAGAGGAATGCTACTCCTAGCTGGGGTTTTCAGCTATAAAGTGCCTTGAGTTTGGAATGAGTGGGCGACTGTATTTTAACAAAGTTAGCCTCACTGCACCTGGCCTTGTCAGCGGTAATGGGCTTGCCTGGTGCCCTCTTCAACTCGAGTCACTGGGTTCATCAGAAGACTGAAGATCAGATTAACACTTTCTCACTCTGTCTGCAAGCCCAATCTTTCAATTTGATTTCTAGCTGGATGTTTCTGCACTACATCAACATATGGAGTTGTTTTGGTCTCTGCTTTGCAAGTATAAAACTGAAGACTTGGTTGTCTGGCAGAGATTTAATTTTGTTGCAAAAACTGCAGGAGCTTGTCTCTTTGCCGCTTAGATTGATAACCTCTAGAAGCAACTTCTGAAGTTGCTGCTGTTTACATTTTTTCCTACTGAGATGGTGTAGGATAAAAACGTAGGCATATTTCTTCTGTATAACACTAGCAATTCAGGGTGATGGCCACAGAAAGAAAAGCTTTTTGTATGCACTGCTTTGTATGCACTGTTTCCCTTGTGATTTTTGTCTTGTGGTTCGTCTATATATCCTATTTTGAAACTGCTTATGGCAAGGGTTTGTCTGCTTGCACTTCCCCCTTGTCCTCCCCCAACTGCACTTCTGTTTAACTTATCTCCTGGCAAAGTGAGTGTGGAGGAACTGTCTCCATTGATTGTATTTGGGTAATGTCTATTGCCTAGAGCAGTTTGGTTATGCTGCCCCTCAGTTTCGTTGTATAAGCTGAGATCATGGGGTCAGTTGAGGAGGAAGGAGCAATGTTCCAGAAGTATTCCAGAGGAGAAAGCTGACAACATTGCGGCCTCTGTTCACAGCGGCTGTTTTAGAGATGCTTCATTCGGTTGTCCTCGTGGAGTACCCAGGAATGCATTAACCTCACTTAAGTTATTCCATTTGTGATTCTCCACAGGGGGCCATAATGTAACTATTTCGCTGCAGTCAAGAACGGGACATACTCACATGCCTTCCGTGGTGGGGGTGCTGGTCTTCACCCAGTTCTGGTTCTGGTTCCCCCTGTCTCACTTCTTGTCGCTGGCTTTCACCCCAACCTGTGTCATTGGCCTTAACAAGGATCTTAAGGTACGTAATGAGTGGAGAGGAGAAAAGCTGCTGATAGCAACCTAGAGGTCTGCCTTAAGTGGCCTGCAAGGTGTGTAAATGCATTTGTTGGGTGTCTCCAGCTTATCTGTGCCAGAAATGGTGCTAACTGGAAGAAATATGAAAATCGGGCTTAAATTGTAGTTCTTCATTTGGGATAAAGCTTTAGACAAGAATAATAATGCTGGGGATAAGAGAAATACAAAGGATAGACTTCAACTCCTGTATCTCAAAGTAGCTTAGAAGGAAAGGAACTCTATTTATTGTATGTGGGCAGAGAGCACCCCAGTATCACTCCAGAAGGTCAAGGTTGTTTTAATTTAAAACAAAAAACAACAGCAACAAAAAAGCTGTGTCCCCCAGATGAGTTATGTGGTGCTCCACTATGTGGACTACAGTTAAATGTTAGAGTGAAAGATGTTTCACTCTTACACTAGGAGAAAATCTCAATTTTGATTATATAATAAATACAGTGTAGATGGGAGAAAGCCTGGATGAATATTTTGGAGGAGAAAAAGTTGCACTGTAGGTGTCTTCCTTGTAGTGACTGTACATGGCACTACAACTTTGAGTCCCTTTTCAGGCTTGTTCTATGCAACAGCCTCTTTTTTATCTGATATCAGACTCTGTGCTACACAACGCCTCCCTTGCTGTACAGGCTGCATAAAGAGGTGGAATTCTGCAATCACCAGCTGAGGTTTTCATGAGGTGCTATGAAATTCATTGTATCTTTGGTGAACCCTAAAGCAGCACACTGTCAAAACTAGATAAAGAAACCCCCTAGGAAAGCTAATAGTGGGAGAAAAGGGTCTGTTTGCATTCCTGGGGGAATAAATGTTAAACCAAACAGCTGTGGGTGCTGCAGTTTTCCTGTGCATCTGTTCTTCCAGCTGATCAGTTGTGGTATAGCCCCTGCAAACTGTATCTGTGCTGACTTAGTTAATGGGTTTCTTGCACTGAAGAATTGATCTAGTAACTTTTGCAAAATAAAATAGCATTTGAAAGTGGAAGTGTAGGGCTCTGCAAACTCCTGTCATTGCTGCAGGTATAGTTTGTGATGCGCAGAGTGTGCAAAGACTTGTGCTGCTCTGCCAAAGCCCTCTGTGGGACCGAGCTACCTTGCTGGATTGCAGCCCCCCTGGACCAAAAGTTCATGACTCCAGGATGCTCTTTTCCACCTGTCTTGGTGCTGAGCATGAAGTCCATCTATACACAGCTGAAAATTCTTGCTGTTGGAAGGGAGAGGTTTGCTCTAAGATGCCATTTTTCTCTCTGTCCTGAATATTTTATATGGGCTGTATCATTGCTTGTCTCTGCACCTCCTCTGTGGCAAGACGTGCAGAACCTTTTTGGCTGCTTGGCTGTCCTGCCACTTTGACTCCCTTTCCCCATCCCCTAGAGTTTCCAGGGAGTCCAAAGGGCTTTAGGTGAGGCTGTGTTTTCTAACTTGGTTTAACTACTAAAACCAGCTACAAAATGAATGTATGTTATGGACTGCACCACACCCACCTTGCTTCCTCAGAGCAGTCCCTGTTCCCTTATTGCTACATGATGCGTTATAAAGGAAGAGGGCTGAGATCCTGCAGAAATAAATTCAGTTTAAGAATTCGGATGGGCTGTCAAAGCATGTCTTTTGGCCTTGTTTAGGTAGGCAAGAGTAAGAGAATATGTGAAAGTGATTTAAAAAAACAAAACAAAAAAAACCCCACTACCCCTAAAACGTATTGTCCTTTTGCAAGAGGTGAATGTCAGGCAGCGCTCGATCTGGCCTAGCGTGCGTTGACAGAGCAGATCGTCACTTAGCTCTTAAACCAATTTTGCATTAATATGAGCAGGCCCAGCAACAACATCAAAACCACAAAAGCATCGAAACAATGAAAACAAAGCATGGTGTGAATAGCGTGGAGTACATGGCGGAGGCTAGGAGAGCTTGCCAGAGTCAAATTATAGAATAATTAAATAACATTGTTCTAGTTGAACTGTTGCCACTGATAACAGTTTCTCCGCTTCCGGAGGGAGAAAAGGGGAAGCTTGTATTCTTAAGAGGATCTGTGTTCATCTCTGCTGGAAGGAAAATGAAGCTAAAGTAATTATTCTGTTGTGGATTTTTTTCCCCTGCTTTCCTTGTCTCTAACAATTTTTTTTAACTATTTGTCTTAGATGCCAAAAGTCCAGTACAAGTCCAACTGCAAGCCGTCTACATTTGCCTATCCCCCACCTCTTGAGGTTCCAAAGGAAAAGGAGAAAGAAAAGGTATTTGGGTTAGCTTTCTGTGTTGTATAGACTAACCCCTTCTCCCTCCTAGTATAAACATTGACTTTGATGGCACTAAAAGGGAATTTAAAGAGCGAAAGAAAAATTGGCAGGCACTATTGTCTCTGAAAGAGAATTCTAGCTATTTTTTCCTGCTGAGCCTGGGGCTATTGCTGATCATGGCATACAACTACTGTGCTACTGAGTGTCCGGAACCTCCCTCGTCTCCACTAGTTAAGCAGAAGCATTGATTAAAACTGTTTCCCATGCCCTACTGATTTGTATGCACGTACCGTCTTTGTAGAGCACCTAGCACAATGAGGTCTTTGTCTGTGGCTTGGGCTCCAAAGTGCTGCCACATTACAAACATTGAAAGTATTAGGGGGAACACGTCTCAAATAGTCCCACATGGAAGGGCAGAAACATACCTGGTCTTGGGACAGCGGGGCCCTGTGCTGGAATATGAGTGATCACGCCCATGGATCACAGGAAGGGTGAGCGTGGAACTGAGACTATCTAGGTGTAGAAGAGGAAGAGATGAGAACTGTTGGATGACTAGCAGGACAGCAGTGGAATCAATTTGTCTACTGGCATAAGATAGTAAAAGCTGTCAAGCAGACCACGGCAGCAGGCAAAGCAGCCCCTAGGGAGCAATTGCAGCAGTGGAGACCTCAGGCATGTCATACTGATGAATGACATTGTGCGAAAATTGTAAATCATTTTATCAGAATTGAATGCTAGGCAGGAGAAATTTCTGAACGGCTGAGGAACACAGAAACGAACTCTAATGAAAGGCAAAGCTAGCTGCTCATAGCTACACTTTCGCCTTTGGAACAGGATGTGAATTGGACAACCGCTTCTCTTTCACTTCTCTGAGCAGAATTAAACATGCCATGAGACCTCATTTAGCCTAGAAAGTCTCGCCAGCAACCTGACAATACAGTGCTCCCTGTCCTTCTGAGGAAATTGCTGCCTTACAGATACAGCTACTGTGGATAGAGACACACGCTTTCTGGGAGGAAGATGTGCCAAATTCTTCTATTTGAGCATCTTTGCTGAATGTTGCTTCTGGTAGTTTCTGGCTCAGAAGTACCAAAGCTTTTCACCTCCATGGGGCATTTTGTGCATCCACTTTTTTAAGTCTATGAGAAACATAGCTGTCTGGACAGTGGAATAGCTTTAGGTCATGAGGAAAAGTTATCTCTATCAAAGTTTCTTTACCTTTGAGACTGTGGCAACAGGTTTCCCCATAACAGTTCCATTCATTGCTCTGTTTAAAAACAAACAAATGAATAAGCAAATCTCATGTAGAGACCCAAATAGTAATGATTACTCTCTAAATTAGGAAGTTTGCCATCCTCTTGCATATGTGACTGCATATGCATTCATGGGGTCTTTGGTTCTGTCTGTGCCATTTATTTGCTTTGGTGGCACTTTATTCATCTCTTAAACAGAACAGTGGGTAGAAAGTGGAATTGACCCTGTTATTACCTGTGCTGAGAACTGACCTAACACCAGCTTTTCTTGGTTCCCCTGCCTGGGTAGTTGATGCGCTGCATACGGTGTCACAGTTGTGCTGAATGCCTCCTCTGTTGACATATCTAGGTTTCCACTGCTGTGCTGTCCATCACTGCAAAAGCCAAGAAGAAGGAAAAGGAGAAGGAGAAAGAGAAGAAGGAAGAGGAGAAGATGGAAGTGGTGAGTGCAAATGTCAAAATTCAACCGTCTGCCACCCCCTACAAATGTGGAAGGTGGGACATGAAAGCAGACACCCGCTTAAATCTGTCCCCACTGCCACCAACATTGCAGTCAATTTTGAGCAAAGTGTTAGCACATTTTAGTGTACTGCATACACTCCTTAGCATCTTTCATGTGTGTTCTGACTAAAGCAAAAGGCATTATTATTTAAGAGTTCATAATTACTGAGAAATAAATCTCCCTTGATAATGCTAAGTAACTTACTTCCTTAAAGGCAGAAGCTTGTTTTGACAAATGTGTGTGTCTTTAACTGTATGAACGTTCCATGGTTTGCACATTATTTTATTGTCTGCTGTTCATGTTTCTAGACCAAGGGAATTTTATCTCTTATCCATGTACTTTTCTTATTACTGTGGAAGAAGTTTAACTAATTTCATGCTCTTGGTACCTTTGGTTGACCACCTGAAAAAGGACTCAATATTGTAGCAGTTGCTTGGTGATGTCCGTTTCAAATGAGACTGCTGAAAAGTTTAAACTTTCTGCTTTTACACGTTTAACCCCCGTTCTGAAATGTTCACCTCTTTGGCAGCAATTTCTTATGTGCTTTGCCTATCTATCAAAATGCAAACATGTATCCATGCCAAGCTCAGGACCAGCTGAGCTTTGAGCACAGGATCCCTCCTCTGCTCTATAGCTATGGTGATTGCTTTGGTCCTCTGATGATTTATATCAGCTCATAGATCTGAGACTGGAATTTGTGTTCCTTATCTGTGAATAAAGTGTCATCCTAGAGCAAGTGGAAATGTCTGGATAATAAATTCGCAGTGGCTGATGCAATTTGGAAAATACTTAGTGGCTAAAATTCTTGTTATATCCTGACAAAGGACCTTTCCTTTTGTGCTCTCCTAACGGATGCAAATGTATGAACAGCAAATGTAAGCTGGAAATGTGTTATGCTGATAGGCTCGATAGAAACCTTTCTGATTTCAGTTTAACATCTGTATGAGAAAAGTGCTTTGTTCATGGGCTTTTTGACCTCTTTAATTTGAAAAAGAAACACACAAATGGTGTTTGAAGGAGGTGTGGCATAAAATCAAAGCTGCATGTGTAAAATGCTTTCCTAGAGCTATTTAAGTGGTGGCCACATCATAGGTACAGGGTACTGTTTGAAAGGTGTTAATACTGTTGCATTGAACTGTTTACAGCTGGCTCAGAAAACAAAGCATCTCGTGTGCATGGTTGAATCTCTTGATTTCTGTCTTCTTGGTCCTTCATCGATGTTATCTTGCTATCAAACATTGCCTTTGCTTTCAGTTATTCTTACAGCACTATATGCTAAGCAAAACGTGCTGAACAGATGAATCTTTCTTCCAAGATTTTTACAACCTACAGTTAAGTAAAGGTGGCAAGAGGAAGCAATGTATTAGAAAGGATTCACATGTTGTGTCTGGGTGTGTGTGTGTGTGTGCTTCAGCTGTTTGAAAAGTTTTCTTCGCTGAATTGAGCAGAAAAAACAGGATAGCAAAAAGGGAGCTTGCTGCCACCTGCTGTGTTTGAGTATTTTGCCATTGTCCAAATGTTTTGGAGGTCTAATTCCTTTCCTGTTTTTCTCATGTGCCTGTTATGTGACTAGTAATCCATAGCTTCCAAGTGATGTGCACGGTGATGAGCAAGCACCATGCCAGAGAAAGTTCCTTGTGCTGTTAGAAGATGTACCATGCATTTGGTGTTGTTCCATGCCTACTTTCCTGATCATTTCATTCCTGGTTATTTCCATCTTTTCTGCAGTCTTTTTTGTTTGCAACTCAAAGATGTTCCTGAGCAAGAAGGAAAGCATGACCCATGTTCTTAAGTATGTAACTGAGGCTGTGCTTTTTCTGTCTGAGCTTTTGCCTCCAGCTGCTGAGTCAGTGGCTGAGAAGGGTTATCTGGAATTCCCTAGGGAGTCACTGGGATGAGTCATTTTGGTTGAGCTGCTGTCAGTACCAGTAGTGTGAAATTTCAGTGACAGCTTTATAGCTGGGAAAATATTGGGGCAGCTTTTGGCAATTTTCATGTGCTCAGTCATGATATTAAAGACGCTTACGCTGGGAACAAAGGTGGTGAGTGAGTTTACAGAGCAAGTATTAGAAAGGGAATCCAGAGGTAAACTTTTCCACTATCCTTTCCTGCTGAACCTTTTTTCACCTGCAGTCAAGAGTTAGGCTTTGCCTCGATGAGAGCACTACATTCACATCAGCATTGCTGGTGCTATAGCTGATAGACATGTGGTCAACCTGTTCCTCAGCAGGAGAATGGCTTCTCACCATGCTCTTGAATTACTACCTGTGTTAGGAATAGCAGGTAGTACCTTACCCTCCTGAATTGTGGAAGGATTAGAGACTGTTGTTAAAACCATGCTGATGTTCTCCTTCCCCTGTGCAGGATGAGACTGAAAAGAAGGATGAAAAAGAAAAGAAAAAAGAGCCTGAACCCAACTTCCAGCTGCTGGACAACCCAGCCAGAGTCATGCCTGCTCAGCTCAAAGTTCTCACCATGACGGAGAGCTGCCGATATCAGCCTTTCAAACCAGTAAGTGCCAACGTCCCAGTTTGTGCACTTCACAGAGTATTTCCAGTGCTGGGCATGTGCGTAAGAACTGCAAAGTTCTGTGTGTACATGAGAACACCACTCAACTGATGCATAACTGTAATGTGTTTTTAGAGATTTGCAACTTCACTGTTGTCACATTTGCTTTTTTAAGTCCCATTCTTCAAATGATCAAATGCAGTTCTAGTTGGGAGAAAGCCGGAACTGCTCCAACCCTTTTCATCATGCTAATGCTGCTTTATTTTTCTTTCTTCTGCACTCTTCAGACACTGTGACCCAGAAACCAGTCCGACATGCTCTTTGTGTATTAATGATATTCTTGGGGTCATAAAGACTGAGCCATGATAAGCATCTTCATTCACTTGCACTTACAGCAAGTTATAGCATGGATTTGTCTTTCATAAGACTCTGTTCTGTGCTGAGGTTACTGTCCATCACGCTTGCCAGGAGCATTAATGTGAAGAAAGCAGACTGACTGAAGAATTCCTTATAAGCTGTAAGGATACAAGATTTAGAGATGAAGACCTTTGCTAAAAGAAGCTGACAGAAGAAGTTGAGGACTTTATGCCATCGGCAATATTAGAAATTAGATGGCTTTCCTATCTTTTAGAAATGGTCCAGGATTAGAACATGTTTAAGGGCTTTTCTGCTTTCTAATATGCTACTTTTACTGATCTCAGATCTTTATAATGAGCTGAAAAGTTTTACAGGCTTGTTGTCAATGCAGTGAAATACATCATGACCTGTGCTGGTGTCTTATGTGTCTGCAGTGAGGTTTATACCTAAATGGAATTATTTTTGCATTAAACAAGTTTATTATTCGGTTACACCTGACCTTAGAAAAGTGCCTTCATTTCCTGCTAACATAGAGAAGAGATAGCATGTGATTGTCAAATGGAGAATGAAAAAGACCTTGGCGTTAGCCAAAGCGTTACCTAATTGCTCTGTGAGATGCTCCAATGTATTGTAAAACTAACGAGCTTGCTCCTGGGCGCAAGCCTCCTGAGTCAACTTCTTCTGGCTTTTATTTATAACATGCTGAGCTTTCCCATTTTGCAGGATTGCGCATGGGAAAACTGTGTTGCTCAAACACTTTTTCTCCAGGAAAATATTTGTGTTTTTAAGAAATGGATTTCCTGGAATTCCATCAGTACATCGCAATTCTCTGTGCATCATCCCCTTTTGAAATGTCTCCTTTAGCAATTCTGTCAAAGGACTTTTCAGTTCCTACCCTTGAAAGAGAGGAGGCGACCCAACTGGTATTTCAGTTGGGAAAGATCTGCAATGCTGTCTAGTAAATGTCCAGTCATGCAGCTGAAATGTGGATGTAGGTAGCCGTTTGCCTCAGTTTTAAAAGAAGCTGTGTCCTAGTACAGAGCTGGTTAGCAAGAGGCATGCAGTTTCTTCCCTTAACTCCCCCTACAAAGAGGTTTTGAAGAGAACAGAACAGTGCCTCCCCCCCCCCCCCCCATCTCCTTCAGGGATTATGGTCTGTAACCAAGGAGGCTCCTGGAATGGAGCTGTTCTGGAGCTTTGCTCTGCCATGGGGAATGCCAGAGTAAAATGCCTCTTTGAAACGCTGTTTATAGCCTGGAATCCTGATGTGGTCAAGGCTCCAATTCCAGCCAGGCGTGACACAGCACTGCCTTTTTGCACTTCGTGTTTCAGTCCTGGAGACACGCCGATTTGCTTTAGCCTGGCAGAATGTTTGGTTGTGATCTTTGTAATTAATTCCCCTTTGTTTTTATGAGGTTCTGTTAATAGGATTCCTCAGTCAGTGGAAATTGGTGATCCGATTAGTCTCAGTTTCAGATAGCCTCCTGGGAGGTGGCTACACAGAGAGGCTTCACTAAGCTTTCTTGCCCTGTAAAAGTCTATGTTGTATCATAAAGTAATTATGATTCAATTCGTTTTCATGTGGAAAGTGCCAAACTGGGATTAGGATTCTGGATTCACAACTAGGATAAGGCTGTGAATGCAAAAGCTGTTTTCTGTTGAACTGAAATTTAGCTAATGGAAATTCAAATGGTAGCCTCATAGGATCTGTCTGTTCCATCCACATATCAGGCAGGCATCCGGGTGGGTGTCAGAGATGCTTTGCTTTCTGAAACTTCCCCTTTTTCTGGGAAAGTCACACCTTTGGCACAGACCCAGTCAGCAGAGAATCAGCAGATACAATGCTGTTTCTCATATGAAGGATCTGCAAACCTGGGTGTGAAGGCCACCATCAGGTAATCTTTGCTGTGACTTCTCCATCCATGAGCAGTCAGGAGAAAGGAACTACTTTTTGTTTCTCTTCCTGGATACCACTGAATAATCCTTAATTGAACAAGCACACAAGGAAGCAGTGATGTATGTATGACTGTGCGTGGGGAAACAGATGAAGTCGGCGCTTCACTTGCTCCATTCTCCTTGCAGAGATGCGAGTATGAATGGCTGGTGCCTCCCCTAAGACTTTCAGAAGCCCTTGTGTGAGCATTTGGCCTGGAAATTCAATGAGCTTCTAATGCGGGTTGCAAACAAGTGAGATGTAAATTGGCATGCATCACTCTGAGTAAATCTTTATATTAGTCCCACTCCTCTTGCAACTGATTTTTGTCACTACCTATACAGTAGTAGTTTGATGTAATTTGTAACTAGCTCTTGAAGACCCTCTTCTCCCTTTGGTGTGAGCTGAGAGTTCATTCCTGCTGATCAGGAATCTAAGGTGTCTCATATGGCCTAGGATAACACCATGGCTATAAACACTCCACCACGAGGCACAGGTGAGCAGTTGTAACACTCACTGCACTTGTCTTGCAGCTTTCCATTGGGGGCATCATCATTCTGAAGGATACCAGTGAGGACATGGAGGAGCTGGTTGAACCTGTAGCAGCTCATGGTCCGAAGATCGAGGAAGAGGAGCAGGAACCTGAACCACCAGAGCCCTTTGAGTACATTGATGATTAAGACCTGAGGTACAGTGTAGTATGCCATCACCTTCATTAATTCCAGTGAAGGAAAAGCCTCTTTGGATCAACCAAAGCATTTCCCAGTGCCCAGCATTCTTGGTTTTGCCCCTTGACTGCTTCTGCACCAGATTCAGAAACACGTGTTCTGTCCTGATTTGAAGAGTTTGGTAGCAGTAGGAATGAAGCCCCTCTTCTGGATCAGACCTGCCAGGCCTGGTCTCTAACTGTTCAGGCTTGGCTGCTTTCAAGTAGAACCTCAGTGGGCAGAGTCAGAGCAGCCTGCGCGGTCTCAGGCAACAGCTGAGCTGGGAATAATCGGCTCATGTACAATGATCCCAGAGGGGCAAGTGATTTGTGTAACAAAGTTGTCATCTACTTGACCTCAGTGTGGCAGGTTTGGTCAGAAGAGAACTACCCTTGTTTTTAGCGTTGTCTTGGGCTCCCAACAGTTCTTCTTAGAATTTAAAGACACCCCTGTCGTGGGCTCTGTGACGCTCTGAGCCCCACCAAATAATCCATGTAGATCTATTCCAGGCAATGAATGGTGCACTTCTCAGGTTCCTTGGCTAAAGTGCCTGAATTAATGTGCAGGTTTCTCACTGAGAGGCAGAAACCCAGTCACTTTATTTCCAAATATGGGTTGGCATGTCCGAGTGTTCCCAAGAGCAATGATTGTGTACTTGAATTGGTGGACAGGCAGGAAAACAAACTTCTTGCTAAAAACTGTAAATGTTGCGTCAGTGGCAGACTCGGGTGTGTGTGTGGGGCCAGCCACAAGAAGCCTTAGTTAAATGCATTTGCTTTTCTGGTCTTTCTCTCCCCCTCCTCCAGGATCACATCCTCTAAAGAAGACACTATGCTTGATATCAGAAAGACAGACATGAAGACCTTCCTATCGAGATCTGCTGTTCAGTGCATGCAGCCCCCATCTGTGCTGAGCTAAAGCTGATAGTCTGTGTTTTATGGTTGAAGAACAGATATATGCTATTTAGTGTACTCTTTCACAAAACCTTGTTTTCAAATAAATATATTAAAAACTCTTGACAGAAAACTTGCTGCTTTAAAGACAAAATGAAGGAGAGGAGCCTGGCAGCCCCCTCTTCTTCTCACCCCAAACCTTAGAAATTAGACCCAATTTACCTTCAGGCTTTGTCTTCCTCATCAGGTGGCTGCTCACTGGAGACATGCATCTCCCTCCAGCAAGGCTGTGACTGATTCTACTTCTCCATAGAATAGCTGGGATCTGTGCATACTACTGCTTTCTCTAACACTTGTTTAGTCTTAGCTAAGTCACTAACTCCAGTCATTAACTGGCCCAGCCACAGCACTGATGCTACAGAGAGGGCAGGTTTCTGCTTGCCAGCAATCAGATTTGCTTCCAAATTACCTCTGTGATTTTGACTTTGCACTGATGTTCCCCCTTGCACATCCTTGCATTTGTATGTCAGTGCAGGGCTGACAGAAGGGCTCTGGGTATTTGTGATGGGGAAGTGAAGGCATGTTTCTCTGTTTCACAGGATCCCCTTTCCTGCTGTGTCCTTTCACTTCTTTCACCAAATATAAGTGTAATAGCTGATGTGGTCAGATAGCTAAAAATACATTACAGACCTAGATGGGGTGAATCCAGATGTGCAAGTTGTTACACTGATGTGCATCATTAGCCAAGGGGGAGTTTAGAGTATGGAATGAGCAGCAGTCAGAAGGAAAGAATGCAGCTCGGCTGTTCAACATCTGACCAGCCGGGCCTTCACCTGTTGGGCCTGTAACGCTTCAAAGGTTGCATCACCAGCAAGCCAGACACTTCAGGCCTGATCAGCTGTAAACCAACTGTTGAGCTAAGCTGCATCACTTGAAACAGCACTTAATGGAATGAGGTTTTTATTATATATATGTGTGAGAATATTTTGCTCCATGTGAACATACCCCAGGCTCATATGCATCTGTAATAATGCAAGACAAATCTTGCATGTAGCGCCTGGGACTTTTTCCAGTAGATGGTTTATTTTGGTGGGTGTTACTATAGCAATGGAATAGTCTGCCTTTGTTCTCTGCAGAATTTAAGCATTGCAGAGCAGAGGTACTGGACTGAAAGCCAATTTTGAGTCCTAGGCTTCAGTCACAAGTTCCTGAAGTTGAAATGTTGTCTCAGTAAGGGTGCTGGTCATAGCTCGCTGTTCTCAGTGTGATCCAGATATATCCCTCGTGGAGCAAAGCTGAGAATGAACCTGAAATGGCCACAAACAACTTTACTGTAGGTGAAATTGGATATAAAGGTAATGACTGCTCCAACCCGTGGTCATTAAAAGCAAGACTCAGGTCTTGTGGTGTAAGAAAGAGAAGCTGGATGAATATAAATAATACAAGTCTTTCTAGTGCTTTAACCTCTTTCAATAGGTACGTGTATCCCTTACTCCTGCATGTTTTTCTGATGCTGACCAGTGTGGTATGTAATGTATTTCAGATTTTTGTTAATAGCACCTTGTGTCATCTTACAAAATACTGTGCAGAGGTGAGGACACTGGAAGAGGAAAAAACCTCCCTTCAGGTCATTCAGCAGCCTGTCGGACAGCCAGATACTGCTTGGAGATTTGAGTCCATTAGAAGTTCTGGGAAAAGGCAGCTTAGAGAAAGATCTGAAGTCCTGTATTGATGCCTTGGCTATGCTGTGATCAGCCTGCTTTGATTCACAGGTATTTTTGCCAAGACTTTAGACTATAACAGACATTTGAGGGTAGCTGGTGTATTCTCTGTGCTTGCTACGGTGTTGGTGGAAATCTGCATGTGCCGAGCAGTTCATGCTGAGCCATGTACTGCCTGGGGCACCATCCAGAAGATTTCATTCTTGCGCCAAGTGATCTCCCTTTGCCCATAAGATCACTCCTGCCTCTAGTAGTGAGGTTGTCTGGAGCTCCCTTGGCACAAGCAGATGCAAAATCCTCTAATTGCCCTGAACTGATTTCTGAGGCGCTATTTTGGGACTACATGGTAAGGTTATGCTCAGGTAGTTAGATTTTGAGGAGCTTTTGGTGGCTGTGCGGGAAAAATGCCATGTGTGTTGGGCTGGGACACCTGGGAGGGAAGCCTGGGAATTGGCCTGTCTGTTCACACTTCCCAGGCTCTGCTACTTGTTGCATTTCGTCTTCACTGTGTAAATGCAAGTGGGAACTGTGTGGTTTGGGAGTGACACTTCAGAGATCATATGCAGGAAAAACATCCGCTGTCTTGGCTCTCTCTCCAGGGTGCTCAGCATTTTTCTGCTCAGGAAAATGTCAACAGCTACACAGCAGTCCTGGAAAGAAGTCTGGGGGAGGGATGGAGAGGGGCTGGAGGAGTACTGAGATGGCTGCTGGTTAAAAGGCAAAGCAAATCAGTTAGCTGGGTGCTGTGGTAGTGTGAAGGAGAAAAGGTGATGTCCACACCTCAACTCTAAGGAGTTACCCTGGACTGAGGAGGAGGCAGAGAGTGGGAAGGGGACACTCTGTGGATTGATACTCTGAGGAAGGCAAACCACTCCTCTGGGTGGGACAAACACAAGGAATGTTTTCTAGCAAGTGTAAATTGACCTTTGCTGGAGGGCTGATGATGGAGAAGTCCTTCCTTTTTTGGAGGAAGCATGCATATTAAGTGTTTTTCAGGGGTTTTCAGCTTCATTTGCACCTCTCTTTGGAAAGAAGGCTGCGCACTCAATGAACAGCTAGTTGGTTCATTAGACACAGCAGCTGGTGTGTTGTTGATGGACAGGATTTCCCTTTTGAGACTCGTCTTTCTTCCCACAGCAAATTTAAGACTTTGTGGTGCAAAATGGTGTGTCCTACCTATAAAATGATCCATTAAAAGGGGTTCTTTCTAACCCCTGCATATTCCTTTGGTTTATCAGTAAGGCTTGCTGAGGTTGCTGCTCCATGACTTCCTGAGGTACTGTGCCTTTGCAGAATTGCCAAGGTGTGACTTATGACATTTGGAAAATGCCAGCTTGTCACTTTGTAAAATTGCTAGAAAGGCTCTGGGAGAAAAAAACATACAAAGACTCCATAAAAACCTCAGGAGAGGTAAATTAAACCTCTAGAAAGACTCTAGAAAATTTTCTAGGGAATGCCCAGAAAACCACTAGAAGCCTTTTAGAAAGGCAGAAGACCACCTCCAGGAGGGCTCTGGGAAGGTCCTAGCACAGCTGCTGTCACTGACTCACTGTTTTCAAATGTGTCAAGTGAGGAACAGCTCCTGGGTCCTGGATGCTGTCTCCACCTTGTTGACTGGCCCTGCCAGCTGCTCCTTGGCCCTTCCCATAACACAGTGGATGCCAAGGGCTCGCTTTCCACAGCTCCGGGCTCTCCAGTGGTATGTCCATCCGAGTGAGATGGCATCTAGCAAGGGAAGCACCAAACATCAATGCAAGCACCCGCTGGACCTGGGGTAAAGCCTGCAGGGATGGGTGCTCCCCTGGCATAAGATACGGGGCTTGACTAGTTTCCATGAGGATCATTGAGGTGGTTGCTGTGGGACCAGCTAAGTGTTGTACTTGGGGGATGGAGGCGACCACTGGCTTTCTGATCCCAGCTTGGTGTCTGTGTGTGGGGAGCTTGGAAAGTTTCCCTGCTGCTTTAAATAACGTCATCTAGACACAGTGACTCATTAGCACTGATTTCTTAGGAAGTGCCATTCTCCTGGGTCTGTTCAGGGATGCTGGGGAGGAACCCGCCCTGGGGTGTTTGCCAGGGGCTAATTAGGGCCTAATGCTCCTGCGTTTGCCAGAGGGAGAGGCAGAGGAGGCAGGAAGCATGTTACTGTCCCTCTTGACTAATGGGCCTCATTCCCCTTAACCCTGATGAAAAATAAATCACTTCAAGGGCATACCACTTCTGATGGATCCCAAAGTCCCTCAGGACTCCTGAACCTCTCCTCCGTCTTTCATTTTCTCTAGTTAGCTCTGAGAAAATTGCCCTGCTTGGCACCATGCTGGGGAAAGAAGTGGGGTTGGAGAAGCCCAGGGTAACGCTCCCAGGGCAAGGGGTTTTTGAGGGAGGGGGCTGACCTCACAGCCTGCCCCACTGGCATTCCTCTGCCCTGATGGATGCTCACTAGGTCGTTCTCCCGTGTCTCCCCGTAGGAGCGGTGCCGCCCTCCCTATCTCTCCCCTTCCTTCCAGGGCCAGGCAAAGCCCTTCCTCCTCACTGCCCAACGTGAAGGTTGGGCGCCACTGATAACCATGGTGGTGATGGCCATTTATCTCCCTGTATCCTGGACGCTGGAACATCCCCACCCTCGCCCCTGCACCCTGGTCTGGCCAGACCCTGGCCTGCCCTGGGCTCTTCCCCCGCCTGCTGCTGTATCAGCGCCAGCAGTGACTAGGATATCAGTTCAGCTCTGGGCCGGTGTCAGCCCTGCAGCTTTGCCAGGATGGGAGAGTTGGGGAGCGTTGAAACTGCATGTCTGGGCAAGGCCTGTGGCGTTTTCTTGCAACCACTGGTGGGACTGGAGACCTTCGCCCGAGGGTATTGATGCGTTCCCTCGGGTGTCTTCAGGCACTAGGTGTCCTGGAGGGGATTGTCGCATGGGAGCGAGCCTCTTGGCTCCCTCAGGGAAAACGTATGGTTTTAATGGGGCTGGTGTTTCTCTGGCACTGGTGGGACTGGGATGGTCCCATGCTCTGTGCCTCAGAGGTGGAGAAGCTGCCCCAGCCCCCAGTGCTTGGTTTCAGCTTGAAACTGGCTTGACTTGGCCTCTGAAATCCTGCTCTGCATGGGCAAATAGCCCGGCTGGCAGGATCCCAGGACTGGAGTTTCGCTTGGAGGTCTCTATTGCAATTCTTGGCATTGGCTGCACAACTAAAGCCCTTTGGTGGTGGTGATGAAGAAAAATATTGTATGTGTACTCAGATTAACCATCCCTTCTGGCATTCCAGCAAACAGGGGAATTGGTGTTACCTGCATGTTGTGGAGAGGTGACTCTGGACAAATCCTATTTTCACCAAAGTCCTTTGGAGACAGGCTGAGAGGCCCCAGGGTTCTTCTAAAGGGGCCCTTGGTGAAGGGTAAGCCATGGGACTGCTGGAAACATGGGACCGTGAACCCCAGATGTTCTGACCCCCTGGGCTTGTTCTGAGGGATGCTGCTGCCCCATGTGTGTGCGCAGGTGTGGGTGTTTAAGCAATGCGCACACCTGCATGTTTTTGTGTTGGCAAAGCCCGCACAGCCGAGGGTCTGTGCCATAAGGCTCCAGGTGAAGTGGGACCCTTGCGGGGGACGCCCCAGGGCTCGCGGCCCGCAGCCTCGGCACGCGGCTGGCAGAGGAGAAGGGCAGGGTGGTTCGGTGGCAGCAGCATCCCTGGACAGGGTATAAATAGCTGGGCTGGTGACCCAGAGAAGAGTTGCTACACAGGCGAGGTTAACTGTCGGCAGAAATTATGGGGACATTGTTACTCCAGAGATAACCTACGAAGGAAAAAGTGTGGAGCCACTTTTTCCCCTTCAGAGTGAAGGAAAAAGACCTGAAATATTGGTGCAATGTCTTTGTTCTCAGCTTTATGCTGGCTCTGCCATTAAGTTGTTTTTCTCCATTTCTTGTCAGTGAGAACCAAGGTGGGTTAACCCTTTGTATCCCTGCTCTGTCCCCTGGGGGAGAGATTAAAATAGCTCCTGTAGGACTGGAGAGATTCTCTGTTTACTTTAACTTTACACAGAAATCCTTCTTAGCTTTAGCTTAAGCTTGAAACCTGGGGTCCTGGCATGAACAAGAAGCAGCTGAAAATAATTTGGTGGAAACATCTGCATCAGAGACAGGAGTTCATGGACTCATTCATGAATGAAACCTGCTGCCTGTACCCATTGCAGGCCCAGGGGCTTCGCGATTTGTCCCTACATGATAGGGCAGATCACCGTTGGTCCATGTGGGTGGCATGGGACAGATCGCCATTGGTCTGCGTCCACGGCAGCATCAAAGCTGTACCCCTGGGATGAGAGAGGTGAGGCTCCCTGGGACCACTGCTGGGATGGGGGATGTTTCTCCTGGAGATGAAGCTCTTTGTCTTGCTGTTTCTGAGCCCATGGTTTCCCAGACTATTTTCTCCTTTTCTTTTTTTTTTTCTTTCTTTCTTTCCTTTTTTTAAGTGGAGCATCTCTCGCTCTTCCCTCCTCCCGGCCCCCTTCCATTTTTGGTGGGAAAGCCATGCTGTTATTGCAAGCTAAGCCTTCTTGCGAGTTGGTATTTACCTTGGTTTGGGGCTGTCCATGCTTTACGACCCATTTCCTAGAAAAACGTGCATCAGAAAGCCCAGCTGTGGCCCCCTTCCATCCCGGGCGCTGAGCCTCCTTCATCCCCTCCAGGGGCAGTCTTGGCTCTGCGAAGACAGAGGGGAGGGGTGGACTGGCCTGTTTTCAACATGTGCAGGAGGACATGGCTGCGTTTGGCCGCATCTGTTAAAGCGAGTCTCCAGGCAGGAGGGGTTACGCTGCTTCCCTCCATCTGAAACTGGGTTTAGTTTCTGGAGGTGGTAGTTGCATGCAAAAGGGGTGAAAAGGGGGGATTTGTTGAGACTCTACCTCCCCATCCCCAAACCCTGAATGTATCCACTGGGGCACAGCAGGTTTTTCCTATGCTTCCAGCAGGCAACTTCATGGCCCAGCTAGTCTCTCTTGGTTGTCAGCTTCTGTCCCAGCCTTAGACGACCACGCAGCACCCTCCTGAGGGGGATCTCTGCTACTAGCTGGAGAACCAGGTCAGGCTGATCCCCCAAGATGGCAGAGTAGCATGAGCACTGGAGGAGTCCTCCCTCGCCAGCCTGCGTCAGGGTGGTGGCCATGGCATCAGGGTTTTGCAGAGGTTTGAGAGAGCTGCATCCCCTGTCCCTGAGCGAGGGACGCAGAGAACTGATGCTGCAGGGCAGGAGGGCACTGCTGCGGAGGCCACCGTGTGTGCAGCACCTGACACAGCCGGCTGGGCTGCCGAGGTGGCAGCTGGATTTGGCCCAGCTTGCGTGTGTGCTCGCTGGAGCTGGGGTAGGGCAATGAAGCATCCCCTCTCTCTCCCTCCCAGCACATCTGATGCTGTGTACCTTTTTTCTCCCTCCCGAGTGGTGGAACAAGTCAGGAACAGCACTGTGAATATTTTTTTCTGAAACAAAGATATAAAAAAAATTTATCAAAAAAAAATTTTTTTTGGCTGGCTATTTCTCTGGTCAGGGACTTTGCTTACAGGAAATTATTGGAGAAGGTGTGCTTATAAATAGCCTGGCACGGGGCTGACTGCATGCTTGTGGGGTGGGGTGGGGATAGGTGAAATTCATGGCTCGGCAGCATCTAGACAAGCCCCATCCAACAGAGACAGAGCAGCTTTATGAAAGCCTGATGCTGGGAAAAGCAGAGAGGCTTTGCGGTCTTGTTGCCTCAGCTTTCTTTGCAAAAGGTCCTGGGGGTTACATTGCCCTGCTCTGCTGTGTAACTCGGTATGTGAGCAGCTGTTTGAGCTGTTAGGCAATTGCCCTGCCCAAGTACAGGATGTTGGTCCAAGCGAACCTGTCTGCCCTCCTGGCCAGTCCCAGCTGGAGCCAGTCTGTGCTCCAAACCCAACCGACAATAATGCGTCAGCAACGAAAAACTCAAACAACTTCTTATTTATTTGTTGTCCTTCAAAAGTCATTCACTGAAAACCCAAACTAAAATCTCTTTTGGCAACTAAAAGCTGAAGTTTGACTAAGAAAACAACAGGATGTTTAAGCTTTGGAAAATGTTCCCTTCTTGCCTGGCTGTTTTTATTTTTAATGCAATGACTTGGAAAGGTCACCAAAAGATGATGTTTCCTGCAAAATCTTCCATTTGGGCACAGAAAATAACCAGCTGTTTTTTTTAATCAAGCAACAGGTTACAATCAAGTCTGGGACCTGTAGCTGGCAGTTGGCACTCCAGCCACAGAAATGCTCAGCTCCCCTGGCAGGAGTGGTGTTGCCGCTGGTCCTGAAGAAAAGCCTAAAATCTGGTGCTCCAGGCGTTAATGAATCTCTTCCCATGGGAATATGGGGAAGCAAGCTGAGGCACAGGCTGGTCGAGCTACCTGCATGGGGCCGGGAAGCTATGGCCGAACAGGGAGCAGAACCCATCTCCTCATCTGTGTCCTGCATGTCAGATGAAGGAGCCTCCTTCAATGATGCTTTGAAGATGAGCCCTGGAGGATCTGAGCCCCTGCTCCTTTGTGCTGGTGTTGCAGTATTATTAACCTAGGGGTTATCCCCCAAGCTGGTGTAAATCAGGAGGTCCTCGCTGATGGAGGTGGAGCTGGGGCAGCAGAGGTCTCCTAGGGAACTTGGTGYGGCAACACACATCATGTGAGACGGGGGGTCAGGCTTGCTGGGAAGGGGCTGTTGGCTCACTTGGGGCTTTGACCTGCCTGGTCTTTCTCCTTGACCTGAGATGCTCCTACTCTGCCAATTTCTCTGAGGATGGCTGACTTGAGGCATATCTTTGCATCTTCCAGACCTTACCCCAGATGCTGGCCAGGGGGAATGAGCATCAGTGCTCATCCCGGGGCAGCATCTCCTGGAAATATTCTCTGCTCAAGCACCTTTGGAGTGTGGCAAAGCCCATGCAGGGCAATGTTTGCACACCAACCATGTGTGCTCGCTGGAAGGTGACTTCTGCAGAGAACAGGAGAAAACAAAGAAAAAATACGACCAATAAAGCAGAGCCTAGACCCTACACAGCCCTTCCCACCACCTTTTCACCTGGAGCTCCAAGCCCAGGACACAATGTCAGTCAGGTCTGGCTGCTCAGAGGAGAAAGCCAGCTGGATGTATGCCATCTTGAAGATGCCGAAAAAATCAGCAGATAAAATCTCTCTCTTTTTCCCCATTGGCAGTGCCCAATTGTCACCAAAGTTAAACAGGAGAGAGGAAGCACAGAGGATATTGTAGCTGTTATTGCAAATACCATCACCTTTGTTTGGCTGGAGCAAGAAGGAGCCCAAATGACTACAAATCCAGCGGTGGTGAGCTATTTTTATAAAGGGCCAAGGCCCTGGGGCAGTGCTTTCTTTCTGGCTGGGACGGTGGCTGTGCTCTTCACCTGTGGGGTGCCTGGGCGGTTGTCTGCACCCACGGGTGACAGGGTGACACCTCTCCCAACACAGCCCGTGCTGCAGCCGGGAGCGAATCCCAGCCCAAGGGGAGCTGGTTGGGTCCCCGTCACTTGGAATGGACTAAATAATGGATAAAGTCTAGTATGGTAAAACTCAAATATATACGGTTTTATACTGTGAACTCTCTACAGAAGTGTATGCAACAGAAGAAACCTTCTGCTGTAGAGCTAATAGTATATCTATTCTTTGTATACTAAATATAGAAGTTTTATGTATATAAGCATAAACATAGCTTTTATAAACATAAAGGCCTATATTTAGTATACAAATCACCAGAACAAGACATTCCAGTTACCAGCTAGATCGCCTGCCTAATTGACCATTTAATAATGCTTACAGTAACTACAACACCAGTGTGAATGCCGGCTGTCACAGTAATAGTGAGCAATAAGCATATCACTTAATGACTAGAATATAAATTTCCTGGCACTTTTCAGGAATTCCCCAGTGCTTTCTAGGATTTTCTCATGCTTTCTAGGAACTCCCTGGTGCTTTCCAGGCATTTTGACATGCTTTCTAGGAATTTGGACTACTCTAGGAATTACAGGGTGCTTTCCAGGAAATTTTCATTTGTTTTTTAGGAATTGACCAGTGTTTTCTAAGGAATATTGTGCTTTCTAGGAATTTCGGTGTGCTTTTGCACAATTTCAACATGCTTTCTAGGAAATTTAATGGGCCTCAGGAACTCGGACAAGACTCAGAGGATTTGATTTCAGGAATCTCTGGCTCTTCCGTCCCTCTTCATTTACTTGTTGTTATGTGCTTGATATGAGTGCTGGGAGCACTGGGAGAAGGAGGGAGCCTTCCAGAAAAAAAACTGATGAGTTTTCTCCTGCTGTCCTCCAGAAGCTCCTTCCCTAGCAAGATTTTTTTTAACTGAGAATGTCTCCCAAGTACGTTGATTTGAGGAATGAAACATTTTTAAGGGTCTCTGGCACAGACAAATGTGATGAATGAAGTGACCTCTTCCTGGTATCTTTTCTTCCATGCCATGAGAAGCAAGTAATAAAAACCGGGCAGTTTGACACAACCCTGGCTCAA
Source organism: Apteryx rowi (assembly GCF_003343035.1). Classification (NCBI taxonomy): domain Eukaryota; kingdom Metazoa; phylum Chordata; class Aves; order Apterygiformes; family Apterygidae; genus Apteryx; species Apteryx rowi. The sequence goes on along the minus strand of NW_020449641.1, from coordinate 1,843,110 downwards.
ACCATCACTCTCTCTCATACCTGGGCAACCATAATTTGAGAAAGGAGGGCATGGGAGAGGGCCTCATCTGTCCTGTATAAGGTATTTAACATGCTGCTTTCCTTTCCCAAAGAGCAGTGATCTGACTCAGTATCTTGTTTTCACAATGGCAATGGAGCAAAACTACTTGCAGCAGTAGGAACATAATTCCCACGAGTTATAGATAGAGTGCTAGTATCTGCTCATCGAATGTGACGTGCTTCTGTCATAACTGTTTCTCATCACCTCTCTCTTTTCAAACATTTCGCCTATCAAGCTGATAATTTTAGATCTGGCAAGAACGTCCAAGGGTGGGTTTTTTTTTTTCCCCTGTGCCTTAAATTTAACAAAAAATTGCATAAGGAGAAGAACATCCTTAGGTCACTAGCCAAGAAAAGTCTCTACTCTGAACCGCAATCGTACTGGAGCACTGGTGTGGGAAATTAAAGGCTTGGCTGGGAAATCGTCTCAGCGAAGAGCAGTACCTTTGAGCTGTTTGGTGAGATTAGCTTTCGAGTTTTGTGTGGTTACTGAAGTTCAAAATCAGTGTTTTGGGCAGATGCCAAAGAGCTTGTTCTGCGCTGGCAGCCCATTTTAGCAGCCTTGAAAAGGAAGAAAGATGGTGCTGTGTCGTGGCAAGGTGTGTTTGGGGAGTGCACGTGTCATCTTAGATGTTCACGCAGCAAAGGTGGGGGCAGAGGAAGACACGGAGCCCTGGTTGAGACCAAGTTCCTGGACAGGACATCAGTCCTGATGCAATGTCGTTCTTTCTTTTTCTAGCGAGTGTTTCCTAGAAAATTCAGTGTCAATGTCAAGAGGTTCGTTAACATTGCAGTTAACGAAAAAGGGGAAAAAGCCTCTATTAAGGGGCTTGGCCAACCTTTCTGTTCATTTTGTCAGACCTTGGACACTGCTGCTCTCCCAGAGCCCGAGGTTGGACGCGCCGGACCCGTGTCGGCCGGAGAGCTAGCCCGGCGGGTGCTCCCTCGGCACAGCGCTGGGCCCACCCTGCCACGCGTGCCACCATGGCCGGGCCGCGGCTCTCCCACGGGGTCAGCGCTGCCCGGGCCCCTGGCCCTGCTCCCCATGAGCGTGGCAGTGACCCAGCGGTGGAGCGAGGGGAGCCAGTGTGCTGCACGCCAGGCCCCATGCGTCGGTCCTGCTGCCTCTGCCCCATCGCCACCCGCGCCAGCAGCCTGTGCCGTGTTGCTCAGGCACTGAAAGACACTGTCACTTCTGTCCGGCAGCTTTTTAAAATTCATCTTTTAAGTTGTATAGTAAGTGGGGCAGACAATCATAACCCATTCTTTTTTTTTTTTTTTAATTGTATATGAGTTACTTTTACATTCTCCATTCGCTTAACAGATTGCAGGGCTCAGCAGTGTCACAGCTGTAAATATTGTAGAAGGGATGTTACGCTGTATTTGAGAAACTGCATCGTCGCACAGCCGAAAGCTACGTTTCAAGGCCTGCAGGCAAGAGCACAGCAGGCTGTGGAGAGTTTTTAGACTACTTTAGGCTGTTCAGGATGAGAAGGGGCTGCAAAAATATATGGTAAGATTATAGATAACTCTTAAAAATGAGTTTCACCCCCAAATCTTCAAGTAATGTTAGAGAGAGGGAACTGAAGTGACTCCTTAGCAAAACCACCATTAGTTTCTGTGGTGGAAAAAAGTGTAATGAGGGAGAAGTAACTTTTATTGAAGAGGAGCTATGTATGTGGCAGAGAAACCTTTTGGCCGCAGGAGCACAGAGCCTTCCTCGAAGGCAAGGCATTAATCCCGCGCGGAGCAATAGTGTTTCGGGGCGTTGGAGCAAGCACAACGCTTGCGTTCAGGCTGGGAACGGTCTCGACTTCAGCTGCTAGAGACCGGCACACGGGGGCTGGGGCTGCAGGGGCGAGAGGGCCAGCCTTTGACACGCTGTATATTTTGTTAGCAGTGCAGATAAATAAAACAGCCACCAGTCTCGCTATTCGCCCTGGTATCTCCCCCGGAGCAGCCCCTGCTCTGGCCTGCAGGGGGGCATGGAATAACCGAGGGGTGGGGCTGACCCCAGCCCCAAATGTCGGACCGGGGTGCCCCGGGCCTTGTTCGGCCGTGGGCTGAGAGCCTCCCGGAGGGGGGGGGAAGGTCCCCTGCGGCCATGTTGGGGCCGGGGCCGGGCCCTCGCGGCCCCCCGCTCGCTCGCCCGCGGCTGCAGCTCCGCCCGCCGGGGCCTAGGGGGCGCTGCCCCTCGGCGCGGCGGGGCTAGTCGTGTGAAGCCCCATTCCCGGCCCTGGGATTGGCTGGAAGGAATCACGTGCGGCGGGAGGGGGCGTGGCCGGGGAGGAGCGGGGAGCGAAGCTGCGGTTACCAAGGCGACGGGAGGAGCCGGCGGAGGCTGCGGGGCAGGTAGGCCGCGCCGCGCCGGGGCCGCCCGGGATGGAGCCGGGCGCGGAGGGGCCGCGTCGGGGGGCGGACGGTGCCCAGGAGGAGGCGGCCGCAGCAGCCGCGCTCGGCTCCCCCGGCCCGCGGGGCGCCCCGCTGCCCGCCCCGCCGGCGGGAGCCGCCGTGCAGGTCGGCGGGCGCAGACTCCGCCGCTTGTGCGGAGCCGGCCGGGGGGGGGTCTCCCTCTCTCGCAGCGCTTGGCGATGAGGGCGCTGCTGAGCCGGGCTGCGGCTGGGCTGCGCTGCGCTGCGCTGCGCTGCGGGCGCCGTCGGGTGCGCGGTCTGCTGACGCTCGCCACCTTTCTCGCCTTCTAGGTTTTTCAACGATGAGGCTTAGCGGTAACCCCTAAGAATGGGTGATGTTCTGGCTTACGAAGCTGAGTTGCTTGGACTAGTGAGAGAGGTTGGTTTTCTTTCTTTTTTTCTTATGAAGCGAGCAAGGAGAAATTGCACAGTGCTTGTATTCAAGAATGAGACATTGCAGCTGTGATCTAAATTCTGTAGTTACTTAATTGACAAAATATTTGCTTCTCCTTGACATCATACTGACTTCTGTCGTGCTCTGTAAATTCCAAGTGCTCAATGTCCATTGAAGGCCAACAGCCAACCACTAAATCAGTCTAGAATTATCTGTTGTTCCTTGTAAACGAGGCCTTTGTTAAAGGAACAGGTAATTTGACTGGATCCACAGAGAGCTGCAGGGCTCAGGTCTGACCTGTGATACCCGTGAGATCCTCTGAACATTGCTTAGGTATGTCATTCCACAGGTGTATAAAATCACAGAGGCCCCTAGAACTTTTGCTAATAAAGCCCATACTGAAGTCGTGAGACCACTAACCTGCATGGTTTAATGGCAAAGCAGGATTATCCAACTAGGCGTTCCTCTGCCCATACTGCCCATAAGAGGTAGGATCAGAAGTTATTTTAAAGTAGGAAATAATCCCGCAAAAAAGACAGTGGGAGACAAACTTTTAAAGAGTGGATATCTCTCTAGTAGTCTGTCCTCCTGCCTTGCAGATAAATTGGCTAAAATGGGAGATTTATTTACTCAGTATGACTTGGAACAAGAACACAAGCTGTGATTTGTCTGCTGCTTGTTACTGCCTTGTTCCTTTGATCTGTGTTCATAGCCTGGTTTAGGGCCTTAAGTGAAGAGCAAACCAACAACCTTCTCCCTCGCCAAAACTGTGTGCTTGTATCGCCCAGTGCTGTGGAGGGGGAATCACTAATGCCAGTTAACCGTTAAGCCACTGTTGTACCTGGCTTTCCACACATTGTCTGCTGAAAGACTGGGCAGCTATTCTCTGCCTAAAGAGTCCACTAAATAGCAAAACATTGCAAAACCTAAAACTTTTTGTGTGTTTAAGAGAACAAATCTAAAAAGAGTTCTAAGTACTTAATCATGAATATGTTAACAGTGAAGGAAGTAAACAGTTCCTGTACAGGTTCTTTGTGGCAACACTGGTCGTACAGATCAAGTTTACAAGACCAAATGTGATGTCTTGCCTCAGCAACTAAGACTAAGACTTCTGAGATGGGGGGAAAAATCGCATGTAATAGAGTAGCTGTAAATGGTGGGAGGGAGAGAGAGGACTGTTTATCTTCTTTTCAAAAGAACAATGCTTGATTTGCTAGTTGTTAATTTGGCTTGCTTGGACAGCTTCAGATATTATGAGTGGTCTGACTTAGAGCTGAAACTGTCTGACTGTTTTGGAGGTGATGGTTATGTGTTCCTTAAGAATTCTGCCCTCTGAGAACATTATTTACAAGGAAATTATTTGCTTGTTTCTTCAACCAAGATGTTGCATTAATAGATTCTTATTCCTTTTCTTCTTTGGTTGAGTGAAGTTATTGGATAAATCAGGGGACATCATTCCTTCAGAGAGGGTGTGCTTGATTGTCAGTGTTATTGTCTAGGATGTAGGAGGGAACTCATCTGAGAGGCAGGATTTTCTTACTGCATGAGACACCAGCTCTTAGTGTATTCCTGTGCAGTCTTTGGCATTTACAGACCATGCAGCAGAGAAACTTTAAAGGACTCTAGTGATTCATGGGTCACTCTTTGAAGCATTATTAATCTAAAAAATTATTATCCTATGTTTTTCTTGTAGTATTTGGATTTTGCTGAATTTGAAGAAACAGTGAAGATATTTGTGAAGGAATGTAAAATAAAAGGGAAGCCACTGCCTAAATCAGCAGGTGTTTCCCTGAGAGATTCAAAAGCTTTGACTCTTCAGGTAATGCATTATTGGCACTTATTTTGAGTAACTAATACTCAAAACAGTTAAAGGCCACTAACCACCTTTTGTTTTATTACAGCAGTTGAGATTATCTTAAGTCTCTGAAATGATTCTTGATTATTTGGAAAAGGCTGCTAGCAGTCTTATTTCAGTGCAGGCACGTTCACATTTGTTTTTATGCAGAACCCCACTCCTTTTGAACCTGAGGGAGTAGATTTGGTTCGCACTATTTTAGGTTTTTAGCTTGCCATACTTTGAAAAGGCTGATTTTTTTTCAAACACTGTAGGCACTCATTTTTCCTTATGGTATCATGGACCCCAAAACTCATTAGACATGCTTGAAAATTTAGGCTTTGCTTCTTGCATTGATGGCTGATTCAGGCTCTGAAAGGGTAAAAACAGGCAGAGAAAGAATATTTAGGTGGTCCTTGAATGGTAAGAGGTTTTGAATAAAACTTTACTTGAAAGTCTTCAGATGACTCTTGAATTCTTCACTTACTAACCCACTGTTGAAAAATGTAGCTCTTCTGTGTTTGTTTTTTTCACTGAATGCTTTTCCCTTCTGCAGAAAGATTTGCTTACAGCATTTGAAAATGGAGAGCAGAAAGTTTTCTTCCGACTTTGGAAGGGGCATATATCGTCTTCAGTTCGATACAGTGAGCCAGTTGCTCAGAAGCTGGAGTTCTATCTTCACATACACTTTGCCACCTACCTCTTGAAACACTCTGTGGGAAAGCCTGTAAGTTTAGTTTACAGCTTGAATTTAAGATTGCTTTTGTTTATTTTACTTCATATATTTGTCTTTGCTGTGGATGAGGATGGAGTTCTTAGTAAGGATTCCCAGAATTCAGATCCAGTCAGTCTGCATTGTGGTTGAAAGCAGGCCCTTGTATTGTGAAGTACAGAGATGAAATTTGTAGGTGGCCTTATCCTGGATGTCCTGAAACAATTTCATTTGGAAAATATTGGCATACTGATTTTTTTACCTTTCTAATTGTATTCTGTAGGAAATTCTTAAAATGCTTCTTTTGCTTTGAGTTTGGGCCAAAGCCATTTGTTGAGAAATAAACATTTCTGATGAAATGGGAAAGTTGAATCTTGACCAGCTCACTGTACCATATTTGAAGGCATCATTCCAAATGGTCATAAAACAAAATCTCCATTACATACGGCTGGGATATCTTAGGTGACACATTTATGATGAAGAGACATATAAGCAGCGTGGAGCCACCAGATCTGCCAGGCTCCTGCTTTGCTTCTGTCAGATGCTTACAGAAGTGCTTGGATGCCTTCAGTGTGTGTTTTCCAGCCCCTGACTAAGGTGCTTTTGGTCTCTTCTGTGTGCCAGCTCACCTGGCGTCCTGGTAAACTAGCACAGAGATGCTTGGGAGAGCTCAGTGTTGAGCCAGGCAGGATCCAGCAGGGCTTGTGCTTGATATAAGCTGATTTAAAGCAGGCTCCTCAAAGGCAATGCTGGACTTGAGCTATCACAGTACCAACCTGGTTGTGTTCCTGCGTGGTTCCGAGTGTTGTACATACATCTGACCGGGGTCTGAGTGGAGTAGGAGTACGTTTACCAGGGCTGCTGACTTGGACTTGGCACCATGTGAATGCATCATAAAGCCTCTGGATCCAAACTCACTCAGCTTCTCTACATTAGTCCACAGACAGCAGAGAGTTGACTGCAAGGAGTAGTAGTAATAAGATGAAAAATGTGTCAGAAGGATTTTATTACTAGGGTTTATCAGTGGCTTGTGTGAAAACAGCTTTTTGTAAAGCATATGACTTTAACAGTATCTCTTCTGGGTTTAGTACAAACCTTACTGTGAAGCAGATCTTGAAACAAAATACTGTCCTAGAAAATAATACACTCAGTCCAGCTTTTGATGCTGCATATGGTTGTTGATCCAGTGATTTCCCTCTCCTCCCTCCTCCCCTCAATGCTGTATGAGTGGATTTTACAGTTCTGCACTTTTCACTGAAATGAAGCATGTCTAAAGTCAGGTAGGTATTTCCTTGCTGCTTTGAGTGTGGAAATGACACTCTGCTTTAGAAATCTACCCTGAAGTGGGCAGGAATAATTTACGCTCCAGAGCAATCAGCCCTCTCTTCCTTTGCTGGACCTGGACAACAGAAACAACAGTTTCCTTCTGAGTGGTGGAATCAGGATGTAATGCTTTCTAGTTGAATGAATGTTGCTTCTTAGGTTGGCTGCATTACTTAGATAACAATTATTCTTGGATTTCAGGCTTGCAAATGATGTTGGATTTAAGTCTCTACTTTAGTTGGTCAGCCTTATTGTGCATTCAGAGTAGCTGTCTTCAAAATAAATGTGTTGCTTTATTTCCCAGGACAAAGCTGAACTTGAGGAAAGGATTTCTCACTTTAAAACATATTTAGAAACAAAAGGAGCTGCACTTAGCCAGACAACAGAGTTTCTTCCCTTCTATGCTTTGCCTTTTGTGCCTAATCCCATGGTACATCCTTCATTTAAAGAACTTTTCCAGGTAAGTATGTATTTTGCAGAGGTGTTTTTTATTGATTTTTCTCATTGGGTGATAAATATTGAATGTTTAGTTCAGTAATGGCTTTTATTGTTTCCTTTAACAGAAACTGTACAATCATAAAAGAATATATATTCTATGGGTTGTGAGAGTGTTATCAATAACAGAGTACTGATTTAAATGTATTTTATATTGGCTTGTGCCCTAAATGCTATGCTGTCTTTATGTTCATAGATAAGAATTGCTGCCTCTCCTTCCTTTCAACACAACCCTGAAATATGCCTCCTTCTCGGAATCACTACACAGTAGTTTAAGTCCACTTGCTTATATTTCTACTGCTTTAAGGTTATTGCCCAAGATACCCCATTATGTGTTTGTGTCGCTGAATTTAGAATATGATAACTAGGCATAAGAAACTGAAGCAGTTGCATTTCATGTGGAAGAGAAACTCTAATTTATAAATAATCCTCCTGTAATAGAAAATGAAAATGTAATTGTCTCAGTTTAGATAACAAATTGGTGTTTTCTGCATTCTCGAAGACTGAATGTGTGATTGTGGAGATGGTGTCTGGAGCTGTGATTTGAAATTCCAAAGTATCGGTGGTGATTCCTGTGGGGAGGGTACTGCCACCATCCATCCTGCTGATAGCTTATTCCTGCGGTTTAAAACTGCACCTTAACTTCTTGGCTTTGCTGAAAACAGCTGTTTGTGCGGCTGCACTTGGTTTGGGTCAAGGAACTGATCTGCTTTACTGCATACGAAGGTGTTTGTAGACAGCTCCCATGTATGTACACACACACACACACATGCACACAAATCTGTTTGTAAAAATATGTAAATATATATATATAATATTTTGCAGGATTATGTACTTAACGTGCTTCGCTGTCCTACCACATGAGCAGTTGTGCTGGCTCGTCCAGGCAGCTGTGGGCAGTCAGTGTGGTGGGAGGGAGATCTCTTTAGCCTGCGTTGCTGCCAAGTGCTTTCTGACATCAAATCAAAGCTTAAGTGATGCTCACCCTAGGGTTGACTTTAGACGTACCAGCTGATGAGGAGCTCCAGTTAACACCAAAAAAGGCATATACTGCCATTTTCCTATGGGACTAGCTATAAATAATGAGGCGTGCTGGTTGATCTCAGAGACAGGACATGAATACTCTTTTTTTAATTATACTTAGCGGCTTTTCTTTCTGAACGTCTTGTCTCAGACAAGACCCTCGGGTTTATTCATAGTAACTCAGTGTCCAAGCCCTCAGTCTTGTCACTCGTTTTCTTGTGGGAACTGTACAGCTCAAATTCCTGTTAGTGTTGAAGCATGGATTGTTTTACGTTTGGGAAAGAACAGCAGTAAGTCACTAATCTACTAAGCAGTGTTCTTGCAGTGTTTTTTTCTTGGGTGTCTGCTGCTTTATACAGCTGGAGTTTTTGGTTGTTTGTTTAATATATCTTGAAAAAATAAGATACACTCCTTTCTGTAAGAATCGTGGTTCCTTTGGTAATATACAGCATACTGTAATGCACCACTGTCTTGATACTGAATTGATGAATGTGGCCAGTATAATCCTGTATGCTCTCCAACATGGTAAAACACAGGCAAATTTGAGCTACAAGAACAGCTTGCAACATGCATGCATATGTACATACATATATATCACTGTGTGTGTGTTTGTGTGTGTATATATATTCATGTATATACACATACACACAGCAGTAGATTCAGGAAGCTCCTGCTGCTTGTTGAAAATACTGCTTTTTCACCTGTTGACTAGCTTTTCATCAAGCAGAAACCAGTTTAAATGAAGGTTTGAAACAGAAGAAATGAGTAATCAAAGTGCTTCTTAGATGTGATTTTTTTTTCCATATTGATTATTTTCTCATGCTTACAAGACAATTTATGTCAGACAGAGGGAAGACAAGATTTCAGTTACTGGCTGATATGTCAGTCCATTTTTCATATATGAGTTTTTTTCTGCTCCAAATGCGTTTTAGAAACCTTGTACCCTGATCACTGATGTCATGTCATGACCTTTACAATAGTTTTTGACAAAATCTAGAAGTCCCAGATCACATCAAGAGTGAAAGATTAATACAGTGATTTCTTTTGGAAAACTGAAGAATGGAAAATGATTTATTTTGTGCTCTATTAAAGAAAGTAAATTTATGTTCAACTTTGTATTCAACTTCTTATCTTTTACTCAAGTTATTTATATTTTAAAAGTACTTGTAATTTAGATGCAGTTGTTGCATGTGCGTACAAGCCACCAACACCTAGTCTGATAGGATTCCTTAGAATGGCAGTTTTACATTGAAATAAAGCTGTGTCATGTTTTTAGAACTCTCGTCTAGGAATAATACTAAATGCACTTCTAATTTTTGTGTGTGTCTGAGTAGTTAGTAAACATGTTCACTTCAGTAATAGTGGAGGACAGTCTTTTCGCTACAGTTCTGGTCGCTTTGTTTACTAGCGGGGAAGGCTGCCGTGACCCAAATAGTACTGGTGACATAAGTGTGCATATTTGGTGAACAGCTGTCATCTTTTGTTTTTCTTTTCAAGGATTCTTGGACATCGGATTTAAGGACAAGATTGGAAAAGTTCCTGTCTGTGACTCTCAAAGCCAGCCAGACCCCCAGGCTTCTCACTTTATTTGTATCCTTTTGAGAAAACACTTTAAAGATCATTAAATTATTGTAAAGGGGCACTATAACGTATTGGAAGTGTGTGCTGCTAAGATTTATTGCATAATTACAGTAGCATTACTGCTTGGGGGTTTTTTTAGGGTAGGGAATGTTGTTTACAGTCCACATTCAGAAAAGCTATTTGAAAAAGTTGTATCAATGTATGAATGCGTAGGAACCTGCATATTTATCATATAGCCATTCTTAACTTCCATGTATAAAGTACAGGATGCCCAAAGGCACCATCCTGACCTGACTTCTTTCTTAGCATTTGTAAAGCTATTAGTCTTTTTAATTAGCCATTTTGGGGGCTAGATGGATTCTTTCCAGGACTTTCAAGGGTCCCAGAAATTATTATTTTATTGAGAGTTTTACTTCAGACTTTATTTTCTTCTAATAATATTGTTTATGCTATGTCAGGCCTAACTGTGGAATAACTAGCTGTATGGCAAGATTGCCTTCTCCGTTTTTGGTCAGTACCATTAAGAGCAAGGCAGGGAGGACTAAACTGGAGTCTTTGTCTCTGGGTCTTTTTTTCTTTTCTTTTTTTTCTTTTCTTTCTGGTGTTGAGCTGGAAATGTTATTGTTCTGCTCCATTCCTGCTCATTTGCCAGGGTGGGGGTCATTGATCAAAAGTGACTGCTTTTACTCCTGTGTTATGGCTCTTGGTGTGGGAATCTGGCATAGAAGAGTTGAAGAAAATTTTCTCTCTTCTTATTCCTCTTTATGGAGTCATGGACTGGATCCTGACTGAGCCCTCAAAATTTCTTTGGTATAAAATTCCCTAAAGCATTTGCATGTTCTTACATTGATTTTATGTAAAGTCAGCAGTTTGACTTTTTATTTGGTGTTAATAGTTTAGTTTGCAGTGGCCTTTTTATATATCCAGGCCAGGACTGATTCTAGTGTCTTCAGAGGTCAGAAAAAAAAGTCTCATGTCTTCATACAACATTCTGCACTTGGCTAGATGCCTTACGAGTTATTTATTTATTTATTTTTGCTTTTCTGTGAAGCATCAGGCAGTGACTATTGTCTGGGACAGTAGGGATCTTTGGCTTGGTTGGGTTTCCCAACTGGTTGAATTTCTTGGTCCGTGTATATGGCGCAAACACTTACTGAAAGGACACGTTTTCCTGAATTGCTTCTACTCTTGTACAACAGAAGGAGAATGGACAGTGCAACAAAGGTGAGTGCTGAGATGTGGTAAGGATGTTCCCTAGGATCATGTTATTAGGGGCTGTAGCTGAGGGGAAGGTAGGCCTAGCACGACAGGGAAGCTAGAGATGCATGGCAAAAAGTCCTTTGAAATCAAGTTCCCTGTCCTGGTGGTAGTTACTGCTGAACTGCTTGAGGTCAGTAGGGCTGAGCACAGGCACATAACTAGAAAAGGCAGGGGGCCTGGTAGCAGGGTTTGTATTTTAAGCCTGTTCTGTCCTGAAATAAAACTGTGGTAAAAACAAGTGGAGAACTCTGTACAAAGTGCATACCAGCTCTCCGTTCTTAGTTAGGATTAAAACAAGTTCCTCAGATTCCTTTCCAGTATCTGCTTACACCTATCTGCATCTTCCTGATTTGAAATCTCAGTCAGTTATTCTGAAAACTATTGGATCTTTTTAGAGAAAACTGATTCTTCAGATGCTTTTTTTCCCTCTTTACTTACCCTGTTTAAACTCCTAAAATTGTACATGTTGGTATTACCTGAATAAGAATGTGTTAATTTAAGGATGATTTTCTCATGTGTTGTATTTTTAGGTAGGCTGTTCACAAGCACTGAAGTGTCTAAGTGACTTAGGTTCATTAAAAAAAGAAGATAATTTGAGCACTAAATCTCATTAGATGCTGATGACACTTGAAGTATGTGCTTTTTAAAAATCAGTTCAATAAATAGAACTTAGGTTCCTACCTCCCTTACATGCATTTTTCATTTGACTTTCCATGTTCAGTTTGTTGGTACGGATTTATATGAGTCCAGCTTGGGATCCTAAAATGACTTTTCCTGTTGAGTTTGGTTTAATCTGTAGTTTGACCTTGAGGATTTATTATTTGTAGATTGAATTAAAAAGAAAAAGAAGTTCATCTCCCAGTGTGAGTTCCAGGTGTTTGCTTTGTTATTTTGTGCTCTGTGTTGCATTAGACTTTCACTGAATCATAGTGTTATCTTTGTAGATCTTTATTTTCCAAAAGTTACTCTTTTTCCCTTGTAATGGACTTTTCTGAAGGGAATAATTCCATACTGTGATTAAGAAGAAATAACTACGTGACTGAGCCTGAATTATTTTGGGCCTAATTATTTTTTATTTGGGCAAGTTCTGTGCTCTGTACAAGTAGAGACTGTCATGGTGTTGAATTTGTGTGGGTAAGCCTTTATTTGTAGATCTGTTATGTGTCTTGGAGTTTAAATCAGTTTGGATTTTTCTTAAAGGTTATTTGAGGCCTGTCTCACATGAAGGAGTATTGGATCTGAGAGCTTAGCTTTGCAGTGTGCTTCTCAGCTCGCATGAGATCCATAGTACATACTCACTGTTGGAGAATGTTTGCTTTATCATCGAAGGAGAAATGCAAACAAAATTAATAGGTAACACATGAACGAAGAGCAGTATGGCAGAGAGTCCTGCGAACAGCCTTTTGTAAATAGTTGCCAGTCATTAGTCTGACATACTGAAGCACTTCAAGTTTGGGTGGGATGGTGCATACGCTCTTGAGGGTGTTCTGGAGGGTTTAGTGTGTTCACCTTTCCTGATTAACCTGCTACGGTCTCTGGCTCTTCATCAGTTTCCTTTAAAAAAACAAACAAACAAACAAACAAAAAACACTTTTATACCTGTATGACTTTGAAAGCCATCTGTGTTGCAGTTGTGCTTACCTTACAGCTCTGCCATATGTCTTCAGTTTGGCTGGATAGAGAAGAATTGTGAAATGGCTGGCATGCCGCATGGAGAGCTGCAGACTTCCTGTACATCCCGTGTGCAAACAGGAAGGGAGAGAATGAAGTATTCACAAGGTGCTCGGCTCCTGTTCCTTCCATTGCCTCATTACAAATCTGTGGATGAGTTTTTAGCCGCTCTTCCACTTTTTGGGGAAAGGAGGGGGTGGGAGGAAGTGTGCCAGGCTGTTGCATATGAGAAGGTGAAGTGTGACCTACCTATCTGTCAAGATTTGCTGCAGTCTGAATGGATATTAACATGGAAAGATGTCTGTTCAGAATATGGACAGTAATTTATATGGAAATGAGGTGAGCAAGCAGGAGACAGGGGAGCTACTGTCTCTCCCAGGAGAGAGGTACTGGGTGGCAGCTAAGGAGCCCGGGTGTCTGGCAGCAGCTGTTGGGACCTGCAGTTCCTCTGTTGAGAGCTCCGCTGCATCGCATACAGGAACTCAGCTAGGTCAGGATCTGTGCTTCTAGCAAAGGATGTGAGGGTACGCTGAGATTAGAGAGACGCAGAGAGTGCAAGCTCTGAAGTATACTTGACTGTGGGTGAGTTGCTGCAAAGACCAATCTCTCACTTGAAAAACTTATTATGGAAATATGTGCATATGTGTAACTCCGTGGCACCACAAAGGAACTAGAGTCAAGACATTGTATTCATCAGGCCTTTTTAGATAATTACATACATGAGGGAATGAGAGCAAATCAAGAAAAAAGGTAAAAGCATGCAGAGGTTTAGGAGATGCCTCATGCCAGCACTTTCATTTAGCAGTGTCACCAGCTTTACTGTGTATTTTATCTTCCTAAACCAGAAGGTTAGTCCTCTGCCCTTGAGTGTCCTTTCTTTCCCTCTGCATATGAATAATGATTCTGGTAGGTCTTAGGCCTGGAGCTTCCCTTCCCCCCTGATATAGGCTTAGTGTATCATAAATTGGCTGTAGAAATCATTTGTCCGTGTTGGGAGTTGTGACTGGGATAGAGAGAGAGGGAGAGAGTGACCAGATGTCGTGCGTTGCTCTGTATTTCCTGTTGGGGTGCAGTTTGATCTCTGCAGCAAGGTGACTTAGATGCGAATTGCCTCTGAAAGCCCCTCCCTTTCCTTCTCCCCTATCCTGACTCGGGTTGCAATGATYTAGCATTTTAAGCAAGCAAGCAAATGTTAATTTTTTACCTGGAGCGGTAGCTCCCTCATCTGACCGCCCAAATGCTGATGTTGATTATGGGGACCAGGCAGGAATGTAGAAGGGGGAACAGGGCAGTGGGGGACGACCTCTTTCAACACCAGTCTGTASTTACCTCAGTTACAGTGACAATGACGAAACCGTCCTACCTTCTCAGTAAGGGAARCTCTTCTGTTTTGAAATTTTTCCTTTTTCTGTAAAATTACTGATGTTTGAAAAGATGGTGATGTAAAAATGCAAGCTGTGTCAAGACTTCATCATTCCTCCTTTTGACCCCCTTTTCTGAGTAACAACCAGTGCTTATAATTGATGATTTGGTTTAACAGGCCAGGGATAAGTTGGATCCTGATTCTTAATTGCTGAGACTAACATTCATGAGCTGTTTTGAGTTTTGGGTAGGTAGTTTTTTCTGCCGACTGTAGCTGGAAGGGGGAACTGGAAATTTTTCCCTGCTAGGCTATGCAAAGCAAGCAACTGATGAGTTCTTTTATGTTTCATGACTGACACTTCAAACTTTCCTCTGAGTGAAAGTCACGCTCTGGATATATCCACTAGAAATTTCTGAATTGAATGTGTTGTAGCATAATTGAACAAAATGTATTTCAATTTGTTCATCCAGACAAAGGGAGTAAAGTGCTGAGGAGAGAACTGTTTTGTGCAGTGGGTGTTCTTGGAATCTTTATTAGCTTAGAAAAATATTTGTGTTGTGGAGCTACATCATATTAAAGCTGTGGTAGCTGTTTTGTGGTGGTGCTTGTGGAATCAGAATAAAATCAAAGCTAAATGATGATTATCAAGGAAAAATAATCTGTGTTGTCTTTGGAAGCTACCTTAACTCTCCTGATTATTATTATTATTATTTTTTAAGTTGATGAAACTTGATTACAGTAGAAATGGTATTAACAGAATCATTAGAATGGCTTGACCTGCAGTTCGATACTAAGTATCAGTTGCAAGTCCTGCAGGTGCCCAGTGCTGTGATTAATAAAGGATTCTCAGAAGGAGGCCGTTCTTAAAGGGCAGGAGGCTGTGAGAGTAAAATAACTGTCTGGGTTGGTTTTTTTAATACATAAATTTTGAAAGAATACCAATTAGAAGTAAGAGAATGTACCTTCTCTGCATTCTGTGCTTTATTATAAACCTGTCAATTTATAGAGCTGAAGTTTATAGCTAAAGTTTATAAATGCACTTTTTTTCTCTGAAAGAACATTTAGCTAAAGTTTCTGAAATTAAATATAAGCTGTTCTGCCAWATATTGCTTTTCATTTGAATGAGATAAAAGCAGCCTATTGCAGAAACCCTAAAAAATCCATAAGAAGTGACAAGTTTTTAAAGCAATTTCCAACATCAGAATTCAGAGAGTTATCTAATGACTTCTATCTTTTTCATTTATAATGAAAGTTTTATTGGCAGTTCTATTTGAATAGTATTATTCTGGCACTTTTATGTCACTTATGTCCATATGTTTATTACTTTATGAAGCAGTTTGTCAGAAAATGACTTTCCGGAAAGTTGTTTGGCAGATATTTGTACATAATTAGTACATCATTACCTGTAATATAACTGGATTGTCATTGTAGAAGATGACTTGTGAAGGCTCTGCCAGAAGAGCCCTGGTGCTTATACACCACTTCCACTCTCCGTTCTTCCCTCTGCTGAAGGTGACCATTCCTGTGCTAGCCACTGCGGAACAGGGCAGAGGTTTGTGCCTTGGTTCAGAGAGCAGGGGAGCAGCTGGTTAGCTAGGGGCAGTTATATTTTAAATAGCTATACCTGAATTCTCCAGAGCTTATCTGTCGTAGCTGCAAGGTGTTCAGCTCAGTAGTCAACCAGATCAGTGGTGTGTGCYGAGATCTTTTTAAACACGCAGCATAACTGTGTACTGAAACTTTGCACTGCTGTAGGATTCTCCAAATGAAGATCCCAAAGGATTTCTGCGTATATCAGTTACATCTCCCAACACTTCTATGGTACAGGAAGGTACTGTCTACATCTCTATGGAAAGAGATAGCGAATGATGAAAGAGCATATTGCTTTCCTCAAACATAGTGGACAAAGTCTGTTCAAAACCAGGAACGGGAACTAGTTCTTCCGGTTTCCAATTTTACATCTTAGCTACTTGCTTGCTTTGCTTTTCTTCCTGCTGTATCTATTTAAATCTAAACTGTGTCATGTTAGTATGACTGTAGTCATACTRATAATTGGTATTCCAAACTGTGCTTGGAATGCAGTACTCTATCCCATGAAATTCTGAAGTTTGTGGAAAAAATCCTACTTTGGTCTGAAATTCCATAGTCAAGTTGATTTCTGCACATTTTTAAACAGAAAATTCTATGGTAAGTGTTCAGTCTGTTTGCAGAGAGGTAAGATGTCATTTTCACAACACTGGAGCAAAACTGGCTTCCTATCAAACTATTTTAAAACATATTATTCTAGCAAAATATATAAACATCAGCAGTTATTATAGAATTATTGTGCATCTCTTCATCATTTTGTCTGGTTGTGAAGGTATCTGCTGTGACGCACAGCTTCAGATTGCTTTTCTGTCTTTCATGTATAACACGTTAATTTTCTAGTTCTGAGACAGGGATGGAAGATACAGATTTCAATGCTTAAAGTATTGTTTATTTTGCTTCTTTCATCTCTGAAGTAACTGAAGATTAAGGAGCAAAATGTACAAGAATGTAATTTTTTTCCCCTTAATTTACATAAGAATAAAACAGAAGTTGGAATTATTTTCAGCAATTGAAATAGGTGCTAAAAGTAACTACTACAGCTCACCATCATCCAGTAAGTGATGGAATCACCTGAAAAAATTTGTAGTAAAATTAGGGGCATCTGTGGTCAGATGATGTAGAGGATTCCTTGCAACTTTGAAGAATTCAGTGAACACAGTATTTTAATAGCAGATGAGGAACTTGATAAATGAAATGTATTTTTTTTCTATGGTTGTACCATTTTATTTAAAAGATACAAGATTTAGTATTTCCTTTAAAATAAAGAAAGCACTGCGTAACTTAAATATCAGAGGACTGTTTTTATAAATTAACTGGAGAAACACCCAGCCTCACAGTGTAAACTTCCAAGCACTGGCATGAATCTCTGGGAACTGTGTTTTTGTTGTTTTATGTGAAGTGGCAGCTTTAGCTTTCTAGTTGCTCTGTGTTAAAATATTTTTGCCTGCTGTTATTTTAATGAATGTTGAAGATAGTGCATGAATCTCATCCCCAGGTAGCGAGATAAGTTAACCAAGTCTGAGCTGCATTTTGTCATATGTTCTGATTCCACCCCCRCACCCTGGTTTCGTCTCTGATAGCATGGAACTGCTTATGTTAACAGACCCTGACTCTGCTGTTTTAAACAGTATCCTTTACGCAGGGGTATTCAGTGACATTAACAGTCTGGTAGTTATATGGCTGAAATTTGTAACTGAAGGAATTGTGATGGCAATTTCTGTGGACAATTAAGGCAAGATAAATACTTGTAGCTGCTGTGATGAAATGAAATCATGCTGATACCCTGGAATTATCTTTGCAGTAAAAGTCCACCCTTTGGATAAAAATAATTCCATAGCAGCAGATGAACCTGTTATCCCATCAGAGCAATAAAACTGTTTCTGCGTTTTTTTTGCTCTTTCGCTTGAGAAGATTAAGTTATTTCCTTTTTATTAATCTCTTGACAGAAATGTTACAACAGCTTCATGAACAATTGGTGGAGTCTGAGCGCAGGACCATGACCTACCTGAAACGATTTAACAAAATGCAAGCAGACTACCATAATCTCATTGGGGTCACTGCAGAGCTCGTGGATTCCTTGGAGGCCACAGTCAATGGCAAGATGGTAAGAGGCAACTCAGATGTGTACTTGCTTTTTTTTTTTTACCCCAGAAAATGGAGCGAGAATGCCACTAAAATGTAAATTAAGTTTTATAGTTGAGCATTTTTGTAAGTACTGTATCTCTTTACTGATGAAACACAGTGCCTGGGCTGAGAGAGTCTTCCCTTGCCTCTGTGTGCTAAGATAAAGGTATTATAGAACATGGGTTGAATTTTGCCGGCTCAGGAATCTTGTAGAAGCTAGCATCGCTTGTCTTGTGATATTCTCCTTCTGAGCTTTGGCATCAGCAGTGATTAGAGGGCATTTCTGTGATTACTGCCTGTGATCCAGCCCATCGGGGTGGTTGTGTATTTAAAAATCCTCCTGGATCTGTTGTAAATTGCACTGTGGTGGAAGCAATCTTCTCTGCTCATCCAAAATTTTGGTGAGGAAAAGCTTTGCTCTCTGGTCTACTAAGCTGAATTTATTGTTGTTAATTTAATTGGTAAAGGGAAGAACTAGGGTGGGAGCAAATCAGTTGTTCTCTGTATGAAAAGGGCCATACATACATGTGACTGGAGGAGGCAGGGCTTTCTTATGGGTAATTTTTATACAAAGATTATTTTTCACTTCCTCTTTTGTGCCCTCTGCTAGCTTGCYTCTCTCTTATAACTTTAATATAACCTGGAGGTGATTCTTACGGCAGACATTAGTGGCCTCTAGATGCTGTTAAGGGAGCTGTGAATTGTTGGTAGTGAGAATGACCTTGGAGTTCCCGTGCTGCCTGCTGATGTGTCAGTACGCACCTTCCTCTATCATCAACATGAAGATCTTGTGGTTTGTTACTTGAGATTTGGGATCACTGGCTGTGCACGTCACTACTGCATGGTAGAATTTGGCTGTAGGTGTGGATGCTGCTTTACAGCAGATTAGGAAAGGTATCCGCTCAGATGAGCTTTGAAAACAGTAAGAAAAACCTAGTCATTCATATGCTGCCTCCCATGTCATACTTCAGTGCTCTCCAAAGCAATATCTTCTTACGTTCTGTGGTGGAGGAATTAAGCGCTGGTTATCTTTTGTTGCGGATGCTTGTTTGATTTCCTCTGTAAGCCTTATTCTGGGCAGTCATTTGATCCTTCCCAAGTGTGTCCAGCTGATGGTGCTCTTTCTTTATGAATCTTGGTTTCTGTCACTTTTTCTGAATACAAAGTGGAATTGGGCACTGAATAAAATCATATTGAAATCACAATATTCTGAATTTGAAGGGTTTTGTTGTCTCGCTGTAGGTCAGCAAATATCAGAAGTGTCCCTATTTCCCTTTCCCCTCTCCCCTGAATACTTATTTTACACTATGTGGATGCTGCTGGAGATCCCAAGAGCTCTTCTGCTGCTGCTAGAGTTTAAGATACCATGGTATGGGCTTCTTGGAGATGTATGAGTAAGCTTCTTGGCTTCCAAAAAGACATTTAGTTGGCAGGGGTGGGGTGTCCAGATCTGAGAGTCTTTAAATTCAGCAAGAGGTGCTGAGGATTGAGCATTTCTTTAATCTCAGTCTTCTGACCTCTGTTTTGGGGAAGTCAATGACTATTCTGGAATTAGGCAACTCTACTGTGGTATAGATTTCCAAAACAAAAAAAACCTAAAAACACTGAGATGTTTTGCATTGAAACACAGTCCTGTACTGTATAACTTATKTTTATTCTCTTTTCTGTACAATTGAGCGATCTAAGCTCTACTCTTTAGATAGACAACACTTCAGCATACCCTTGCCTATGTCTAAAGTGTAAAACCACTTCATACTTACTGTTGGAGAACTTACCTTTCTAAATGAGGAAAATGTGTATACAAACATTTGTGTCAGTCTTTCTTCTAGACTCTCTGAGAGGAGGTGTTTAGARTAAGTCTTGTAAATAGCCTAACTATTCCCAGGTGAAAAGAGTTCATAGTTCTGTTAATTTCTGAACAAAACTGTAGTTTGCAGTATACACCTTGTACTTCCATCGATGAGTCTGAGGTCTGTGATTTCTAGCCCTTAAAAAGAAAAAAATATATAGTATACAAGCATTTGACTGATACAAAGTGCAAGTCTTATATAATCCTGTTCTCTTGGTATGTTTCCTAATTTTTAGATCACACCAGAATATCTTCAAAGTGTTTGTGTCCGCTTGTTTAGCAATCAGATGAGACAAAGTGTAGCACACAGTATTGACTTCACAAGGCCTGGAACTGTAAGTATTAATATTTGCTCTTTTTGTAGTAGCTATCTGTAAAAGACAATACCAGTTATGTGTTGAACGAGGGATGTGAGATTGTAAAAGACAAAACTTAGTATGTCCAAGCTTGCCTAAGAATATGGCAAGACAGAAGATTGTTGATCTCATATGCTGGTGAATGTGACAGTTGCACAGTCATAGCTGCATATGTATGATTACTGTTAGGATAACAGAGTGAATTGTGTATCTCTTAAATGCTAAATGAATGTTACGAAAACATAGGTTAATGTCTTGAGTGGGGTTTGATGGCACATCTAAGCCAATTTAGTTTAGCTAAAAAGGGGTATTTTTGCTCAGCTCTGGACACATGCTTGTTTCTTTCTGCTGCCAGTGATACTCTTATGACCCTAGGGTGAATTGGTTTAGCCAGCTAAAGGAGGAGCATCAGTGCAAGGGAGAAAACAGGGCCACAGACTGTAAAAGGAAAGAGGGAGAGGGACTTCTCTTCTTTGTAAGAGCTGGTTGTTAGATTGGCAGTTAGAGGATATACCTAAACCACCCTGCTGGTTTACATTATGGGCTTAATTCCATATGTAAGGACCCTTGATCTTACTGATAAGCAGCCCAGGATGCC
Organism: Apteryx rowi; assembly: GCF_003343035.1. Classification (NCBI taxonomy): domain Eukaryota; kingdom Metazoa; phylum Chordata; class Aves; order Apterygiformes; family Apterygidae; genus Apteryx; species Apteryx rowi. The sequence continues at coordinate 1,822,470 of NW_020449641.1, read as the reverse complement.
TAGGGGTCTTTCCTCCTACTCCACCTGCCTCTTGCTCCTTTTCAGATGGTTGCAGTGGAATCCTAATACATCTTTCCATACCATCTCTCTCTGCCTCATTTAGGGCCAGTTGGGAACAGAAATTTGTGTGTTTAGTGGAATTTTGAAAGTGTGAGTGCCAGTTCAAAGTTGGCCTTTCTGCAACTGAAGTAATAGTTTCACAGACACTTTATAAGCTGGCACTGCTGCTGAAAGAAGCAGTTTTGCCTTTCTGCTTATTTCTGGCTACTTGTTCCTATTTCTGCTCTGCTCCATCTCTTCTGCCAACATGGAGATGGGACTTCTTTTTTTCAGCAGCAGAAGCAACTTAGGGTAGTTTCTAGTGACTATGAAACTGTACCTGTGAAATTTAAATTATTATATGGTCTAGCATAAGCATCATTCAGTGGCACAAACTTTTTAAATACTTTGTTGAATTTTTTTCTAGCTGAATGGTTTTCAAATAAGTATTAACATGAAAATTGTGTTCAAACACTTCAATATTAAAAAATTGTTTGCCACTACTTTAGAAAGACAAACCAAAATCATGATTTGCAATTATTATTTTTGCCATGAGGCATTCATCTATACTTACTGTATAGTAAGATAGTTTGTGAATTGTCAAAGGAAAAGCAGAAAAAAAGAATGACTCTTGCTCCTTGTTCTAGCCAAAGTTTTTAATAACAGTGACACTATGGGTACACTTCATTCCCCTTGAAAATCTGTTACAGAAAGATGAGGAGATTATAAAAATGTTCCCTTTATTTTTTCTGTATGTTAATATTTTCAGAGCTAAATATTGCTCATTGCTCTTCAAGCTGTTTTAAATGCCCTCGCTTCACTGTTATCTTCGGGGTCAGAACTTCTTTCTCTAACTTGCAATGTATTTAGGAGGTGGCAGTCTTAGCGGGTTTTGCAGGCTGAATGTCCCGGGGGGTCAGGAAGGAGTCCAGGACTTCTGTGTGTCAGCTACCTGTACATCAGGGACTGTCTGTAACTCCTCTGTCCTCAAATTTATACCGTGTCCAACGTGAATGGTTATGCCCTCTTCCACCCCAAAGTATGATCCCCCCACATCTTCTAACCCACAATTTTCTGAGGTCTTCCCTCTGTCCCTGGCAATGGCTTTCCAGGATGATGCTTTGTGTACCCTAGTTGTCTTCTGCATTTTGCTCTCTGATATTTGAGTTATATATGTCTCCCAGCTCCCCTTCCCTGTACTAAGATCATTCATTCCGTAACAGCAACGTAGCCTATTCTGTCTGTTCCTGCTCTTCGCTTGCATCAAGGCTTCTCTTTTTTCTCCACACTTCCAAGTTGCACTGGCTGCCCAGTGTTTCACTATTATTATTTCTTTTCTTTCTGTCAGAGATATATTGACCCTCTGATCATTTAAACCCTTTTGGGAGAYGGGCAGAGGGAAGAAAAGAATGTCATCCTTATGGAAGGTGCTGAGTTGTCTCTTTATCCACTCTGTAGAGAGTGCAAAAGTGGCTGAAGGTTTCTTCACTGACAAAAATTGGGTGGATTATTGCTAGTTTGCAGATGTCTTTCTGTGCCCCAATCACGTATGCTATTTTTGCAGAGATATCTGTTTTTGTGCAGTTTAGCTTTTAAGTATAGGCACCTCTTTGATTCTCCATGAAAAAGGGACTTTAAGAAGTTTAAGACCCATAAGTGATCACTGAAGAGTTGAGTAAGCAGCAGTGTATAAACACAGTATTTGAGCAAGAATCTCTGTCACTGGAAGTTTTTTAAGAGCGGGATAGACACATGTACCCTCTATCAGGAATGACTGATGCTTGGCTGGTCCTCCAAAAGGGCAGGTTACATGACCACTGATAATCTCTTCCTGCCATACTGCCTCTGTTCCCTTCTACTGAAAGAAGCTTTCCTGTGAAATGACTGTTGATCCTATGCATCATGTTTATTTACTCCTACTTCTCCAAAACTGCGTCTAAAGGCGTGTGTGCTCTGAAAGGGCCTTTGCCACACCTCCTGGAAGGAATTTGTGCCTCCCTTCTGACTCAGATTGGCTAGGTTAAACTCAGTAAAGCTATCTTCTTCTGGCACAGTCATATGTATTTTTATACTAGGCTTTACTAACATCATTGTGTCTGTGTGAGTTTAGGGCTCTCCCACCCACATTCTTTGATGCAGTAGCTGTGCCAACAGGGTTCTAGTGAAAGACCAGGACAACTATAGCGGTCAGTCTATTTATTTCAAGGGTTCCTTGACTGGTTTAAGTCACTCCTCACTTCTTGACAGTGAGGTTATAGTAGTTACTGTGGTTGCAATCTAGTGTTGTTTGTATAAACAGACCCACACACTTAGGCTCTCTGAGGCATTAGCCAAGTTTTGGGGACAGGGCTAATCACAGTCTTCTCTGTAGACCTTAACTGCATCATGGAAAGGTTTCCTGATCTGATCCTTTTGTTCTGCTGATTGATAATGTTTTCTTGATTGTTTCCCATTTAAAGAGTTGCGCTTCTCATGATTATTTTGGATACATGAACAGCAAACATGTAGAAACATAAATATAACAAGAAAAAAAAATATAGCCAATCTTCTAAGAAGAAAAATGAGACTCCACCACCATCATCATCATCCCAAAATACTTCTCACCACTCCCTGGCTCTGTTGATTCAGGAAGCCAGAAGAGACTGACTAAAAACCAAATTCACACAGCTTGCCACCAGGCTGCTAAAGCATCCCATTACTGTTTCTTTAAGAATTTCCTAATACGTCATTGTTATACACTTAGATGTTATTGTTCTGTCCTTAAGTGGTTTCAGGTTTTCAGGTAAGTTTTGGAATAAAGCTGGAGGCATTGTGACCAGGGCTACGTAGTAACATGAGTTTGCAGTGTCTGTGCTGGGTTTGTGTTGGAAGGTCCCTTCGCTGTTTAAACTGATCAGAGATACTGGAGTATGGTCTTTCCAGCTACTCCATTTGACAAAACTCCTGCTGCTGCAAGGGACAGTCAGGTGTGTAACAGGGGAGGGAGGAGACCAGCAGAGGGGCAGCTCCTATGCGCATCCTCGCCCTTAGGTCACTGTGTAGGCAGCATAAGTGAGAGTTTAGAAAAGAAATTCTCTAGTCCCTTTCTAAAGACTTTTTGCAGGCATTAAATACAATGTGACTTCACTTTCACTTTGCCAACAAAACTGATTAAACCTTTGTAGCTTACCTGTGCTTTGAGTATTCAGGATTTGATCCTGTCTTACTGACATCACTGGTGTCAGGACCAGCCGGACCTCTAAATAAACTAGTTTTGACTGATCAGTGTCTCTAAATAGATTAGCAGAAGAGAAAATCATTAGCTAGGAAATTCCTTTCTGGTTGAACTTATATGCAGCCATAAATCTTTATCACTTTTACCTCAGGGATGACTAGACATGCATTTCTTTGAGTAACAGCTAACTTAGATAGTTGGGAAGGAGGGGATGCTTAAGTTTGCAATCAGCTGCACTGGCATAACTCAGGGAAGGATCCAAGTTTGGTAGCAGGTTGTGAGAGCAGAAGTTGCTAAAGCTGTCAGTGCTGCTGGAAGTAACGCATATGTGCTCGTGCCCTTCACTGGGTAATGAAGATACCAAGGGCGGTTAGGAGACCATGCCTTTTTTCTTTTTTTTTTTTTTTTAATTTTTCCCCTTGAGGTCTCATGTGTAGGTATACTTAGGAACTGTGTTTAGAAGGAAAAGAAACTATCATGCCTTTCTAATGCAAAGAGGCGTTTTGTAGTTATCGCAAAGTTACAAATCTGCAGCTCAGTGCACAGCTGACATTCCTTTGCTAATAAATTGCAGCATCATGCTCCGAGATCCAGACCAGGGCTCTACAGTACGTTTTGTCAAATCAGGTACACTACGCTAGTAGTTTAAGGATATACTGGGAAGGAGGACTGTACCAGTGCTATAGCCAAAATGAAATATTGCCCAAGAAAATTAAAGACTATGCCTTGGATTATATCCTTGGTAGCATTATTTGTCTGCAAACTTGATTTTGTTCCCAGTGCATTGTACTTTGTACCCAATTATTTTATTTTATTTTTTTTTAATGTCAGGAAAGTAGTAGTGTGTAATTTAAAGCCTGAGACCTGAAGGCTTTATGATTAGAAAAGGGTAGCATGTGTCACTTATTAAGGTGTGCTGTTATTGTACAAATGTTTACTTTCTGTTTTTTCCTCTGTGGTGGAAGGCCTGTCCTTTCATATTGGAAGAAATTCCTCTCAGGAGGACAAACCCCGGAACTAGACTTCCTTACCAAACTAGCTTTAAGACTGCAGCAGTGACGTCCCTTAACCAGGAGACTTTCCCAGTGTAATTGTATCTGCAAAACCTTACTTAGCAAGCACAGGGCTTCTAGTGTTGACTGTTGCCTTGTGTTCTCCTGTAAGCTGGCTTGGATCTCATTCTTTTGCAGAACAACTTTATGCCTCTYGCCTGCCCTGTGACCTCCTGGGTTGGCTTGTGAGCCCAATTCACAAGCCATTAACAGGATGCATCTGGTGCATGGAATGGGGAAGAGGCCACAGTACTGTGTTACAACTGGGAGATATTCCTTGGGCTTCTCTAAGGCTTTTTTCCTAGTTGCAATTGAATGTTATCCCCATCTTCGATCATGTCTTTTGACATGCATGGTCTGAATTGGGAGATAAGAAACCTTAGAGAATTGTCAGAGCAAAAGGTCTGGGTGTAAGAATAGGAGGTCAAAGCACCAGTTCTGATGAGTTGAAGGAAATGTTAATATGAAGATTTAATCCGATTCTTGACTTCCTAATGTTCATTTGGACAGGTAACTGATATGGGTAATGGTGGGTAAGTTTAAAAAGAATGTTTTTAAATGTAGTTCTCTAATATGGTCCCTTATATCTTTAATACTCTTGAGCTGACTCATGTGAGGTCTTACTTTCTTTTTTTTTTTTTTCTAATAGTGATCTGTTTGGTGGGTAGGAAACATGAGTTGTAGTCTTTTGATGCCTGCAACTGTCTGTTTAACACACACCATGAAACCAAGAGGATTCTGGCTCTTTATCAGCTTGGATTTGGCCCTCCAAAGCATTGTGCATTCATTCCTCATCCAATGTAGCTCTTGAGCATGGGCTCGGTCTTACACCCGCGAACAGATTTTCTGATTTGAGTTGGACTGCGCACCTTCCTGGAATTTCTTGGATTAGTAGTCAAAACATCACAAGACTGAGTTTATGGCTTTTAGCTGAGCAAAATTGGCTGTACTGCTTCAGCTCTGTGCCTTGCAGAAGATACGTCTCCTGTCCTTGAGACTGTTAGTCTGTAATGGTAAACACTTGCACTAATGTGTCGTAATTCAGATGTAAAAATTTGTTCTTGTATTGATACTTGGCATGCAAGGCTCAGTCAGAGACAGGCTTAGTTAGAGAGCAGGGCTTTCTAGATCAGATCAGCCATGGCTTTGTCTAGCTGAGTTTTGAAAACCTCTAAGAAGGGGAAAGTCTTTCAATAGGAGTATTTTCAAGAGTACAGTGTCTCTTATGATCAAGCTTTTTCATGATCAGCTCTTATTAGAATTTAGTCTTCTAACACTGGTTCTAGGCCAAAGATTATTTTCTGTCTGGTTCAAATACAGTTTGAGAATACAAATGTTCTCCCTGCCATTAATGTGTAATCAGGAAAATTCAGTCAGAAGAACTGGGAGAGAACTATTCTGGCCAGGTAACATACATTAAAGCTGTAACTGTTGTCTTCATTAGGATTTTTATCACACATTAGTTAAACAAGGTAAAATGAAAGTCTTTGTTCTTYGTCAGAGTAAGACCCAAGAAGGAAATTCAACTTCTACATTATCTTAAATTACATGACAAAAGACCCTGTTACAGTCATTCTAAACAAAAAAAAACAGTTTAATGTAGTACTTTTTGTCCTATACTATATGGAGATTTTGTGACAGTTATTCATCAGTCATTGTGATTTTTCTGAAATGCCCATTTTAAAATACATTAATCTTGAAACACATGATCACAGAAATCTATGCATCATCTAGTGAAAGGGATGTTTATGATGGGAGAAGAATTCTTGAGTTTTCGTAAACTTCTGATTAAAGGTAGGAGTACATTACAGGAAGTTCTTCTCTAGATGTGCAGGTTCCATCAATTGTTGAGTTGTGTCTTAACTGGGGAATCTTTCTGTGACTAGCAAGCTATATAATTGATCGCATATATTTTCCCTCTGTCATGGAATGGAATGAACGCCTGCTGTGTTTTCACTGCTATTTGTTGTTTTTTTGCAGTCTGGTTATGTTTACCTGTAATTCCACTTAGTTGTACTTATCTTCCTAGCAAGTTTTAGGTCTCTTTTGGCACAGCTCTTATGAAGCTTTGAAAAAAAAATATTTTTTAATTCTTTCATTGGACATCAACTCTTCTATAAAGTTAGGCTGATGCTTACAAACTGTTTGTAAACAAGATTTTCAAATGCAATTTTTTGAATTTGCTGGGATATCTGTGAAGACTAGCATGACCTCTTTCTTTCTTGTGGTCTTTGATTGCAATTTTTTCCTCAAGCATGCTTTTTATTTCAAATGTGAGCATGCCATCAAGCTGTAAGAGTTGGTGGCAAGCATTCTATTTCTTATTTGTAAAAATATTTTCTGCACCAGGTGCCCACATGATACCTAGGAGACATGGTAACAGAAGTCTTTTTTATTATTGTTATTATTAACCATTCAGAGAGGATTCACCAAGCATTATGTGGAAGCACCCTCTTTCATTTCGAAACAAAATGCACATTACAGCAAACAGCATCTACCATAACTAAGCCTTTCTCAGAATGAAATACATGTCTTCTCCCTCCCTGCCTATGGGATGATTCTWATATGCGACCTCTCATGCCACCTTCAGAAAAAAACAACCTGTCTTCTCATGTAAACAAAGAGAAGTTCTTTTTTTCTGCTGACACAGTATGTGATGCCTTTTCCGCATATAACTACCACCTGCAGTGAACTGGGCATCTTCTGTGTTTGCATAAAATCCTGATCTGTAAAGGTAAGATGTTGTCATCTGTAGCAGTTTCCACAAAGTTACCCTGTTCTGTCCTCAAATTCTTCCTTTAACGTCATCTTTTTCTTGATGCCTACAGACGTTTTCACCAGTTCAGATCATGAGTGTGTTAAAACTTCCTCCTGTCRTGCTAAAGGTTATCTGCTGGTTTCATTTGCTCACTTACTGGTCTCTATCCATGTTGTCTTTTGTCTTARATTAAATTTAAACTGTCTTAGTCAGGGACTGTCTGTGTGTGCATAGCACTGGGAGAGCTGAATACTCATCCACAGCAGAGAATTCTGGGGGTGACAGTAATACAAAGAATAATATCAGGATTTTAAATTTTGCTAAAGAATACAGTGAACATTATTTCCTCCTCACAAKGAAGAGTCGCAAGGTTCTCATACCTTCTGTGGGGAGAACAACGTAAAGCTGTATATGTCTCTTAAAAAGGATTCTRCTAAATATAGTGTTTGCTTAGTGCTTATTCATATGCAGAAATATGTCCTCTAAAGTAAGTATTGGCAGCTTTGCCACAAAAAAACCCTAGAAGTAGAATAGCTAATGTTGGTTATATTTCGTTGTGTTGYACTGTATACTTTTTATTTTGAATTAAGGCTGATATCAACCTGTTGTAAGTTTAAATCAGTTAAATATTTTAGTCTAAGTAAAGAGTACACAGCATATTTGTATTACACTGCGCAAAGCAGGGTTTATCCCCAGTTTTTATTTAAGTTCACTTTATGGGTAACTAAATCTTAGGCTTCCTTCCAGAGACCTTGCCTCAGTTTAGCCTTGGAGCATTCTGGAACGAGGAGTAGATAGCGTTGTTGAAACACCTCAGATGTTTTTTCTCAGTTTTCATTATGCGCTGGTGAGAAACTCCAACCAAAGTAAGTATGGAGAATACTTAAAGCTAGTTTCTCAGAAGCTGAGGTCTTCTGATCAAAATGATGTTCGTTAGTATCTCTCTGTCTAGCTGCTTCAGTGTAGTCAACAACATAATTCATCCATCTCCATAAATGTGTCAGTGCTTGGTATGAAGCTATTCTAACTGACAGTTATACTGGAAAATGTGCAGACTAGATATGTTTGCCAGGTGTYGGAAGGAGAACTTGTATTATAAATAAGACCCTAGAGATACCCCCCAATTTCAGTGCTAAAACGTAACTACGTGGAATGGGAGAAGAAGTTGCTTATACTTTTCTTTTCAAAGCTAGTAGTCTGTTAATCTTTAGCTAATTTTACTTTGTTGTTTTTTAGAACTGTGCATTTCTCTGTGATTTATTTCTGTTAACTTGTTTTTTTAATCTTCTTTATTTTAATGTGTGCCTGTTTCCCCATAAAGGGATATTACTCTATGAGCCCTTGTGATGACGAATATGTAAGTGTCTATATCTTTATATCCTTTCACATTGCCTGCTGCAGCCTGTCACAGTCCATATTTCTCTTCCTTTCATAATGTCTAACAATTTTCCTTGTATTTTAACTTGTTATGACATTAATTGTATGGTTTATAAAGAGCCAAAAATGTACAAGGTTTGGAACTTCTGCATGGAGAACATAAAAACTCTGAGTAAACTTACAGCTTCATAATACATGTAACAAAGCATGGCAACAAAAGAGCAGCTTTGCCACAACTTTTACATGAAACACAGCTGCTTTATAATGTGCAGAAAGCAATTGTTTCCTCCCCGTGAATGTCTGTGTATATAGAATGTGATGTCTTTGAAGAGTGCCAACACTTAACTGATCCCACAACACCCAGATAAGTTTTGTTACTTGAGATAATAAARCAAACCGAGTTGTGCTCTTCTCAGTGGTGTATCTTATAATTTTAAGTATTTGTATTCTTAATTTTAACCTGTAAAGTGAGACTTTCTCTCTGTAGTTCAGGTTATCACACTGTTTCATACAATTAAAATGGATCCTCTTTCACTGAAAACTGAAAAAGCAAAACAGTATTCTGCGTACTGCCTGTGCCTTCTGTAATCCAGATGGAACTTTGTATGCTGGCAATATTACAAGTACACCATAAGTATCTAATTTTGCCCATAGTCAGTGCATTCTTTGTAACGAAAGGAAATGAGTCTACTTTTGAGTAACCCAGGATGTAATCAAGTCATAGAAGTGATTGACACCTCTTCTAAAAAAAAATTTCAGTAAGTATTCTTAAAAATCATCCATGTTTATATATTTTCCCCTTCTCTTTGGGTAAAACAAGATTTCACACTTAAAGAAAAAYGGTGCTTTTTTTCAAATGTATTCCTCACCTGAAACTATAGTAACCCCTGTGTGCACTCAGCTTCCCATTTAAAACAACCTTTTGTTTTGAGAAATAGAATCACAGAATTATTGAATGCAATGGGCTGTTCCTTATTGCTTCTGTTAATCTTGACCCAGTGAGTACTAGCCACGTTCACCCGTGTTAAAAKATCGGTTAAAAGATCTGCATCAAGCATCCTGTTCCCATTGATGCTGTGAATGATCATACAGGACACCTTTTGCTTGACGTTTAACATTCTGTTCCCTTTCGCAACAGTCTATTTTAAGATTGAGAAAGATTGATTACAGATGAGAAATTAGGAATGACGTTACCGCTGCAAAAGAAAAGTTTTGTGTTTATGCAGGTAGCCTTAGTTAAATACAATTTTATATAATGCAGAACGTAATAACTTGCAAAATTGTTTAAAAATTCTTTTTTTTTTTTAAAGCTGTCTGACTGATTCTGGGGTATTTGCTGAATACATAGTTTATTTTCCTTCCTGTCTCCACATTGTTTATATGTAGTATTTTTTTTTTTCTGTCATCTGGTATCATTACATTATCACATAGTTGTTTATACGAAGTATTTTATTTTTTTCTGTCATTAGGTATCATTATATTATCACATAGTATTACAATGTGACTTTTTATGTGTACTTAAGACATCCTAGAGAAGCTATTTTATATGCCAAGTAGGAAGCTTTCATAACAGCAGATCTCTAGTATAGTTTAAAAAAAAAAAAAAGCGAAAACCAAGAACAGCAAATTAATGAAAAACATTTGCAGATCTTCATGTGAAATAAATTTGCATAGCCCCAGTAGAGATGTGCCAGATTACACAAGCTCAGAGTCCAACCCATCCTAGGCTGCATGTAGCAGCTTGGTTGTCACTAGTATATAGTAAATGAGCTYGACATAGTTTTGTGAGTTCTAGTGATTTGTACAAATTAGCCCAAACTTTGGTTTCACTCTTCACATATTCATTGGCTATCTTTGATTTTTAATTATGAATCTACATTGAATTTAAACTGAATTTTTACCGCACCTTTTCAGAGTGGTAACTGAGGTCAGAATCTGGCTGTCAGCGTTAGGCTTCAGCATGTTATGAATATATACATCAAATAACGTAGAGGAGTTGGTCTGAATACAGGGCTATAGTATTTGATAAAATCACTTGTGGTTTTGGCTTGCACATGAAATGCGTTTATTTTCTTTTACAAATATTGATTTTTTTTTTTTCCCCCTTTGAACTTTTTTGTTTTACTCCATGCTGTTCATATTCATGCATCGCTCCCTTCAAAATGAAGGGCTGCCATCTGTAGCTAATCTGCRTTGTGACAAAAGTACTTTACTTAATGTGGCACCTGGTTTGGCTTTGGCAAGAACTAACGCAAACATAAGTCATACCCTGTGATCCTGCCAGAATGAGCTATGCTTGGGCTGTGTTTTTATTTCCTTACTTTAAGACACCTAGTTTCTGCTTGTGTTTTAATTACAGAAGTTTGTCTTGTCCCAAGATAGGTTTTGTGTGAAAATTATTTTGTTCAAGATAAAGTTCCCTGAATGTCGAGAGTCATGTACAACAGATAAGTCCCATATGCAGTATGTTTTTCACAGTCATTGACTGGGAGTTTACAAAATGTCGTTATTCAAAAGGTCGGATTAGTGTCTAACCCGTTCCGGGAAAGGTAAGACTGGGAAAAGGCCTTAGGAGAAAATACCTGTCTTAAAGTGTCTCCTGACAGCAAATCCTTGGAATCTGAGAAAACTGTTGCTAAAGAGGAGCAATGTATATTTGGTAAAATTGGCTGATCAAGGCCTTGTCCGGAGATTATCAAGCAGGATGTGGAAGGAAGAAGTTATCTTTCGGCAGTGCCACTGACTCTACTTGACTTTCTGTCTATAGCCTTGGTTTCATCACCTGAAAGTGAAAATTGTAATGTTTCTTTTTGCCACACAGGAATATTAAGAGCTTATTTACTGTACAGTGCTTTGAGGTCTCTGAATGCAAAGTGCTCTATATAAAGTACTTAACTTGGTGATTTTACTTCTGCAATTATTTAAAAGCAGTTGTTGTTTGTCTCCTGCATCCAAATACCTTCTCTCTCAAAAACACAGTACAGTTGGAATTTCTGTGTTATTGCCACAGAAATGATTAGCTATCCAAGTTCAGCATTTAGGCTTAAGAATGAACACCAGGAAAGAGAATAAAGGAATGGTGAAGATCAAAACCCAAAAGGCTGAAGTGGGGTCTTTTCTGCCTGCCCAGTCTGTAGACTTCATTATAAAAAGTAGCCCAAACTGTAGTCAGTCRAGATTTGGATATTAGTCTTTCCCTCAGTTAAATGTATCCCTTTGTGTCTAAAAATCATTTTAAAAGACTTCACATTTTTAAGTATATTTGCAGCATAGCAATCTGTTTTTGAAGTCGTATGGCTAAAGCTTGCAAAGAACTTGGACAAAAGGAGAGTTTTGGTATGAGTTTTTTTAATGGGGTGACTTTATGCTTCCAAAAGTCTCTTGTTTTTGCTTTCCATGGTACCAATATGTTGAGAGAGATAAAGGGTGGTTAAGCTGGCGCTATGGCCAGAAGTAATGCATGTSAAACCTTGACCTTGAGGCTACTGTGTGCACAGATAATGGCAAAGAAAATGGCTTTTTTCCGCTGTCCAGATTATATGGCTTGACTTGGGAGCACATTTACCTCAATTAAGCAAACCCAAGGGCTGCTTTACAGGACCCAGGTGTATTTGATGCCTTGTTCTCCTATTGTGTTAAGTAATGCACAGGCCAGGAGCTAGAGCTTAACCGAGCTTTTTTGGTAAGTTTATGCAAAGATATTTAACTAGGCAAATATCCTGATATTGGGACATCTCAGGTCAATACCGACGAGGAGAAATGGAAACAAGCAAGCAAACAAAATCTGCCTAGTGAAATGTGAAAGGAGGCTCTGAGGTAGCGGGGTTGCCGGCTGTTTGCTTTGGCAGGCTGAATCGGAGAAAAYTTGTGATGTGCATTTGCTCTTCCCAGGTTCATGTGGGGCAGGGTGCTTTGTGAGGAGGGGAAGAGCACTCTGCTTAAGGAATAGGAGTATTAAGTCAGAACGAAATTTTAGGCTCTGTATTTCTTCTCATTCAGAAAGTTTATCTGAAGGAAGCTATGAAGTTCTCAGTAGAGTATGGTCATATTCCCTATGCCTTAATTTCCACTCAAGTCCATAATCCAGTCCATTTTCTATTACTTAGACCATTGCTGCCCAACTGGGGAAGTCCACCAGCCTTAAAGATGAGCCATGGGGCTTGGTACAAACCATTATGGTCTGTCAGGCTATTAGCTTAAGCTGTGTGCTGGGGCAGGCACCCCTGGAAGCTGGTGCTGCTGGAAGGGGGCAACAGAAGCAGTCAAGGAATGGGTGCAGAGTGGTGTCAGCAAGACAGTGACGGTGACAGGAGTCTGGGAGCAGGAGCTGAAGAGGCCACAGTGTGAGGAGGGATGCAGGGGGTGAGGAGAAAGCATCGCAAGGTAGCAGAGCTTTGAGGGTCTGGCGTGGTGAAGGGGATTCTCAGGAGCAGGGACTGAGGTGGGGAAGAAGGTAGCATGGGTATGTCTTTCCTCTTTAAAAGCTAAGATAAGAAGAAGAGAAGTTGAGGGTCTATGGCTAGATGTTAAATTGAATGAACAGCACTTTGTGGTACTGTATTTGTATCACTTTTTCCAAAATTAAAATAACTGAAAATCTCTTTAGACCTGGTTAGCGATAGGTGGAGAGCACGTGATACTGTCCTCTCAGCATGCTGTATGGCTCTGTGTTTCAGAGGACATCTCAATTGTCTGTCCAGAAGTAGCATGGCCTCTGAAATTATAGTCCTGTAAACCACAGGAGAGCTACTGGATTATGTAATTTAAAAAAAAAAAGAAAGAAAGAAATGAAGAAGTATAATTCTCTAGCAGTGTTTACTGCAATTCTTCTTGTAAAATTATTTAAAACACAGGCCTAAACAAATTCCAAAACGGGAGCACTTGTAGCAAAGTTGTTACAGTTGCGTATCAACTGCTAGGAACTTATTTTGCAGAAATAATTGTTTTCCAGTGACACCAAAGGCCTAAGGAAACTACCTTCATCCTGTCCAGGTTCTAGAGACTGATCAACTTGAGTCTGATTAGAAAAGTGAGTGCTGGGCAAGAAGTCTCTCTGTCTAGGTGGTCTTGCCCTCAGAGCTCAAATATAGGGTCTGCCTCATTTTGTGGTACTTTTTGGATGTGAGGTAGGCTATAGAGCTAAAGCTTACTAAATGTTTTACTGTGCTTCATCTGCCTGCTTAAAAATAAATTTGGGGATTAATAGGACTTTCAGAGTCCTGCTTGATCTGATTGATTTTGAAAATCCTAATGTTTTTCCAATTGAAGTTTCTTTAGTTTGAAATTTATAAAAGCTTGATAAACCTTACGGTTACCCAAAAGAGTTTTATTTGTGTGGAAAGATGATGCATGTGTGCATCTTCACCAGTTCTGTGTCCTTTAGTTTGGTTTTGGTTGGAACATGCGTTTTTCTTTTTAAGGCAGCAAGAAGTATTGGGTAAAAAGGACTTTTTGGAGAAGCATAGAGCTTTTATATGTATCTGTTCACTCTTAGTGACCTGCTCTATTTCTTTTCTCATTACTGTTCTTTGTCTCATCATCTTTTCATCATTGTCTTTTCATCTTCAAGGGCCCTGTCATTTCTCATGCTTTAACATACTAGAAAGTCACTTTCCTCCCTGTTTCCTTTAAGGCAGGAAGATGCTGAGGAAGGCAATAAAAATGATTTGGGATTTCATTGGGCACTCAGGTACAAGATGATAGTTTTTGAACAAGAGAAGAGTTTTGCTTAAACAAAAGTTAACTTTGATAATTATCAAAAGCGGTATAAAAAATTAATACAAGTAAGTGAGGGAGGAACAGTGTAGGTATATATGATATTCTGCAAGGCTTCGGCTGTGTAAAATAAACTATAAAGTGAGAGAACTGCTGTCAAGACAGGTTAATTTTGAAGTGCAAGACCTGTTAATTGTCTATTGTGTACAAGTCATTCATTGAGTTAAACATAATATTAAATGCCTTCCAATGTGTGTATAAGGTTATTTCACCTCGAAGAGAGCAGTTCCTTGTATTACGAAGGATACCCATGAGCCTTGTGAAACCTAATGTGTTCAAGAACATGTCAGCAGGTGTAATTCAATATTCTCTATGGTATTTCATGCCTTTTGTCTTCTAAATCCCTCAGCTTTAAATCTGACAATAGACATTGACTACATAGCTCCCCTTGAAAGAGGCTAGGTTAGAGGAGAAGACCAGTTTTAAAGGAATAAGTGGTAATGAGAGATTTTTTTTTTTAGAAAGTGAGTGGAGGTCAACACAAAAAGAAGACACTGAATATTCTGTGAATATGGCTTGTAGTTGACATCAGAATGCATGATATGAAACACATTTATGCCAGAATTGCTTTTTCCTGGCTCACTGACAATTACCTTTAGAAAAAATATTTGTTAAAGTGAATAACTTTTATATGGTGTTGATATTCGTAAGTTCTGACTTGTGCCACCATGGTGCCTGCCTGCATTCTTTGTCACGCTGCAGCAGACAGGAAACACCCGGGTTTAAGTTGAACTCATCCTAGGCAGAATCACTGAGAAATGGTGTGCTGTTCCTTATCATTTTTGTCTGTACTTGAATAGATAGCCTTATAATTATATATTTACAGTTTTATATATATATATATGTATATATTTATAGCAACAGGCACTCCAATAATATTAGTATTGAAATATATTACAGCATCAAAATTTGCTATAACTCTGTTGAAGTTCTCCAACAGAAAAGTATTGCAGCTTTGAAGTATTAAAAATTTTGAAGTCAATAAGTGTGTTTAACAAAGGTCTTCATCTTCCTCAGCGGGCTTCGGATGGTAGCCCAGGCAGTGGCTGTAGGTTAGTTTCTCCTCCCTTTTGTCCCTGCCACCAACTTTTTTTTTTTTTTTTCTTGATACCTCAAGTATAGGTAATTTTTTGGAGTATGATGGTGAAGATAATATAGCCAAGTCATAACAAAAGAGGTTTTTAACCTGTGATTCACTCTGAGGGAAAAGAAAGAAAAACATTGGAAGTTTCTAATTTGCAATGTAGCTTTTGTAGCAAAAGAACTGCGGAACCTCAGTGAGAGAGTTCACTGTGAACCTCATTAATAACACTGTTGGTGTGAAATTTGGACTAATCTGCTGTGATTTCTCTTTTCTTTCTTTTTCTGATCCAGGCTTCTACAATGTTAAGAGCATCTTTAGCCCCTGTGTAAGTGTTTCTTGCTGAGCTGCTTGTTTATCTGTAGCATGTGGAAGGAGGGACGGCAAATCGAAGCGCACTGCCAGTTGTCTGGAAATGGGAATCTCTCATTCTCTGTGCTCCGTGTGCTTCCTCTGATCTCAGTGAACGTACTATGCAAATGCTGTGTCCGTATTCTTCTGGGCAGGTTTGGTAACACCCTAATTTCAGCAGGATGTTGCTAATCCGATAAATCTGCCACTCTGCACCTGTGACTTGGCTGCTATATTTTCTTTACCATTTCCGCACAGTGCAGTCCTATTGTTGTAATTTGTTTGCTTCTCACAAATCCAGGAAAAGGAGGAATTGGTAAGCTGAATTTTTGTGTGCTCCAAGATTCATCTTTCACTGATTTAGTAATTTTTGGCCCGTAAGACAGAACAGAGTTTGTATATCTGGGGCAAGGGTATTTTTTTTTTTGATCCTTCTGTTTTTTACAAGATAAATAAAGGGACAATTTTATCACACAGAGCTTTTAAAATTTGTTTTGCAAAGTGGCAGGATAGGGAGATAGGACTATAAATTGTTTCGGTAAAATATATTTTAATGTTAAAATTAAATCATTGAAAGCAATTTTGTTAAGTGAACCTTGCCTTGCAGTGTTAAGACTCAGAATAACAGGATTGTACTGGTACGTGGAAAGTGGTCCTGTATTAAGTCTTATGTTAATCCAGCATGGTCCAACTGGAAGCCTATAGAAATCTGTTCAGCCTAACACCTTTGCTTTGGAAGAGACATTGCTGAGTGCATGAGGGCACAGGAGTGAAGCTGGAGCTGCAGCTTCTTACGCTGTTTGTGTATGACATGCTGAGAACTACAAGCTGCTGGCTGCATGTCCTTGTGGTCTGCAAAGGGTGAAGAAGGGTATTGCTGATCTGATAGCTGTTCTATGCCACTAAAAAGCTGGATCATCAATTGGGTAATTTTCACAGTTTAGTGTCAGCAAGGTATAGTGACAAATGAGCTGCACACAAGGTGAAAAAATAAGTCCAAATTTAAAAAGTTGTTTCAAGTCCTGTTATTCTAACTTGGTAAAGATAATAGAAGTTACAAAGGTGTGAAAATGTGGGGAAGTTCTTTCCCTGAAGCAAACTTCCCATTTTGGCTCTTCTCACTTCAGTAACATCAGCTACCTCTGAATAAGRAGAGAGGGAGTTTTGACAAATGTCTCTTTCCCATTTGCATTGTAGGAAGATGCAGGATGTGCCGTTGTTGCCCTCTTTGGATTATGAGAAGCTGAAGAAAGATTTAATTATGGGGAATGATCGTCTCAAGGCCTTCTTACTGCAGGCCCTGCGCTGGGTAAGTGAGGTGGCCTCCATAGAAGTAAAGAATTAGGTCCCTTCTGGAGCGGTCCTGAACTAAAATCTTATCTTGTTGACAAGGTGATTTTTCTGGTGAGCAGGTCAGTGTTACAGGCAGCTTCTCTCTGTCAGTGAGGTTTGCTGGGCTCTTGAGATGATGAAGAAAGCTCAGGCAGTAGCTGTGTGTTGTCCCCTTTGTCTGATGAAAGCCAGAGGGGAGATACTGAGATCTTCAGTGGAAATAATTTCTGAGGAAATGCATATGAGGTGTTTGTGTAAGTATTGCTATATCAGAGAAGTACCTGACTAATCACCGGTTTTCCTTTGTAATCAAGATACTCTACAAGAGCCTGCATTTTGGTTGACTCAGATAATGTAATGATATTTTTGGAAGAATACAAAGTGACAACAGGAACTTGCATTTTCCTGCTGAAAAGGAAGCTGATGGGATCAAAGCGATGGACATGAAAGATGATGATAATAGTGAAATTCTGATCAAGCTTCAATGTCCATTTTTGCATATGAAACATCTGCTGGATCTGACCAGTGGCCCCTCTAGCCCAGTATTCTCTCTCGGATGTTTTAGGAAGAGCATGTGGCCCTAGCGCCTTTCTGCGGTCCATTCCCTTTGTACTCTCCCAGCATCTAGAACCAATAGGTTAGGGCTGTTGGGGATATATCCTTCCAGAGTCCTTCTAGTATCCTTTTTATGTGCCTGTTGTCCATGAATTTGTCTAGTGCCTTTTTGAACCTGCTAATACTCTCTGCCTCTACAACTTCCTGTGGCATCAAATTTCAGAAGGTTGCTACCTGTTATGCAAAGAAGCATTTTGTTTTATCTGTTTTAAACTTATTTCTTACTAGTTTAATCGAGTGCTCCTAGTTCTGGTGGTGTGAGATAAGGTCAGCAATTCCATGTTCATGATTTTTGTAAATTTTTGATTGTGTCCCCTTCAGCCTTCCTTTTTCCAAAACAAGAAATTGTAGTTTTTTAGTCTCTGCTCTTAAGGCAGCTGCTCCATCCCCTTGATCAATTCAGTTGCTTTTCACCTTCTCCAACTCCACTACACCATTTTTAAGATATGCTAACCAGAACTCCACACAGTATGCATTAGTTGGGTGCAGCAGGTTTTATATAAAGGCAAAAAAGTGCACTCTATCTTGTTCCAGCTCTGTAGCTATTAGGGGAGCTTCTTTTAACTTTTATGGGAAGTAATGCTGAGTCCATCTTGTATGGACACTGACAGCTTCTGATTAACAGTTTTGTAATGGGTCACTGAGCTGAGGTCTGGTCAGTTCACTTCACTTAGACTGCAGAGGTAGAATGCTTTCTCCCCATGAGAAGAGGATTAATTCACTGTGGTATCTCAACCTTTAAAATCTTTCAGTCGTTGTCAATGCACAATACTGTTCATTTATTTGAGTGGCTGGTTTATTTATGTTTTTATTTATTTTAGCGCTTGACAACATCATATCCTGGAGAACAGAGAGACACTGTCCTGCAGGCGTACATCAGTAATGACCTCCTAGATTGCCACAGCAATTGTCAGGTCAGCAGAAAGAGGTTTTCCTCCAGGTTGTATGTGATGCTGTTCATTTGTGAAGTGCTGATCAGAAACTTATCGTTCTCTGGAGAGGAAAAAAAAGTAGTAGTGCCAAAATCAYGTGATATATTGAATTGCTGCATCCCAGTCTTGTAACGTGATGAGCAAGGCTTTGCATTACAAGAATTCTCAATTTAGACTCTCTTGGCAGGTGCGTACAGTTCTTGTAGACATACAGAAGTTTGTCAGTACTCCAGGCACCTCTCCTGGTGCTTGATACCTGTGACTTGAGCAGGAGCCCACTGAGCYCCTTACTTAGGAGCTGGCTCTTGTTTGTAAGATGTTATGTCTCTTTTTGAGTGATTATGTATTGTTAGATGATGCACTGAATCTATTTCACTGATCTAGGATAAGAACTAAATTACACTTCAGTTTTAGAAAACCTGTACAGAATAGCTAATTATGTACTTGTAATCACATGTTCAACAATGTATTTCAGTGAATTTGGAATGGATTTTTACCTTTCTTTATCAAAGAGGATTAGCTGGCATGTTGATTGGAAAGGTAGCTTCAGCCATTAATAATCCAATACTATTGCCAGCAAAAGTGTTTATTTATAATAGTTAATTTTCTACATAGTTGAATTCCCTGGTTGTTTGAAGCAGTTGGCCTACTTTTTATGTTGTGRCTCCCATTGTCATTGCAATGGTAACTTTGCATGATTAATCTGTTTTTCCTGCCTGTAAATTTCTGTAAGAGAGAAATCATGTATAGGTAGCACCAGGAGTAAAACTAGATTAAAAATAACTTGAAATGTGGTTGTCTTGGTAAGTTATTGTGCTGCTTTCCCACACTCTTAGTTGTCAAGCAAAAGCATTCCTATTCAGGTAACATATTTGGTCAGTGACTACAAAAATGTTAATTTTGTTGATGAACTTAAATGTGGTAAGTTTTAGATTTCCTCTTTAACGGTGCTGGTTTATTATAATTCTCATCTTGTGCCAAGGAGCTTAATGGTGCTTTAACAGACTGAGCCAGGCAGCTGCAATTTGCTTATTTGTTCATTTTCTATCTTCTCCTCAACCCCCATAAGAAACTGGAAGTTTTTAAATCATACTGACAATTTTTAAGATATCAATATGCAGTATAATTCTAATGTTTGCTGTGAAAATTTGCTGAAGCTTTTAAAACAGTATAGAAAACTAACTTTGAATTTTCCTGCTTCGTGAAGATTTTTTTTACATTTGCTTTCTTTTTCAGAGAAGTGTCCTCAAATTATTACATTCGAAGAGTGAGGTAGTCAGACAGTATATGGCAAGGCTCATCAATGCTTTTGCTTCACTGGGAGAAGGTAACTGCATAGGAGATGAGATCCACTGCATAAGAGGTGGTACTTTCATATAGTGCTGGCTCATAGGTACTTTACATGTGTATGTCACTGCATGTGGAAATTTAGAGCCTTACTTGCACCCTTTTTCTTGAGACTCACTGTCTTTTGTTCCATGCATTCAGAACAGTTTTTCAGTAGCTGGAAAGGTTTCATTTTGACCCTGTGTATTCGCCATTCTTGTCTTTGGATAATTTGTGGTCTATATAGGAGCTTACAGAGGTGGTGCCTTTAATATAGTCTTCAGTCTTTTCATGAGGGTAGTGAGTGAAGTGATGCTTTAAAAAAAGGGGGGAGGGGAATATTCTTCATTAATTAAAGATCCTGTAGGCAGACCTGCTACCAGGCTGTGCAGCAGTAGTTAGTGCAGCTGCTGTTGCATCTTCTTGGTCCCCACCTGAATAAATCTTTGACTATCAGGGCTACCTGTTTGATTATGTATATATGCAGCTTTGTCTTTCTGCCTGCCTCAAATGTTAGCCTCTCAGGTTGGTGTTTCTGAAGGAACTCATTATTGTTAGGAACCCAAATCCCATTTACATTCAATAGCAGGAGGGCACCTRACTTTCCTGAGCTCTTTGGACATCTCTGTGCTTTTGCTAGAGTATACAGAGCTCTCTCATAGATTAGAAAGCGTGTACTGAAAGGGAGGTAGTGSATTCTGTCTGTTATGAGCAGAGGTACTAACTTGGTAAGTGGGGACCTCATGCTACAAGTGGCTGGACCGAATGCAGCTGGTCTGTTAGACAGTTCATTTGTGCAGATTTGGGTTTTGGCACAAGATTGTTGCTTGTGAGGAAGAAACTGAGGCCAATCCAGCTTGCTTTTCCAAGGTGAGGGAGCTTTTCTGTCATGGGCTGRTATCTCAGCATCTATTCTTTCATCACTTTTTGCACCAGGTCGTCTCTACCTTTCTCAGAATCCAAAGTTGCTGCGAATACTGGAGGAGAGACTGAAAGCTGAAGACAAGGATTCCCTTACACGGGAGAATGTTCTGGGGGCTCTGCAGAAATTCAGCCTCAGGTGATGAAAGCACAGCGGGCAGTGGTGACAGCAGGAGAGGAAATGCAGGCTAGTTAGGCTCTGTTCAGGGAGGAAAGAAGAGCACTTGATTTTCCCATAACAATCATCAGAACCTCCTRTGACTGATGAAAGCCATATCATTTATTATGGAGGAGAACTCAGTTTTGCTGACTGAATTAATCTGACTTCCTAACAGCTTTCAAGACTCAAGTAAATGTGTATCTCCTGCCATAGCTTTGCATGCTTTATATGTATTGCTTAACTGAGCAACCAAAGTGAAAATCTTACATGGAAAGTTCTGAAGATCTCACATAGAAAAAAGAGCTGACTTGCGTTCCCATATGTAAGATTTTTAGTATCTTTTCTGTATGTGTTTTTTAGGGATTTCATCCTCATCCTGTTGATCTTCTTTTCTGGAACTGTCTATGTATGGGCTGTCTTGTTTCTTATGTTTGCATTAGCAGTCTGACTCAGATGCTGAAACATCATGGGAAAGCAGTAAAGGGCATGATGTTGCCCTCATTTGTCAGATAAATTTGATCTAGGAGCTCTGTTTTCACAGTATCCAAGAGGAATATTCAGTCCTAAAGAGTTAACTGAATGTAAGGAGGTAGATGTATGTATTTAGCTCTTGTCATTTTCCATCTTCTTCTTCTAAATTAAGACTAGAAGGGTTTTTTGTTGTTGTTGTTTGTTTGGGTTTTTTGAAGAATGAGGGATTTTGCATTTGCCATATTTAGGACTTCTCTGAATAAAGCACATGTAAACGTGCTTTGGGCAAGATTCATTAYCACTTTCTGGCATGAAACCTAATATCCATTTGAGAATGAAAGAGAATAAATCTACATACTCTACTGATTGGAATCCTAAACCAGAAAAAAGTAAAATGGCCAATCTTAGAGAAAATGAAATTTCCATTAGAATRGTTGTTGATAGTACGGGAGAGTTTGCTGAATTTTGGGGCCTAGGCATGTTTTGGCAAAATATGCTACTAAAATTTCAAAGTTTCTATTTTCTGAAAAATAACAGTTAATCTTATRGAAGGTTAATTCCAGATATTTGGCATGAGGATTTTTTTTCTGTGGGGTTGAGTGCTCCCTTGTTTTGCCTAAGTCTATGCCACAGACCCATCCCACAGATCCAGGACCCAGAAAGTTTTAGGAACTTTCAGGAGTAATCTAAATAGAAAGTACTAAGACCATGAAAATATCTGCTTTCATTTTGTGAACTACAGATTTTGTAATGTAGACTTGCAGGCCATAAGAAATAAAGTTATTAAAAATGGTGTTATTCAATAAGACCTTTCTAGCAATATATAATTTTAAGAGAAAGAATTCTTTGGCTTCATTTGTGAGGGTCTTCATAGGGGAACTATTATTTGAGTCAAGAATTACATAATGTGAGAATCTCTAGAGAAAAGAGCAAATAGATTTAAGCAAAGATCTGATTTGTCAAACAGTACAAAGTGCTATAGCAGAAGCAGTAATTAAATTGTTTTATGGGTCTGTTATGTGTGGCTGCCTTTCTTTTAACAATTTGAAGACAATTGACAATGCGGTTTTAGGTAGAAAGAAGAAACTTACCCCAGCAGTTTGTAGGTCTCAAAGAAAAAAATCCCAGAATACCTTCCCCCCCCCCCATCCAACAATGTTTTARTCCTCTAACTGTGCAGGAATCTGCATCTTTCATTTCTTCAGGCTTTGTTAGTTCACTAGTTTGATTGATTCTGCCAAAAGAGGGAGGTTGTTTGTTTGCAGCCTAATGCATGGCAGGTGGATGAAGCAGGGTTTAATGTACTTGTAGTAACTATAAATGTATTCTAAATCCATTTGTCTTTTTTAAATCCTAGGCGTGCACTGCAGTCGGCAATGATCAGGGATGGGCTCATTTTCTGGCTGGTTGATGTTCTAACAGATACAGATTGCCTGTCTGATTACACACTGGAGTATTCTGTTGCCTTGCTCATGAATCTTTGTCTGAGGAGTGCAGGTGTCTTGCATTTCAAATTACAATTTTATTCCAAGAAATGGATAGGGAAGATTCCAAATCCCCCCCCCCTTTTTTTCCCCCCTTATATTACTGAATTCTTTCAAGTGATTATAATTAATAGCAGGAACCCACATATCCAGTGATATTTGAGTGCCATAACCAGTGCTTTAGTGCAGGTCTCCTCCCCAAGAATCCCAAACTATGGAGGTTAGCTTGACCAAAATCCAGAGAATTAACAAAAGTTAATCAGTGGAGCCCTCCAAAATTTGTTTTTTGGATTCATACATCAGGACAGCCTTTCCTACGTTCCAGGTCCTCTTTTCAAAGGACATTGTATACATACTTGTATAAGAGACATGTTTTAGAAAATAAAGTCAGAACTCAATTAATCAGTAATGGCAAAGAGCTTAAGCTTTATCTAGGGGAATGAAATACTTGCATGCAACACTGCTTTTACAATGCGGAGATTCCCCCCAAGAAAGTAATGGTCTTGCCCGTGCCCCAGAGACTAAAAAGAAGCTTAAAGCAAGTTTCCCTTTAAAAAGGAAAGCAAGGCAAGGATGAAAAAGTGACTGCTTGGCATAATTAAAATAATGTCTGTGTTTGCTTTTGTTAGATTTGTATTGCCTCCTGGCCAAGATTACATCTGTATAAATCCAGAGTAGCTCCACTGATTTCACCAGAGTTATGCTGAGCAGCATTTGGCAGGAACAAGGAACAGCATTGTTCCTTCTGAATTAATTATATTTAATACTGGTTTTAAGAAATGAGAAAGAAGCTTGTTCTTATCTCTCATATTCTTTTCAAACATACTTACCTTTTCTCCCTTTGCAGGAAAGAAAATGTGTGCAAAGATCGCAAACCGTGTGCTCAAAGTTCTCTCTGATCTTCTTGGCCATGAGAATCATGAGGTACTTGTACAGTAAACTTTGGTCAAAGAAAAGATGGAAAGAAAAATTAATAATTAAAGAAAAAGGAAGAAAGGAAGAAATGTAAAGAAAGTAAATTGGTTTCATTTCCCTTGTTAGAACCCCATATAATTAAGTTACCTGAAATTTTCCTAAAATTCACAATTATGTAATATAATTGGACATTGACCTTGCTAGGCATAATTATGTCTTTCTTTAACATACGTTGGTAGCTAGAAATGAATCTCTTATGCATAGTCATCATGCCATCCATATGTATTCTTGTTTGCAGATTTCTAATCCTATTTAAATGTCATCTTATACCAAATCCTCTCAAGCTTAGCTAGTTCATGAGATGAACAATGTGTGGTGCAAGCCATTATGCAAAACATCAGGTACAAAGAAGCAAATCTTCCAGTAGTTTTAAACATTATAAGAAAGCAGTGGACTTGTGACAGTCAGGCCTTGGTATCTTTTCATCTACCTCTTCATTTAACCTGCCACTTTCCCATTTTGTGGTCCAAGTTTCTTTTCTGTATCCAGATACACTTATATCCAAGATGTTAAATTAAACAACCTCAGAGGAGAATGCTAAAATTGATAGTTTATTTCTATCTAATGCTTTTCAACACATCACTCTGGAAAAAATTTGCTGTCTGTTACATAACACATTGCTTCAGCTATCTCTGCAGAGGGGCACTTTTTTAACCCTGGAGCAGAATTCAAGGCAGGAGAAAATGAGGTCAAATACTCTCTCAAGTTGGAATCATAGGGAGGCAGAATTTTTGCCAGGACACTCTAGACTGATTCCTTGATGCTTGTGCAAGGGTGTTTTGGGACTTTTACTAAAAGTAAAATAAAACTCTGGGGTCTCAGATTTATATACGATAAGTGTATCATCAGTTTTGTAGGTTTTTTTAATTGTTATTTCTCATTTAAGCCAAAAATAAAGAATAAATTTCAATGAAGTGTTTGCTTCACATTTTATAAATTCACTATGTAACATAGATCAACTCTTCTTTATTAACAATTTTAAGTAAAATTAAACTTGRCATACCTTTATTGGACCATTTCACTAGCTTTGTTTTTGATGATACAAGTTAATACAATACATACTAACACAAAATAACATCCCAGTCCCTAGACTGAAGTAATTAGAAAATATTGTGGTGCTGCTGAAATCTGTATCTCAGAATGACCCTGAAATTTCTCTTAGAGGATGCATGCTTACAACCCCTTTTGCACCCGTGCAGCTGATGGAAATTTTGTTATCAAAATCAAGTCAGAAGATAGCTCTCCTGGCACCCAAGAGCACTTTCTGAGAAGCTATAAAATCCTTTTGTAAATCCTGGTCCCTTATCTTTCCTTGCTTGCCCTGCTCCCAGCTTAGCTCATCTTTCCAAGGATATAGACAGCGGAGCTCCTCATGAGCTGTGATGATTGGAGATCTTAGTGCCCCAAAGGCAATTGACCAACACAAAGGATCACATAAGTGCTGATAAAAGTAGTTTGACAGATCTGGTGGTTTTCACTAAAAATATTACAGAGCTTTGCTGCTAGCTCCTTACTGCCTCTGCTGTGGGACAGTAACAGGCAGTGAAGAGTGGGAGGATGTTTTATGATTTTATAACTTTTGCCATCTCACCTAAGCTTACAAGTGGTTGAAGTCTGTCTGAGTTCTTGCTGACACAGTTCTTTATGTCCTTTCCTATTTCTTGATACTGCCAGTAGTGCCTGTCAGAAACGAACCATCTTTTTCTGCTTTTTCACTCTCTTTCTTTTGGCAAGATTGATTTGCAAAAATACATTTTCAGAACAGAGGGGAATAATCAGCACATGGTAGTTCTGATTTAGATCAACCACACTGTAGTGTACTTGCATCCTAAAAGTTCACTGCTTCCCAAGTGGGAATTTTGCAAGTGCAGGCTAGTCTAGTCAGACTCTGTGAGCATGATTTAATAGTTTTGCTCCTTCACTCCCAGGTTTTGGTTATAGTAAACTGGGGGGAATGTGAGAGTTCTTCTTAGTGGTCTGACCATGGGCAAATATTCCTCCCTCTTAGATACAACCATATGTGAATGGAGCACTGTATAGCATTCTTGCTATCCCTTCTGTCCGAGAAGAAGCCAGAGCAATGGTAAGAGATACTGCTTTGCGTAGTAAAAGGATCAACACATGCACCGAAGGTGACATCTGGGTTAGGTACCTGTTGAGTGGCATGTGGCAGGCTTGAGRGGTAGGAGCCATGGCACTTTAGGAAGGGAATCCACAAGAGGCCCTCCACGTTTGATACGCAAGCAGGTACGAATGTACGTCTCAAAGGTTTTTGCCATATTTGCTGATCTTCTCTCAAAAGCGAAGCCCCAGTGGTGTGAAGGTTTCTGCCTAGATTATAAATTGAAGGTGTTATTTTAGAATAGAGTAGTCCACTAGCAGTTCAGAGACAGGATATGTCCTTGAAGATGCTTTCATCTGTCTGCTACTTTTTCCTGGAGTTAACTCATTCTGCACCAGTGAATAGCCTCTAAGGGGATAAGTTCCTCTTGCTGCATTTGTTTCTGCCTAGTGTAAAAATTTGGGAGGGCAGTAGGAGGGGCGTCATCCCAGAACTAGGAATTGACCTCTGTGAAAGCTGGTCTAATGGTAGCAAATGTATTTTGACTTCTGGTTTTGAAGAAGCTATTACTGGGATAATGRTATATCTTTCTGTCTAACGGACTAATCTCTAGAGTCATGCAGACTAAATTGTCAGATGTTTTACCTTACAGAGTGCAGGGAACTGGATGTCATGTTAAATGATTAAAGGCACGACATCAAGCTTATGAGAGGCCACAAAGAAAGAAACTGAGTATAGCAGAAGATCTAGACAAATTTTGCTAATTTTGCTTACCTTCCTTGAACCTTGCACAGTTCTCTCTGAATGCAAATTTGACCTTTTTGTTAATAATTTTGTATTGAGTTCAGAAGGCAGAAGCAGCATATCTGTTGTAGAAATTTGCTGTTCATCATGGATGCTTCTGTTTTTAAACCTAGAAGCAATATAGACAACATATTTCTTTTGCCTTTGGGATGCATATGGACAAAATAGGATGCTTAGAGCTGGACACAGTAATTTGTTTCACACTGTGTGTGTTGTTTTTTTTTCCCCCAACAAAACAATGACATTTTAGTTAAYAAAATGAAACACTGATTGTAGTCAYGTGAAATACTAATCTAGCAATGTTTTCCACTACATCCAGGGAATGGAAGAAATTCTGCGCTGCTTTATCAAGGAAGGAAATGCAGAGATGATTCGACAGATTGAATTTATTATCAAACAGCTCAATTCAGGTCAGAGGAACAGATGCAGCTATCTGAGCTGTAAATCTTTCACAAAAGCCATAAGAAGGCTCATGTTTTTATTTGGCATTGAAACTCTCAAAGAATGACAATAGTGTGAAGGTCTGAGAGAGGGCGAATAGCAAATGTCAGGATTTGAATGTCGGATGTATTTTAAAATGTCCTTTTGTGTTACAGTTATAAAGAAGAAATAAAAGGCTGCATAGGTCTCAATCCTAAAGTTTTGGGACTGTGAACAGCATGACCTTGGCTGTTTCTTTTATGMCATTGGCCTCCCAGTAGTGAGAGAATGGTGTCAACTGCAAAAATAAGCAGGTGATACAATTTCTAGAAAATGATTTGGGGACTGGCTCCATCTCTGCTCATCTCTTGCTCTGTAGAGGAGTGTGGCTCCATTATCTGAAATGGCTTACCCTCAACAAAGGGCAGAGACTATCCTTTTCGGAGAATATGTTGATGGATCCCAGCCCTTGTAGATGGTCTGGTAATACAGACAAAATATGAGGAAGTGTAATATTTCTTGTATATTCTGTTCTCTGTGGCTGAAAGGAAGGATGAAGAAAGAGAGAGAGCGTGAGTAACAAAAAGGAAGTGAATTCAGATGAAATCTTTTTGTACAACAAAAATAGAACAAGTTTGACTGCTTTCTTTTACTTKTGGAGACGGCAGAAGATGGTGTGTCTCGTGGTCCTAGCATGTAAAAGAACAAATAAAATATTAAAACACTGTATTGTCCCTGTGCAACATCTACACTCTAAGTTTACAAGGATATAAAATCCTTCCTCTTCTGCCTGTGAGAATGGCTTTTTTAAAGGGTATGTTTGTCTAGTGAGTAATAGTTGGGTGTACAGGTTTCTGGTATAGCCCTGGGGGCCTGCTTCTTCTAAGAAAATCAGTTCATCAATGTCATTATTACTATTAAAGTTATGATGTTTTTTCTTTAACTGCTTATTGATGGTTCTGCTATATTACACAAAAATTACAATCAAGTATTCCATGTGAGTACTGCCTTTTTACTTGCAAACAGTTTGATAATGAGGTRTTTGTAGGGAGAAGTAATTATCTCYTATTAAAATATAGTTGAAAAACAGACAAGCTTGCAAAAACACACTTTTATTCAAGTCTTGTTAGTAAATGCACTGAGAATTCGTAGTGAGATTTATGAGAAAAGAGCCATTCCAGAGTGTTTCTGTTTCTGCCTTYTTCCTGAATATGACTTGACTTCAGTGATGTCTAGAATGCTTTATAAGAGCAAAGAATTCCAATAGTTGTCCTGAAAACAGTGACATGTCTCTGTAAGAGCTAAATCTTAGTGTTGCAAAAGAGGGGCAGTAACTGCAGTTTATGTTAAGTCTGAGACCTGCTCTTACGTGGTTTTGTTTTGCTTCTTTCTAGAAGAGCCATTAAATGATAGTATTGTGTCTGATGATGAAGAGGAGGAAGAAGATGAGGAAGTAAGTACAAAGGCCCACTAGCACCTTTTAGAAAATTCTTTAACATTCTAGACAGAAAATATTTGTGTCAATAATGCAGACTTTGTTTATCYTACAGGTTTTTTTACTTTTATTTAATTACCAGGGCATATTAACAAGAAGATTGGATCTGTTCTCATTACCTTTTCTTCATTTGAAGTTCTAATCTTTTTGTTTTGGCAAGTCACCATCTCTGTGATAAATAAAGGATTACAAAATCCTTCAAATAAGTAAAGAGATGAGGAGCTCCTCTAGCAGCAGAAATCTTACATTCGTGCAGATGAATTTCAGCAATTAAAAATAAAGGAAGCAAATGACCCAGTATAGCACCACAATTGTTTGTAAACAGATTGCAATTTTTTCTTAAGGTATCAACATCTGTTTAAGGTGTGGCTTCTTTGATTGTTTGGAAGCTTYGAAATGTATTTAATGAATTTTCTGTGTGTAATTAAGAAAATCARTAATTACAAATTAAGAAATAAATCCTATAAAAATTAATAGAAATAGTAAGCATCATAAATTGTACCATAGTAAGTACAAACTGGTTAACTTTGTATTTCCAGCTCTGCTAATAAACATTTTTATACTAACATTTTTACTTTAGAATTTTTTCAGAGCTGTTTGCATAGAGTTAAGGGATCAAGTGCAGACAACACATAGGATATTTGGTCATCTAAATCAACAAGCAAGGCAAGGCCTAAATGATGTGAGGGAAGTGTTCAACCCAGTCTTTGCCGGTGTTTTTGCCATTGCTACGTTGCTGTAAGCGCACAGGAGATTTTTGAAAAYGTTGTGTAGGCAGTTACACAGGAGTTTTATCTGAAAGAAGTCCTCTGTATAGCACTCCTCTTTTATTGGAAAGCCTTGCATGAGCAATTTAAGAGCTAAATTGTCTGTRGAATACAGCGTTTGCACATATGTAGAGAACTATGTATATATGTGCACATATATTTATATCATGTGCCCTGCAGAAGTCAGTGACATTGAGACCCAGTGATCATAGCGATCTCTACAAAACAATATTGTGTTATAAAAATTCCTGGAGAACATATATGTACTGAAACCCAAGCTTATAGCAAGTGAGCAAACTCACAGCAAATGAGTTTTTGACCCGAACCAAAAAAAAAAGAAGATCAAGACACTTAAAGCTCTGCGAGTGTGTTATCTACTTTTGCTACCTGTTACACCTTATCCTATTAGCCAGCGGCTGGCTTAACTGTCATCTGTTCTCTACTAGAGTAGTAGCACTTCGTAGTATAGATGAAATACTTTAACAGAAATAAGAACAAATTATCTCAGTTGTAAAAGGTGTGGTGTGCTCTCAGTTCCCG
This sequence comes from Apteryx rowi, assembly GCF_003343035.1. Taxonomy (NCBI): domain Eukaryota; kingdom Metazoa; phylum Chordata; class Aves; order Apterygiformes; family Apterygidae; genus Apteryx; species Apteryx rowi. Next base: position 1,792,519 of record NW_020449641.1, on the reverse strand, counting down.
TGGCGTTTAGCACCTTGCAGGATCCAGCCTTTGCCTGGCAGTGGCCTGAGCAGTTTTGCGCTCGTTGGGTTAGTTAGCTGTTTTCCATGTTGTGGCACAGGAAGTGGTGACAAGCTTAGAACTGATTATCCTTGTGACTTTGCCTGAATTTAGAGCCACATGGAAACTCTATATTTAGAGCTACGTGAAAGAGTATTATTTAACAGTGGTCTCTATTTTGTTGTAAAGGGGTTCAGTAAACTGATTTTTCTAATAGGACTGGATTATTGCAATTTCTTTACTTCCTGTAGTCCTGAAGTGAGTTTTCAATAATCTTTCCTTTCCACTCCCCCTGCCCAAAATCAATGCTTGATGTGCAAGATGGGCTTTCCAGAGATTAATCTTTATAACTTCCCTTTTTTCAACTATACTGCTTAATACCCTTTATTAACTGATGTTCCAAGGCTTTGTGTGTCCGATGTGTTATGACAGTCCAAAGTGCTGATATTTTCCCTTGACCTCTAGTATATCTCTTTGAAAGATACTTTGAACTTAACTTTGACCTGTTGTGAAGCATAGAGATAAGGAAATCCTTCAAAAATGGTGTTGTCATTGAACTGAGTGATGGTATTGAATGCTTTCATTAATTTTGCTGTTCTTGGGAATAAAAGGGAAATTAATTCTCTCATTCAGTCATGTCCACTAGACAAGTTGCTGCTGCTCAAAATCCAAGCCAAAGGTCTAGGTCAAGTCAGTTTGAAATACATTTTTACCACTGACCGTTCATGTGATTGTAACGGACTTCTGTCACTCCTTGCTATTTTTGAGTCAAGCAACAGTGGGCCTTTGAAACAGAAAAATGCCTGATTTCAGTTTTAGGTTAGCTTTGCCATTATATTAAAAGGAAGAAGAAGAACTCTCAGGAGGCAAGTTTCAAACTGCTTGTTTCTAGTATAATGTTAATTGTAGCAAGTTCTAAATGCTAATTGCTGCTGGGAATTATAATCCCATTCTGTTATAGGGAGTCTTGGTCTCTTTGAGTCCCTCAGTTACAAAATATAGTATATAAACAGCATGGCAGCGGAATGATATGTAAAACTCATAATGTTGTTATTTTCTTAAATAAGCAGAGATTTGTTGACTCACTGCCTCAATACTTGGGGCCCGTTGTATTTTGGAAATGCTGTGAGTTATTGTTTGTTGATGATGTTCTGTGATAACATCTGATGTTGTCATCTGGCAAGCGAAAGTTTTGGAAAATTTTATCAGAAGTCTTGGGTTGATGTAACTTTTAAAAACTACCGCAAACTGAATATATTTCAGAATGTATCCATATATTGACAATTCAGTGATGTGCATTCAGACTGCCTGCCAATATTGTAACTGAGAACTGATTAACTTACTACCAATATTTATACCTTCACAACTAAGAAACAACAGAAAGACTTTTATGCAGACTCTTAATCTGAAGTTTTTACCCCAGTTCTTTTTGCTTACAAAAGCATGCAAAGATTCCCCATGCTGTTGTTATTACCTTTTGTGGGTTTTGCTTTTATCTGTGTTTAATTTAGAGTTGTTGAATTCTCTCTTGGCTTTGAGCAGATCTTGTGGTAATGACTACTTTCTCCTAAACACTGCTTGCCAAGATGCAGTTGAGCCTGCTGGAGAATAAATCTGGGCTTTCTAAGAGATCATCACACTCAGAAATTTAGGATTCACTGATGTGTTACACCAGAGAATTTAACTGTATGATAAGCCTCTGCATGGATGCTGTTATTTGGAAGTAAATTGGCTTTAGGGTTTGTCTGTTGAACTTTTAAATAGGTTAGCATAGAGCTTGGGATGTGCTGGCTACTAGAGTATTTACCCATCTGTGTCACATTAGCCAGGTTGGGTGTATTGACACTGTCCCGCAGTCACAGCACATGTTTCGTGGTGCTGAATATTCTCTTCACTGTTCTGTTACACACTAGCTTAATTTATCTTCAATATTTAAATCTTTACATTTGCTTTTTACTTGGACTATCTCTGAAAGCAACCTGTAAAAGTAAATACATGATATCATAGCTCAAACACAGAAGTTTAGTTATAAGCTTGAGATTTATAGATAAGAGTAGGATGACCATTTATCAGATACCCTCTGATCCAGCTATCACTCAGCACCTGGCAATAAAATCTGTAAGCTCCAGTGTGAAAATACACTTCAGCTAAAGAGTGCATCGAAAGAAAGAGAGCTTAATCGCAGACCTTCAGGACGTTAAGCCGTTAAAGGACTTTGCTGCCAACATCTGCTGCAGCCCGTGGGCGGTGGCGAACAGGGCGCCATTGTGTTATTGAAGTGGTGGAATGATGGCATCCGTCTGTCGATGCTGCTCTTCTGTACGAGGAGCTAGAGGAGGGACACCTTCGGGCTCAGCTCCCCAGTACGTTAAACCATGTCAGGGAGCACGGCTGGCAGGGAGAGGTACTTTATGGGAACCAGCAGTGCGTTCTCTGGGTGACAAAACACAAGTGTCCACCAGAATATTGGTCGAGGTGGAACCTGGGGGGAACGGAGCAACCTGTGAAGACAAATTAAATAGGTCATGCCCACAGGTAGTTGGATGAAAGAGCAGGATGATGTTCTGACTATTTTGTGTTACTCTCTACCCAGGCACAGCGTAGGCAGACTTCTGTAAAGAATCCTTGAAGAAAATGGTTAGCTCTTGATAAACTATGCTGAATTAGCACACCATATAAAAAAACCTCCACCAAACTCTATAAATCTCATTTTTGCAAATTTTTTTTTTTAAGTAAAAAAAAATGCATACAGTATGTTGTGGGGTTTGGAGGGTGGATGTTTTTGGTTTTATTTGATAAAGATACATAGTCTAGTTGTAGGCTGCTTACATGTGTTTAGCTATGATTTTCCATTATTTTTCAACTTCCCTGACAGTTTCCCAGATAATTAGGAGCTGATTGTAACATATCTTGCCTTGGGGAAGGGAGGCAGATTGGATGACTTCTTGAGGTCCTGTCTAGCCCTGTCTTTTACGGCTCTAAGTGTGTAGAGAATGCATCTTGAAATAGTAGGAAAGTTAGTAATATCTCTTTTGTTCTTCTGTAGACTGCTTTGAAAATAGGARAATTGTCTATGGACATGCAGATTTTAAAAGCAGTGGAAGATGCATGTCTAAATTCCTAACGGTGCCTTGGAAAGCTCCATACTGCTGCAATGAAATATGATGATGCCTTTAATGTTCACAGTGATTAATACCTAGTTATTACTAACAGGCTTGTCTGCTGTCCTGCAGTACAAGAGCCACTCTATCAGTAATACTGTTTTATAGAAACAAGTTCAAAGAAGAATTTCTTCAACTGGTTGAGAGAAACAGTTATGCTGGTCCTTTGCTGGAATTATTTTAGGCAAATATAATTAAGAAAGGAAATTATGAGAGACAGAGCTCACTTCAGTACTCAGTGACTGCAAACTAGAATATACTGCAGATAACACTGGTGGCTTTTTTTATTAAATCCATGCATGAAAAAATACATGATGCAAAATTTTTGCTCTAGTCTTTAGAACACTGTGTGGGTTAGCAGTATTTCTGTGACTTGCCTCAGTGGTCGACACAGGCCTCTAATGCCATTTAAGATTGCCTAGGATATTTGAGGTATCTGCACAAGGCTGTCAGATGTGACTTGAGACTTGTGGGAGACGTGTGCCCTTTCATAGCCCCAGTGAAGGATCAGGCAAGATGGTTCAAAGTGGAGCTGGATGCCTGTGTGGGCTACTGAGCTGAGTCCTTCATGTCTGTAGTTTAAGCATTTTTATCTCTTCTTGATCCCTGTAAATGAGGAGCTGATAAGCAATGAGACTGACTAAATCAGAGAAAAAATTATGTTGTTTAAGCCATTTCATTGGTACTTAGGAGACAGAGGTCATGAACCTAAAAGCTGCCCCATCCTGAAGTGTTGTGAGCCTCTAGAGCTCTGCTGCGGCCAGCACCTACTTAGTCTGAATGATGGTAGTGTCGTTGCTTTGCACCACGCAAAGACTGGAATCAGCTGGTCATTGCCATCAAATGCCTCACCTGTGCCCACTTCTAATGCTTTCTTTTCCAGACATTGCTTTTGTAGAGCATCGCGCAAGCATATGTATTGCGGCTACTCTTCATGGCATTTCTTACTTTGGCTACTGAAAATTGCTTCTTGACTCAAAATCTCACTAAAGTGAATGCGCTTTTCATTTTCTTTGCTCTCTCCTTTATGGTCTGGGGCCCATCAAAGTTTGGTGGTCATTGATTTTATGGAGTTTGTGTCAGACTGTCTGCATTACTATTACAATATATCTTACTAGAATGTTTCATTTACTTTTTCCTACAGTCATTTACGTTTACTATCACAATCTGTTTTAAAAGAAAAGCACTGCTTCTTCATTACTTCTGGTCCAGATCTAATTTGGGATATCATGTTTGCAGGAAGAAAGAGCATTCTCTTCAGTAGGAAAACACAAGCAAAAATAATATCTTGTTCTTTCTTCAGTTATATGTAATTAGTACTTTTGCTTTGCTAGAAGAATCCCTCAAACTTTAAAATTTCCTGGCTTGTAGATCCGTAAAAGCTGCATAACTTCCATGAAAGCAGAATCGTCCATAGTCATACTACAAATAAGCATGAGAGTGAATTCTTGTTACCTTCTTGTTTGAGAAGTTGATTACATTTGTTTTTCATAAGATAAAGTCAACAGAGGATTGTTGCCTTCCTGTTAGTATGGTATTTATATCCTAAAGCACTGATTCCAAGAGTTTCGTACCAACCATGTATTGTCAGCTTTAAAGCTGCCTTGCAAACTGCTGCTGCTTGACATAGCTCCTAAAACAGCTGCTGCCTGTCATCTGTGGTCTCACCTTTCAGGAACCACTGCCCTATGAAGGGTTTTGAATGCTCAGCAGTAAGGGATTTTGTCTTGAGTGATTAAAAATTATGCCTTTGGTTCTTGAAAATGAACAATAAAATGCTTTGCTTGGGGAAAAACAACAATAAATTACTTCGGTGGTTTTTTCAAGGTAGAAGGACATACCCCAAATTGCTGAAAATGCAGATGGGTGTTTTGGTCTCATATAGGGCTGTGTTTATGTTCAGGAAAGATCACAAATTGTTTTAATGCATGGCTACTTTATTGTTATTGTTAATTGTTACAGTTTAATTGAAATTTATGCTTTCATTACCATTAGATGATACTGATTTGTAACAAGAAACAGACAAGTTTTTCTATCAAGTTTCCTACCATCCTCTTTGCTTGAATGATAGCTTTCCTGGGCTTCTGCAATATAACTTTTTAGAACTGACTTACCTTAATTTTTTTTAAAAACCGGGATAGGCTTTTCTCACCCTTCAGTGTGGATGAGAAATGCCATCAGAGTGCTTTTTGCTGGTCTGTACTGTATGACTAGACTGGCTTGGGCAGATCTGTAAAAAAACAAAACTCCAAACCCCATACCAGCTGCTTGCTAAGGATGAAACATTGCCTCTCTTCAGACTAGCATACAGTGTTTTGTAGTGATACTAATGGCAGAGGTTTTCCTGAGCTTTTTTTAGGGCAAGCAAGGAATAATTATTTGGGGTTAGAAATTGAAGGAGAACAACTTTTGAATGCCAGCTGTGCTTTTTAGCAAATTTGTAGAGAGAGGGGTTATTTTCTTTCTCTCGGGAGTCTTTAGTTTCTGGTTATATTCATTAAAAGGCTAAGTGAGTTTCTAGGTGTCTGCTTTTTTGATTGAAATGCTTGTACATCGCTGCTTACATGTGTGGTATTAACAGTCATTTATCTGGAAAGTTCATATCATTTAAGTGACTACCAAAGAGAGAACTAAATTTGAAGCAAAAAATTCTCTGGAGCCTGAGCTCAAATAACTGAGGTGTGTTGCTGTTCCAGGAGGACCATGACACCATGGAGGCTGATCTGGACAAAGATGAGGTTTTACAGCCTCAACTGGGAGAGCTTACAGGAGAGAAGCTGCTGACAACTGAGTACCTGGGAGTGAGTACTACTCATTAGAATCCTGAAATAAATGAATTTTCTGGATTAACTGTTTAATTTCGGCAGTTTCATCAGCTTTTAGAATCCTGCCTTCTTGAGTTTGTTACTTGAAATACCAGGCTCTGCCTGCATAGCAGTCCAAATCCCTCACTGTCTACTTTATTAGCTGCTGTCCAAAAGAAGTAGAATAACTTTGAGAAAGGTAACTTTACCCCTTTATGGGAGGTAGTCAGGTCGTGGCTTAGTAATAAGCTAAAGGCAGCCTTAGGGTTCTAGTGCTAGATCCATGATGCTGCAGGCACACAAAGCAAAGTCCTGAGCAAGTTAATACTGGAACACTCTGCTGGTTTGATTTTATTTTGAAAAAAAGTCGAGCAGTTAACTGTTCCTACAGGCTTTATGCCAGATCAAGCATTGTCCGTCTTACCTCCAGCAACAAAAAGCCATTAAGTAAAAAAAGCATAAAGTTGGCATGAACTCCATCTAGTATGCTGGGATTGATTTGAGAGAAATGTGATTGTATGCCTTCTGGATCCCAAAATGCACAGGTCTGGCTATGGTGGTGCTAGAACCGTGACCTTAGATGAGATGTCATCATACAGCCTGCAGTGAGTCCAAGGATTTTTGTTCAGTGACACTGGGGCACAACTTGGTTTCTGAAGCAGTGTTTCTATATACTTTTCCCAGTGTCTCCAGTTACTTGTTTTTCCACTTCTTCCTCTTTTTTTTTTTCCCCCTTTTCTCCGTTTCTTGTGTATTAGATAATGACTCATACTCCAAAAACCAAGAAGAAGCTGTTCCCTGGTGTCCATCAGAGTATAGATGAGCCTCTCCAGAGACCTGTGACGCCAGGATACCACAGAACTGTGTACCCAATGTAAGTCTGAACAAATGAGACAAAGTTGGATTTTTTTAAAACATCTTAAAAAACCCAAAGCATAGTAATTTAGTGCCTGATAAATAAAACCTCTGTACTTGAAAGTGCATCTTGCTATTGTCATTCTTTACAGATCACTTTGAAAAAATAAAGAGGAGGAGTAGTTTAAGCAGAGAAAGGTCTACTGGATGAGGTCACATACTTGGAATAGCTGAGTAAATGTTTATTGATCACTTTGATTTCAACTCACGTTATATCCTTTGCTTTCATAATCCTTACCTCTTACGGTATACTCTATGGGTGAATTGCATGCAGTACGTAAAATACCTAGGATCTTCCATTTTATAAGCAAGTAAATATATTTCTCTAGGGACATTTGGTACCTACTCATGAGGAAAGAAGTTAAAAAGAAAATGGGAAAAACAAGAATCTTAATGTCCAATTTCTTGATTTGAGAAAAAAAAAAAAAATCTTCCAGCAGGAGGGTCTGTGACACCTGGCTTTTGATGTAATTGGGGTCAGCGGTAGAAGGTTGCTTTGTAATTGGAATTAAGAGATCTTACAGTATAGAGCTCCTTGACTGTGCTGTGTCTTCTGTTAGAACAAGTTTTCGCTGTCCTGATTGAGGAAGTAAAATACCAGTGAGATCTCAAATTTAAGTGATTTTTCACTTTTCAGTTGCATAYAGTTTTGCATTTGGTCAAATCCAGGTAGCAATGACACAGAGAGTAGTTTGTTATGAGGATTTAATGTTTTCATTTCTGTGTGTACTTTCTTAACCTGAAAGACTGCGAACCACTCTAACAAATATAGATAACTACTCAAAAGCCACAGTATCTGTATAGCTAAGTACCTTAAAATGAATGGATAACCCGAAGTAAAAAGGTGTGATGAAGCTTAAATGTAGAGGTGGTTCTTAAAACTTCAGGGCTGATACATTCTTCTAGGACTGTCCCATGTAAATTCTTTTGCTTTCATGTTCATACTTTCTATTTCTTAAATACGTTTCTTCCCCATTTCTGTGTGGAAGTATCCGTACAGACAGAAGTGGGGACGGCTTTAAGTGGTAGTTACATGCTTGCTTGAGTCTGGTGTAAATCTATACTGTTGCGGAAAGGGAGTGGTCCCACCTTTGCCTCGTCCGTCTTTATTCCCATGCATTCTCTTGCGCTGGTCTTAGTGTTCATACAAGCAACTGATGTGGCTGCTGGGAGCCCTCCTGATTCAATCTGAAACACATTTTCAGCCAGATGTGTCTTTTGGCAGCTGTACCATTCGTACTGGATTATACCGATTATGTAACCAGGGCCTTAGAAAGTACAAGTGTAACGTATCAGACCTGGGCATGGGAAAAGCCCCGGAGAACCTTTTTTTTTTTTTTTTTTTTTTTTAAAGAAAAATGAATGAAATACACTTCCAAGATGGAAGGAGAATCTGTGGCTATCCCAGGGCAGAATTTGTCTTGCACAGTCTGATTTTTCTTCTGTGTACTCGTCTGGCCAAAATGGCTTCTGTTGGAGTGTAAAGCCTAGTTCTTCTGCCTGGTATAACCTCAATGTAGATTTTAAAGTTCACACTTAGTGTCCTTTGTCACAGAGGTCAGCTTTTGCACCTTGGCAATGTCCCCTGCTTTTGCAAGTCCTCTCCCTCTATATTATACATATGTGTGTGTGTGTGTATATTTATATATTTATACACATATGTATATGAAGAAAATTGCACCAAATTAATGTAAGCTCATATTAGTAGAATAGAGATTGTTTAAGCATGTTTCTGCAGTCCTCCAAAAGGACCACAGGCCATAACAATGTAAACTGGCTAATATGTGACTGAATGTACAGAGCCACTTCATTGTGGGTCAGCATTACCAAGTTCAAAGTCCCACTTCCCCTGCACGGTATGTTATCTATACTGGGCTGCAAGTCCTGGATTGATTCTGTGAAGTCAGCTCTAAAGTAGCCTCATTTAATGTTTAGAAAGTATTTTTAAGGAATAGATCTGAGTTACCATTGAGTGTCCAAGCATTACATTCCTGCTTTGTAAGCAGGGAGAAAAATAAGTATGTGAAAATGAAGCGACTTTCCTATGGCAAGTCAGAAAAACAGTGGCAAACCTGTGAGAACAGCTTGTATTTCCTGGTGCCCTGCAGCACACCGCAATTTATGTACCGTGGATAGTCTCTAAAAGTGATTAAATAATGCCTCTTTTTACTGCCATCTACTCAGGTAGTGTGTTTACTTAACAAAATCCCGGGATTACCTGGTTCTGTGTCAAGTCAAATACTGAATCTTCTTATGAACAGCTGTGCAGCTCATGCCTCTGCAGGACAACTCCATGCCACTGCAGGATACAAGTTAAAAACACCTTTGGACCCGTATTAATTCTAGTAGCTTTGTGACCAAGCAAAGTGTTAGCTTGATGGTGTGAAGCAGTCTTTACAGGTTGCCTCGTTATGTATGTTGGAGAGGGGGAAAACATAATCAGCAAAAATCTAACATGGTGAAAATATGTGAAAATTCGTTTTTCCCCGCTTTGGTCACATGTAGAACTAATGTGAGTGTTTGGTGCTCCCATGTTTTAAGCAGGAAGCACAAGATAGCACCCCGATTGGGAAGTTTGCATTTTATAGTGAAACTCTACCTAATTAGCTTTTGCATGCAAGGAAATTGCAGTAAATAGACAAAGACATTCTTGAACTAGATTTTACAACAGAAAAGGACAAGCTCTGATGGCTTTTATGCCATTCTAATTTTTGTTAGAATTCATTTACTAAAATGAGGAAATACTCCATTAGGAACCTTTGCAAGAGGAAGACAATAGAAGTGACCAAATCTTAGCTGACTTGATTTGAAAGCAAAATCTGAACTGGATGTGTTTCATATTTTAAATAATTTAAGTGCCTAGTGTTTGAATCAGATCAAATGGCAGGAAAAACATCYGGCTTTTTACCCTCTTGTCTACCTAGGGACAATCCAGGACAGTTAATCTGAATTAGCTAAAGCTGTGAATTTAGCAGAATAGTTAAATCACATTAAAACTGTGTAAATGCTTGTGTGCAGTGGATGTAACTTGCTTTAAGTTCTCTGTAAGAGACTTGATACAACATATTCCATTTAACAGCATGATGAAAGAGGGGACAGTTGATGGAGATAATATATCGTATCTCTTTATAAGTTGTTAGCTCATACTTCAAAAAAGGAGAGGATTTTTCAAGCTGACTAGAAGCAATCACAGAAATTAATACAGAATAGCTAGTGCACATGTAGCAGCTATTCTATGATAATTTCTATATGACTTCCCAGTGCAGACAAGTTTCTAGTTATTTCAGGTTTTTTTTTTAATTTCAGATATTTTCAGATTCTGGTTACTTCAGGTGAATTGTCCTGGGACTGCTATGTAAGCTGCCTTTTTTTTTTTTCCCTTTCTTTTAAAGACTCAGTGTCTGAGTTCAGTCAAGAGGGATTGAACTACTTAATATTCCTCTAGCTGTTTCCTTAGAAACTGATTTAGCTGTGAAATCATTAACTGCTTCCCTGGACTGCATCCTTTCTAACTAGAAATGTAGCCTAGCTACCTTAACCTGATATTGGACATGAATAGCCAGGGAAACTTTCTGGGTCAGCCAACATTTTCTTGCACACTTTTCACACCCCTCTTGCTTCTCATGTGTTTTGTTGCCTGTTGCTAAACAGTCTCGACCCTGTTCTGTCTTTCTGTTCTTTCTCAACGATCTGCCTCGCTGGGGAAGTCAACAGATCTACTTCTCTAAGTCCATGTGGCGTATTGCTCTCTGCAAAGTGGAATCCTCACAATATTCAGGAACAAATCTTGCATCCTTGCAGAAGCGGAGTATTGGAGACCTCTCAGGCCCACTGCTGCAGTCTTTTTCTTTAAGTGTCCTGCTGGTATATTGTGTCTCCAGACTGCAAGGTTATTATGGTTAATGGTTTTATGGTTTCCTTTCCTTGGTTCTTTATTGCTGTAGGAAAGTATATTAGTTTCAAATACGTCTAACATCAGCTGCTTTGGGGGAGCTACAGTCATGCAGTTATGACCTTAACACTAGTTTGCAATATAAAAAAAAACCAAACAGTTTTAATTTCTTCTACACCATTACAATTAGAAGGTAATTAGAAGGTAACTCTCATGCAGCGTTTTAGACTTTAAGAATTCATCACCCTGCATTCTCCTTTCTCTTCCAGGCCAGAGAACGATGACATTTCTTGCCACAGTAGGGATGAAAAACTCCAGTCCCTGCCAAGCAGTCGTCCTTCCATTCGTAGTGGGAGCAGGTCCAGCATTTCTGACCTCTGCATTTCCTCCTCATGTAAGGATATTCTGCGAATGCTGTTGTTAATTTTGTCTCTCTTGAGTGGGGCAGGCATTTGGGGCATAGCGTGTGGGTTGCAGACTTGTAAAATGTGGCCTGGCCCTCCCCGTGTAGACCCTGGGGCAGCCTGCAAGACTTTGGGATGCACTGCGCCATGTTGGCTTGAGCGCAGAGAATGGCTACAGAAGGTACCATGTGGTCTGCAGAAATTAATGATCTCACTTGCTTCGCTCCATCTTGCTTCCTGTGGAAGGGTCAAGGATCACACCAGGGGCTTCCTATGTGCAAAGTGTATTTTCTTTCACTCAGCGATGTCCTCTGCCTAGGAGAAGAGCTGCAGCCAAGAGGCAGTGCACTTCCCAACAGGCAAAGCTACTTACTTGATCAAATATACCCTTGTTTGGATCTAAATGAATCACTGTCTACTGGCACCTGCAGGCTCTGTTGGCTGGACCTCTGTATTAAAGTTGATGGCAGCTGCAGTTATATACTTAGTGGAGCAGCTACAGTCAAACCATAAAAGGTTGTGGAGGATGGGGAGCCCTGTGCTGTGTAGCTGCATTGTGGGTGATGCTGCTAAAGATTCTGCCCTTGCAACATAAACTAAAATTAATGCAAACTCAGCTGGCCTGAGAAACAGGAGATGGTGTTTAAAAGGTTATAGGCTTCTGAAATATTTTATTGCCAAACTCCTGATAACCACAGGATCCGCTTCTGCTGTAGGAATTTCAACCTGCTTGCAGGGATTCATTAACATTTCCAATTAGGGATTTAAGGCCAAATGGTCTGCAGTCTTGGATAAAGGATCTTGCAGCGTATCCGGTACAGAATTATTAATAAGTTCAGACAAAGCATGCCTTTACTTTACTGAGAAATATGCTTTGAAGCACTAAAGAAATAGCATACTTTTTTCTCCATCTCCTTTTTTTAAATTTCCTAAAGGAAATGAAAAGGATTCTGAGAAAAGTAACCAAGGTCTTGCAGACAGGAATCTGCTTGCGTAATGCCTGGAGTTGATAAATATAATATGCTGAACAAAAGGGTTAGGATAGAAGCAGATGAAACTCCCATTCAAGATGTGCACTTGCATTCTCACTGTTGTGTAGGCATGAGAGCCGCTCTCTTCCAGCCTCACTTTACGCGGTAGCATGTTGAATATAGCTAAGCCCATTCTACGGGGAGATTAGTTGGCCAGAGGCAGCAACTCAGAACAACAGAAATTACCATCTAATCAAAACTGTGCTGACTTAACAGTTTTGTTACATGGAAGAAAAAAAATGGTGTTTTACATGTTCATACTTTGTAAAGAAGATTAAGTACAGCAGGTATCAAAGGTGCTGCTATTTGCTGTTTTAAAGCATACTGTAGGATAAAACCCTCCTTTGGATGCAGATTTGGAGACCAAATCACTTGTGTTTCTCAGGCATTATGCAGCCACCAGGAGCCCAGCATGCTGAACCACATTTTGACAGTCTATTTTCTGGGAAATGCATTCACTCGCCTCCGTCAGCTGTTCTGCGCTGCTGAGGCTGTTCTGCGCTGTAGATGCTGTCTGGCAGTTTGCTTGGGGAAATTTGGGGGGAGGTTTAAGTGGGGAACCTGAGTAAGTCAGAAAAGTAAATGTTGTTGTTCATATTTGAAGGAGAAGATTGATTTGATGCCTTCATGCTGAAGAAATTGCTGCCATCTTTAATATTTGCTTATTTTCAGAACTTTACTTGTAGGCCCGTCTAAAACACTGTTTGGTAGCTGTTTTCAGTCAAAATTTTATGCAGGTGAATGCTAACAAGAGAACTAGATTATACTCTCTCTTCCTGTAGAAAAATCTTAGAATTACGTATACAAAAGGACAGGTAATTTTTGTGTGTGGCAGTGACAATTCTTCCTAGCACTTATCCAGACTATAAAATGACACTGAGTTACTTGAAGGGATTGCCAGAGGTTTGTTTCAGACTTTTGCAAGTAGCTGGTGAAATATGTGCTTTCTTGTCTTTTTCTTCTTACCTTTTGGGATTTAAAAATGAATGGAGAGGAGAAGAGAGAGACTGCTGTGCTGAATCCCATGGCTATTCAATTCAGTGGCAGGACTTTCATTCTGTATAATGGTAATTGGATTGGCTCCTTGGACATTCCCTGTTTTCCAAAAGAGAATATTTTTTTGCAATTCTTGCATTGTAAAGGCTTGAATTTAAAACAGTGTAAAATAAGCCCTTGAGACCATAATTCTGAAAAATATTATTTGTTAAAGCTTCTCTGCACTTTCTCTTCTAGTGCCTTCCTAGATACTGCAGTGAACAGTGTGTAACAGAAAGATGTAAAAATAATTGTGCTTCTTCTAGAGTATTTTTTCACACCCGGGGAAATATCATTGCTGTGAAATAGAATATGCAGTTTACTGAGTTCTGATCTTGGTCTCATGCTTATTAAGCAGTACGAGGAATTTGCTCACTTCAGAATACGCATTTTCCAGTATCACATGAGTAGTTTGGATTTCAGAGTTTCATGCAATCAAGTCATGATCGAGAGTGATAAGAGACCAAGAATGAAAAAGTGGTTAGAATAAAAGTTTCATGTGAACAGTTGGCATCAACAGGGCCATGCCTCAAGGAAGCAAACCTCAAGAAACCTTAATCCTTCTGTTTTCTATAAATGAAAGCAGTTCTTAATGTCTTCCATAACTGGATCTATTCACCTATTTCTGAGTCACCTTCTCATTTTTCTGAATCTGGGACTACCCTCCCTTTTTGTCACTTTGGTAGTGAATCAATAATTCTGGCTGTTGTTTGTCTCCTGCAAGCAGAAAACTTGTGGGCTAAAGATGAATCCTGGTCATCTTATTATGCTACTTAAGCTGAATGTCAGGCAGAATATATGGTGGCCAGCCCACTGCTTATCTAAAAGTGACCCACTCTGTCTCCCTGTTTGCATGTGAAAGCAAATAAACACATGAGGGCAACGTGTCCTGGGCATGGGAGCAATGGAGCTAGGGATTTTCCTTAAACTCCTGTTGGACTTGCACATCCTGGTGGCCTTGTGTCTCTCAGCAGACTGACTGTCCTTCCATTCTGTGTTAGTGCAAGGCAGAAGGCAATGTTTAATGAGCCAAATGTAATAGACCTCCCTCTGTTCTGACGGAGGCATTTGTAGTACTGTTTTTTTGTCCTCACTGGCTGCCTGTTATTCTGTTACTAGGGATATGTACAGAGAACTGCAAGTGGTTGCTTTCCTGTGACTTTAATGAGATGTCAGTCATTGGCTGATATATGTTAAATGATGATTTGCATGCTCCTAACCCATTGCAAATGCAAAGTATATATAACTGCTTTGAAAATGGTCCAAGTGTGGTTTACTTTTCAGTTGTGATGGGTTAGAAGCATGTGCGCATGCAGTTAACTTGGCTCAGCTGATGAGCAGTAATTCACTCTGCCGCAATAACTCGATAGCCTGCCGTTGTCTGAAGGTTTCCGTCATGCAGCAGGAGCTGTGACTTGACTGTATTTCTTGTAAATTGTAAAAACATCTCCTCACTGAATTGTGTTTCTTTAAATAGCGATTGAAATGGAGTCATCTAAGGTATTCTCATCAGGCCATAGAATGGACCAACGCATCCCAGCTGTTGACAACATCTTGTCTTCCCGATCTACTGAGTTCACCCAGGACAAAGTAAATGGGCTATCTAACAGGTATGATTTGTCCAGATGAGTATGTAAGAGCACAAGAGGAGTCTGAGAGGACTTACCAGCTAATTCCATGCTGCTGTAAAGACAACCTGTGAAGTCATTTAATGTATGATGTAGTCTGGTGTGAGACAGCTGTGATGGTGCTTGCCAAACAAAATACCCTTAGCTGTGCCAGTGGCAGCTGTTCAATTTCTAAACATCTGGTCCAGAATGGGAGAAATCTCGAGTAAGACATTGTTAATGAAAATCACATGTATGCAGAATATTGTCTTCTGCATGTAAAACTTCCTTGTTGCTTTCTTAGATGATGGACTCTACGTCATGAAAAACATTTATTAGTAAAGAAAGAGGTAGGGCCCTAGGAACAGGACAGGAATTAACTTCCAGAAGGAAGAGAGCTTAAGCGTTTAAGTGGATTCGGAGAGTTTGAACATGCTGAGTTCTAGCACTGCTGACCAGAGTCCCTGATTTATCTATGGGGCAGGTACAGCAAGGGAGGCAGTATTAGGAGTTCTCCTGGCACTGGGTTTCAACTATTTCTTAAAAGATTTTTTTAGCAAAGGAAGAGAAAAGGTCTTGCTCTCCTTCTTCCATTCATGCTGTGAGCCCTCTGTCACGGTTTTGTCATATATAGGATTATGATGTTATATCTTGGATGAAAACTAGGAATCCATTAGGAATTGAACCAAAGTTTTTTCAGGGCCCTCAAGTATCCATGAGACGTTAACAGCTTTTTCCTATAGCTAATTTGATTGGGCCAAGTTTTAAATAGTGACTGTAGAGAAATTTTAAAAGCAAATACATTCCAGAAGTAAAACATAGAATGGGTGGAGATGTGTTACGGGAAAGGTTTTACCAACTCTTTATGGATCTGATTTTTCAGAAGTGCCTAGTTATTCATGTCAGTTAAAGCTCTAGCACTTCTGAAAACTAGACTCTGCTTAGAGCTTTGTTTCTTTCTGGCCCACAGATGACTCTTTTTTTGCTTTTTTTTTTTTTTTTTTTTAATTTCTGGATTGTGCTGTTTCCATTGTGAGGTCTGAGAAATTACCTATTGTCAACAAATTATCACTGGTAAGCGGCTGAGATGCTTAGTAGTCATACCCCTATCCCAGCAGAAGCATTACTGGTTTTACTTCTGTGTAGCCTTTAATAATAGTAGTTAAGCACATACTACAAATGCAGACAGACCATCAGAATTTTATGGCCAGATTGCTTGCTTTGTGCTCTGGCTGATGGAGAAAAAAGTTGTTTTTCAGCCTCAGGCTTTGGCATGTAAGAGATCATAGATAGTCAGTGTCTTGTCCCGCATCTTAGTGAGAGGTTTTGCTTCTTTACAGTCATAATCAGTTTTTCTTTAAAAAACAACAGCAACAGAAAACCCTTATATCCTGTAATCTTGAAGTTTTGTTCACAAACATATATCTAAATCTCACTAATAGGTGGATCTCTAACTGAAGGCGCGGGTGCAGTGTCCTGCAGAAGGAGATTTTATCTTTTCGTTGCATGCTTCCTTACCGTGCGTACAGCAATTTCTATTTACAAAAGCAGCCTCAAGTTACGGATACAGGAATGTAGCCATTCATAGCCCGAGCAGAACACAGGGTTTTCTGTGTCAAGGGTCTTTTGTTAATATGCTAGTTTTGCAATAGCTAGACCTGCCTTTTCGTTCTTCTTTCGTTCTTTCGTTCTTGGAGCATGCTTTAATTTGTTTGCAAAACAAACAGAGTGAATAAATTGTTGCTTTGGTCATAGTTTCATCCGCTGTAAGAGGTCTCCCTCCTTCCTAGAAGAGGTATGTATGAGGAAAGGAGGGCTGACTTGTGGTGATGCAGGGGGAACTGCTCCCATTTCCCCTCTTCCTTGAGCAGTATAAACTGGGAATTAACTGCCTGAAGTTCCGTGAAATTACATTTACACTAAATCAGTCTGAGAGAAGAATGAGGCTCTAGTAGTGACATGTCTATTACAGTTGTTTTATTTCCATAGGAACAAATGATTGTTTTAGCCGACGTGTGCCAGGCTGACAGCTGCCCCTGCTTTGCTATTGCCTGCTGTATTCTGATCATATAAGCATACAGATCTGTTGGGCTTTTTAGCTAAGCAAAGATGGATTTGTGAGTAATAGATCTGAGTTTACGCTTGTGGCTGGCTGAAAAGGCATTTATTTTTTATTGTGACTGTATGCAATATCAACCTAATGCAGATATTAAACTCTGTAGGGTCTTCTTAGGACTCTAATGGTCTCACCTTTCCAATAATCTGGTAGAGCTGGTTAAAAAGTCCAAGCGCATTTCCCTTGCAGAAAACAGTCTGTAACTCATCTTTGTATGTTCAAGCCCTGTCACATTTCTTGGCTGATTATTCAGATCCCAGTGGCAGGCTGTTATGGGCTTTTTTTTAAGAGGCTATTATTTCCGTTTTTTCTAAGTATACAGTTTTGTTTCTTCTCAGTGCAAGGGTAGGTTTCTGTGTAACACCATGGGACGTGGCTACCGTGTGTTGGTTTTTTTTTCAGAGCGCTTGTTCTCAAATTACCACACCTTGTCAGAAATGACTCTCTTACCAAATACTGCCAATCATTTTCCCACAATAGATTTTTCTCCTTCTTTCTTCATCTAGTCAAGATCTAAAGGGTATTAAATAGCACTTTTCCAAGTTATTTTGAGGATTAATTTCTTTTCTGTTGATATTTGCCTATTTATTGATGTGGGTAAAAGACGAGGTGGTTCTGTGACACCTGGGTGGATGGAGGTGTGAAACCTGCTGTACATGCTGTCAGAGAAACAACAGATTTTTCTACGGTGTTTGCTGCCTGCTTATTTCATATAATACTTTCCTGGAGACTTGCAAAGATGTGAGCCTGCTGTTGCTGTCATATGCAACCATTGTGTATTCCCTCCAACTCATCAAGCACAGTAATTCTGATTAATTCTGATTCTAATTCTTTGCTTTGTCTCCAAAGTGCTTATAGTCTAGCTGCGTAGGTTACTATAGTGAAACGCTGTGAAGATTGTTCATGCTAGGAAAACATTTATTCGTGTATGGAAATAAAGATCTAGGGTTTTCTTACTTATTACCAAATGAGAAAAAGCTCATTTATGGCTCAAAGATTGCTATAAGGCTGCTGGCTACATACGATTCCCACGTAGAGCGCTAGTGTATTGAAAACTCAGCACTTGCACCCAAATGAATAAAATGATAAACAAACATTAACAATTAAACTATACTATGGAGAGAGACGTTTAAATCTGTTCTATTGGTCTGAAAAGTGTGTGATCCAGGGCTTAGGGTTTTAACTAGCCAATCTTACTTTTTAGTTTTGTTTTGCTAGTGTGTTTTTGCTGCCACCTGCCACCTCCTCTTTTTAAATGATAAAAAGAGTAATACTTATAATACTTAGAGGTAGGTGAAAGGCTGCAGAGATGGCCCTGAGCAGGCCTTTTAGCATGACTGTGTCCTTAATAGCTAGCATATACAAATGCAAAATACAGACAATTAATGCTATTTAAAATATAAAAGAAATGTTTGCTGTCATATCTTGCCCAAAAGAGAAGCAGGGCTATGGAATGGCTAATCAGCACTGACTCAGCAGCATTCCCGGGGGAAGGGGGGGGAGATTAAATGTCTTGAAAATCCTCCTAATCACCCTTTCTGCTGGTCACAAAGGGTTCTTTTGATGGAGCAAATAACAGAGACTTTCCAACTAACATTTTTATTGCCTATCTTTAGATGGCACCTTTTTGGATCCTCCCTTGGTTCTACTTTTATTTCCTTTTAAGAGATTTTTCCTTTAGAGATTTACTGTTTCTTGGTAACCTCCGCTTTCTATACCTTGRAAAGAATATATTGATGCTGGGGGGTAGGAAAGGAGAGTCCTCACACAATCATGGACTGAATTTTAAAGAACGATATTCTTGTAGCATGGGCAGGTTGTAAAATAAGAGCAGCTGTTTTAAGCTCTCAGTATGAACAAGGAACCTGTGTGCTCAGGGAATTTATTTCATAGATGCCATCACAACTTTTTGCTCTTTTCCTGATGGCCCTGGGAATTGTACAAATCTCCTTGCAGGGAGGCAGGGTGTGTGTGTGTGTCTGTGTCTGCCAGGATTGTGACCCATATCCAGGAGAAATAATAGTTTCTGTGCCCCAAAAGGATGTCTGATTCCTGTGCTGTACCATGTATATATGCTTTTTGCACCTCAGACCAGTGTGATGATAATATCTGTGTGTGATAAATACAACAGAAAACAAGCTAAACATCTATTACTCGTTTGTCCACAGTTGCAAGGGACTTGGGACTTTGGTCCTGTGGTCCAAATAGCCAGGTTTGAGTAGGATAGGCAGGTCCAAAAGGCCAGATCTGAGCAGACTGTGTGGTGAGTGCGTACCGTGGGGCAGTACCTGAGGTGCCACTGTCACCGAAATCGGCCTTTGGTAACACCACGTTCCTTTCTGTTCATAGTCTCCCTAAGCTTTCGGCAGTCTATCATGCTGTCACAGTGTGTACTGCAAGTTTCACTTGGTTGCAGATTTAATATGCGTACGTTTTTCTCTGTGCTTACTAACTCTTCCTGTCTCTTCCTACAGCGAGTTTTCCTCAGCCTTTACTAGCAAACCTAAGATCCCTCGCACTCCTGAAGTGCAGAGTGCCAGCCCTAGAAAGGGAAAGATCCCAACCATTGCCCCCCAGTTCTCTCAGTCTGGACCCCAACAAATGAGCCGCCCCAGTTCTTCGGGATCATCCACGAGGAGCAGACAGAGTAAGTGAAAAAGTAACTGTTCTACTTGTCAGTGCTTGGTGTGGGAAAGGAGAGAGCTCTGTAATGGCTCTYCAGGAATGAAGTTGTATGCTACAAGTGTGCCAGCAGTATATGACGTTGTACTTGTCATCTGCAGGATGCACAACCATGCAGTTATATCCTGCTGAGCGTACTGCTCCTATTTCCACACTGTCATGTGAGAATTTAGAGACATACTTTTTCCTGTCTCTGGGCAGAGAAAAGTAGCCCAGATTCTCAGATGTGTTTATGTTTGGGAGGAAACTCCTTGTCTCAGAACAAACTTTGTCTAGATGTCATTAAACTTTCTCCTTTTCTTTAGACACTCCTTCACTCCCCTATATAGCTTGTCTAATGTTCTTGAATTTGGACCCCTGGGTGTGTCTACATTGCAACTGAGTGCAGACCAGATGTCAGGCAGTTCAGCAGATAGGCTCAGGGCAGCTTAGTAAGCAGACAGCCAAGGGTGGTGYGTAGCTTGTGGCAGTCATTATGCTGGAGGGTGATGTTTAAGAACCATATGGAAATGTCCTTGCATGAAGAAGAGTAAGCAATAATAACTAGTTTACAGTGGGTTCAGAAGAGGAGGGCCATGACCTGAGGCTGGAGGAAAGAGGTGGAAGCTTGCTTTAAGCTACCCAACACAAGCCTGGTGAAGTGGAATTGTGGGTCTCAGATGCTTACACCACAGTAAATATGTATGCAAATCTTGAGGATGTCTAAGTTATGTCTTTTCTGGGTAAAAAGATTCATTTTTAAGTAAAGAGTAAGCTTTTCCTTTGGAGTGCAGCTAGGACTAGCTGGGTTCAAATATACTTTTGGGTCCAGCATCAATAAAAATGACAGGAGCCATGTACTGTATATTCTTATTCTAAACATATCATAAGAAATTTAGTGATGATTATTCGATCACAATATAATGCTTTATGTAACAGATAAAGTATCAGGTGTTGGTCAGCTCTGCTCTTTAGCTGTAGCTGTTACCTTTAAACATTTTGCAAATACAGGGTGGCTTGTAGCACCTTGTAAACCTTCCTAAGAAATTTATGAAGTATGTGCATATCACTAGCTCCTCTTTACAGATGGGAAAAATGAATCCCAAGGAATTAAAACAACCTAGTAAATCAGCAACAGAGCTGGAAAGCGCTTCCTAGTTCTTTTGGCTGTGTTGTTCCCTCGCTGTTGTTCCACGCCATTGCACTTGCAGTGAGAGAGGGTGGTTTCATTTGGGGAGCAGAGGTGAGGCAGCGGAGGGGAGTGTYCTGGTGGCTCAGGGAGTTTTCTCACGTAAGGAGTACTTGCTTGAGCAGTCCCGTGCTTCGGTAACACTGCCAGCTCTTTCAGCTCTAGCGTTGCTGCACATGCCCCGTGTTTTACCTCTGACACTAGTGCTTTCTGTCTCTTGTGATAGGAGCACTGTTCTGTCCTGACCGATTGTGGCGTTAACAGTCAAGAGCGTGTCCCTGGTTTCTGTTTCAATTCATTTACAAAAGTGCTAGTCCGTTAAAGAGGAAAAGCTCTGCTGAAGAATGGAAACAAGCACAGTGTGTGTGTGTGCGCACACAAAAACTCTTGTCCACGTATTTTAGTTTCTCCAGGACAGCTTTACACTCTTGGATGTCAAAGATAAGACACGTGCATGTTCTTGTAGGGATCTGGAATGAGTTTCTTTTCCACTGGCACGGTGTATAATGTACTTTATTTTGAAATTGCAGTGAAGCAGAGCGTGATCAAATTTCTTCATCAGTTGGGTTTCTCTGTTGATTCAGTGTATGTAATTTATAAGTCCAGACTCTTACACTTTCTTAATTTTTGACTTTTATTAGATAGGGTTTGTCTTACAATGTACCTCTTATCTTTGCTGTGCCAGTGCATCCTAAAGCTGAATGTACAGTGGGCATCACATCTTATTATGTGTCCATTCAGTTTTTCTCCATAGCTTTCTGTTGGGTTTCCAGGTAATTTTTTCTAGCTGTCACGGTTTCCATGAGACAGACTTGGTTTTAGCAATCGATTGTTAGATGTTTAACTCTTATCTCGCTGCTAAAAAAATAACAAAGAAATTAATTTACAAAGAAATTGTCTGTCACACACTCTGCTTCTGTGTTATCGTATGTTGCTGTCTGCTGTCATAGAGTACCTGGTAGTTATTCTCCATCTTGCAGGTGCTGTTGCACAGGTTTTTATGGTTGGAAAAATTGAGGCAGGTGTTAAGGACCTGATTTTTCAAGGACTAAAAAGAATTTTAAAGCACTTAAGTTCAAACCTAACTCACATTAACTCAAAGTTAATTCCCAGCTGTCACCTGGGCAGGGAGGCATCTGAAGGCATCTGATGTTTCCCTGGTAAAGCTCTGTGCTTACATCTCTTTAGGCAGATGCTATTCCTTTGTTTTCCTAGCTAACTTTTGTAGATAAGTCTGAAGTTGTATCAGAGGCACAGATATCAGCCATCGGTAGGACTCAACAGTTCCTGCCTCCCATTTGCCTGCTGCATAAGTATATAGGTTTTTGCATACCAAAAGGGACTCTGGCCCTCTGCAAGACTGGTTTTAGTTTGTGAATTTCTTGGAGTTTCTGGAAAAGTACAAATTTTTATAGCTGCTGGACACGATGAGATGGGATCACTTATTTCAGAGAGGCTTTTTTTTAGCTTGCTTTTAATATTGTAGGTGCATTTTCTGGCAACACGTTGCTGCTTTTACATAAATCTAGCTGAACTAGCTGGACTGCTCCTCTAGGTACCAGCGAGCGTGCATGGAATGCCTTAGGAATGCAGAGGAAGCACAGGTACTCGGCGTGACTGCTGCAGGCCTGCCTGGGGCCAGATTCCTGCTGGACATGTAGCCTGCTGTTTTTCGGGGAGCTGTAAAGCTGTACCTAAAAGCAAAACTGAGCTTCCGAAAATAAACCTTGTCATTCTGGGGCTTTGTGCTGGTTTCTCTTCCTAGCTGGTACAGGGATGACACTTGGTAGTGTGGCTGGAACACAGGATCGGCCTCCAAATCTAGACTTTATTTTAGCTGTGCATTACGTGCCCCTTGTGGGCATGGATGAATGATTAAATCTGCCCTATGCCTTATTCTGCATCTGTTCCAATCTCCTCTGCACGGGCATGGTCAAGTTACATGTGCAGTGTATGAAGTTCTATCTAGTGCATGGTGGTGCTAGTGTAATACAAAAATCTCTACCAGGAAAAATGAAGAATAATTTAGTCAGGAGTGTTGCTGAGCTCTTATGGCTCTCTGCTCCTCCAGAGGTGCTTTAAGTGTCTGCTGACAAATGGTTGCCATAAATACATTTTCCATTTTTAAGTCGCAATGTCAGTGGTTAAGGTGCCTTTGTGCATGTTCTTCGTGGTGTTTGTGTCACTATACAGGTCGAACAAGTGTTTCCCTCAGGCAGCTCCTGTCTTGTAATAAATCCTGCTTTCAGCTGACAGGCTCTTTCTTGCTTCTCTTCTGCAGGCAGCCAGTCCTACAGGAAGTGAGAACAGTTGCTTTCCTCGAGAATCACCTGTCACGTTGCTGAAGGACAGAGCCAGCTTCCTGTAATGACCTTTACTGGCGACCTACTCGAGAAGAGAGTGGGTTATTAATATTGCACGTGTACGCCTTGCACAGTGATTCAGGAATTATCTGATGGGATGCATCTTTTGTCATCCCTACGCTTGGTTAAAACAAGGGTCTTGTTACAATTCAAGGTCTCAGCAGCAGCCCAGGACTGGTATGACAGATGAATGTACTCCCAGTGTCTCCGATAGTTTACTCCTAAGAGACACTGCCACCTTGAGAAGAGTCTCTTGTTCTCTGCCTTCTGTGTCGGAGTAAACGACCTTTGGAGATGGTCTGTAGGGCTCCACACAGGAGTCTGGTCGGGCAACTGTCTTGTTTACATATTGCTTGCTGAACTAGCCTGTCACTTGCTCTTTTAAAACTATTCCCTTGTGAATGAGCTGGGGGATATCTGTGTTCAAAGGATCTGCACTAGGAGTTTTGTGTGAGATGAGATCTGGGTTTGGCCACCAGAGACTGGAGAAAAAGCATTTCATCAACTTGTGATTGACCTGTAGCAACTGAAAAACACTGCACCGTTGCCCAAAGCAGAATCCTTGCTCACCTCTGAGGATCTGATGAGCAGCTTTATCTGCAGCTGTTGTTCCTATACGTTCTTTCTAGGTTGGATTTTTTCTGAATTTTGCTTTTTAATGTTTGCAGAATCAATACCCCACTTTTCCACTGGAATGAAGGACTTTGTTTCTTCATTCAGAGGAGAAGCCATAAAAATGTGAACAGATCAGAAGCAGCTTTCCCTTACCGTTTGGTTGTGGACAATCTCCTTTGATCTTTGTCACGTTTTCTGATGTTCTTCACTTCTGAGCAATGTTTTATCTTTATGAAATCTGGACTGGTCTTCAGTCATTGTGAAATGCTGTCTAGGCAAGAGAGATCAGGAAGCCCTTCACTAAATAAAAATCCTGCAGTTAATTCTGCCAGTGATTTATGAAGCCAAAACTGTTTGTTGTTCTTTCTCTCAAGAGTAACAGTGACCAGGAAACACTGAAGTCTTTACTGACCTTTGGCTTTTCGATAACATCCCCTCATGTGACACTGCTGTTAGGACAACAGCAACAACTTTTCCAGAAACGCAGTTTGCCTTGGAACTTGGCTGCCTCTGGCAGGGGGAAGTGTATTTGTCATAGGTGGACTTCAAAAGCAAATGCTTTAGCAGGTACCAAAAGAAAAGCTTTAACTTCTCCCTTTTAGGGTTTCAGCTCAAGATACAAACAAGAGGAACACAGTCTAAAAGCCTCTCCAAATAGTGCCATTTACCTTCCCTGGGAGGAAACAGTTGCGCAGCCACAAATGATTTCCACAGAACTGGAAGAGAACTTTGTGCTTGTGCTGAGACCTTGGATTGTGCCTGTGGGTGTGCAGTGGCAACTGAGTAGCCAAGGTGATTTCCTCGCGTGACACAGTTGCCATGAGGTGGACCAAGATCAGTGACACTGTGTCAGTTTCTTGCAGAAAGGAATCCCACCTTCAAGTTCCTGTAACCCTGTTGAATAATAGACTTCAAATTGGAATCAGGATCTTCTATAGGGCAAGATAATCCCTAGTTTAAAATCTAGTCATGTTCACATGAAAGTTATAATTTACTGTTTGGTAACTTCAGGGTGTCCACAAGCCTAGCATAAAGCAGTCAGAGTGTGGGTGTTGCTTTAACTCCCAAACTGCATAGGACCTAAAGTGATTATAGGCCTTTGATAGCCTCTGTCCCGTAGATCTCCATGCTGGACAAAGAAATGACAGAAAATTTCCAACATGTCCTCTGATTCACAAAAAGGCAGCAATGGAAAGCAGCCATAAAAATTCACTTGTGGTTTTCCAGTGTAGCTAGCTTTTCTTTTTCCTCTGAAACCATGTATTTTTTCCAGCAAGTAATATCAATGGCCAAGTTGTTAACACTGAAGTGCTGAGCGTGTTCATTTGCATATGTGGACATACAGACTGCCCCAGCAGTTGAGTTTTATTTATTTTACAGCAGTGCTAAGTTTCAGGTTGGAGCAGACCTGACCCTGAGATGCAGAACAGCTTTTGAGAAGTGTTGAGTGCAGTGACTACTTAAAAAACAAAACATAAAAAAATCCCAACCCCCCACCTTACTGGGTATACTATGAGTTGAGGCCAAAACTGTATCCTTGTAAGTCAGCTGAAGGAAGGTTGATAGGCACCCTGCAGAAGACCTAGATTGCTAAAAAAAACCAAAATGCATCTTGCAGAACTGGACTGGAAGGAACA
Source organism: Apteryx rowi (assembly GCF_003343035.1). NCBI lineage: Eukaryota > Metazoa > Chordata > Aves > Apterygiformes > Apterygidae > Apteryx > Apteryx rowi. The sequence continues at coordinate 1,767,050 of NW_020449641.1, read as the reverse complement.
AACTGAAGTGTGTGAATAAGTGTTTGTTTCTTACTCTGGCCTGCTGCAAGGCAGTACTCCATACATACTTTTTTCCATGTTCAACTCTTAGCATGAATATAGAGTTCRAAAACTGTGAGGCTATTTTTTATATTAATGCTTGAGAAACTTCTGTTTTCCAGACGTTTGGGATGAGAGAAACTGTGTATGTGCTTTGAAATAAATTATCAGCTGAGCAGCAATTTGAGAGGCTGACAAGGTAACATGTCCCTCTTTGCTCTGTGTTGTTCACAAAAAGCCCCTGCAGTGTCAGTCAGAAGCTTTTGAAGCTAATGAGAAATGTTGGTATTGTCCTTCTCAGTCGGACACCACTATTTAGGGCAGAACAGTCCCTGGATAAAGGTCAGTGGCATGTACACAGTAAATTCTGCATCTCACTCTTAAAAGTTGCTAGGTGTTTTTTCGTTACACTGTGCAGAGGCTGCTGCTAGATGCAACACCACCCTGGTAAATTCATAATTGGACCAGTGAAAACTGCCTGTTTGTGATTATACTTAACCTGGCTCTGATCTTGTTTATAAGAAGCAAATGTGGTAATTGCACGTATCACATAGATCTGAAAGGAAGGATTTTCTGGGGCCAAAGTGTTATGTGATTCTACCGTGTTTCTTGGATATAGCTTTTTTATAGTCAGTCTAATTTTGTTTATGGATAGGGTAATACAAGACATGAACTGCCTATGTCTATTTAAATTTGCATGGAGGGATCAGTCATTCTGTATGATTGCTTTAAAATCAGCTGGCTGTGTCTGGGTGAATATGTTTCTTAAGGGATACATTCATTTCTCTCTTTTTGGTAGGTCTCTTTGGGGTCTTGTGGATTTTTAGGGCGTGCATTTCACATATCATTACGTTTTATTATTAGTGACAAATTCTGTTGCCAACTATTTTATCTCCACCTGAATTGAAAACACAGCTCCCTCCTGTTCGACCTGGCCTGCCTCTGCAGCATGTTTGCTCAGAAGTGGTGCAAAGCAGGCATGAACCACTCATTGTGTTTGGTCTCTCATGAGGAGAGCCTAGGCATGTGGGATGCCACCGGTGGCATTGGTTTGGTGTCAGAGGTATTATTTCTTGATGTATATAAATGTGTAGAGCAGGACAAGCAAGGAAGTTTTCTGGAGATAAAATATTCCTGTGCTGGGGAGGGATAAAGGTTGCTTAGTTTGGTTTTGTGCTGTTTTCTTTAAACAAAGTTCACTAGTCTTTATAAATCGTGGTGGAGGTTACAGGGCAGAGACGAAAAGCACAACATTGCATTCAGACACATCTTTGAGTAGTAGCAGTAGTAGAAAAGCAAGCAGGCTACCTTCCTTCCAGGCGTTTAAGTACATCTTGACTTTCCTTTTAGCTTGGGGCTTGAATCCATCTTTGAGCCAAAACTTCCTGGCAGTTTGCACTGTCTTCACACTTGCTTGCAATCTGGCTCCAGATTGGAACAGGTCGCTTCCCAGGAGGAGGGAGCGCCGGGGTTGGAGCAGGGGGATGGGAGAGCTGGGAGGTGCCCCTTGCCCAGCAAGAGGTGTCTCACCGAGGAGCGTYGGAGCTGAGCCCCAGTCCTGCAAGGCACCTTGGACGCCACGGCGCACTGAACCAGAGGTGCGTGGGCATGGCTAACAAAGAGCGTACAGATGTAGTCTTACGTATCTCCGCTGATCCCAGGGGGAACTAAGTACCAAAATATCTCTGTGATCAAGCCATGTGGACTTCTCCAGACCATACTGCACTTTGTAGGAACCTCTGCTTATTTGTGTGGATTGTAAAAGGAATGGGGCTCTCAAGGATTTGTTGAAGGGTGAGAAATAACAAAACGTTTCAGGGCAAACAAAACAAACTTTAAGATCAGGCTGTTCTAGCCAAGCTTTATGGTAATCTGCTCCTAACAGCAACAAGAAACAAACTTCTGGGTGCAGGAGTTGTCCTACCTTATCAGGCCAGTAATTTTTCTAGCCTAGCATCTTGTCAGTGGTCAGTATCTGATGTTTCAAAGCAAGGTTTTTCCCATCTCCAGACTTCCTTCTTTCTTGAGGTGAGTGGGCATTATATCCAATTATAGGATCATGATCCAAACTTCCATTCTTTAAGGATCTGATGTCTCCAAACAACAGGCTGAGTGGCAAACTCTAGGATGTCTAATCCTAGAGTTCTGGAACATGTCCTGCTTTTATTACAAGTTTTCTCAGCAGTCCTGGCATATGTTCCAAGTTTCCAAGAAACAAGTGTATTAATTTATTGCAATAAAAGTGAAAATACTTCACTTTATGTACACATACAAACTGTAAGAAATCCATTTGACAGTCTGAAATGTTCATTTTGTGTTTGTCATCTTTGAAATGTGGTAAATGCTCTTCTGATGACTTGAAGTGCACAGTTTTGGAGAGTGCAAATATTTTGTTCACTTCAGGTGTGGATGGCCTAACAATGTATTTAATTAAAAAAAAAGGCTTCCAGTATGTCTTGGTGTTTCATCTTAAAAGTCTCTTAAAGTGTTGCTTCATTTTATTTGTTTTTCTTTTAATGACGCTAAGTGAACACATTGCTAAGTGAAAGGATAAACAGGATAAATAAAGAGGACTGGATGGCTGAAACAATAATATTCATCCTGCAGATGTTTAAGGTGCTTTATATATTAGACTGTAGCTGACAGCTATGAATGTTGAGGCCATCTGGAAATCAGACCACCTACTACGGGATATTAGGAGGTGAGGACACCTCCCTCTACTGCTCTCAATGAAAAATTTTGGCCTTTGTAGATCTAGATTTCATTACACATAGACAGTTTTCTTTCTCTGAAGAGTGAAAAAGTTGACCTAACGTGCGGATGGGATGTAAGTGCTGGAAATAGCAGCTCTGTGCCAAATGATACAGTTTCTCATTTGGTAAGCCATGTGCCGGTCTCACTGCCCCAGCCCTTGTCTGAATCCGGTTGACTGTTGGCAGAGGTTGAATGCTTCCTGAGAACAAATCACTTTATTGTTCATGTCTGTTCATGCACTGCCTTTTGGGATCATGGTTCATGTTGGTAGCAAGAAGCGGAGCCGTTAGTACCAAATGAATTCTTTGTCAAGCAGCACGTCTTGCTGAATTTTTTACCCTTTGCTCCAACTGCTTTCTCTCTGGATGGAATTTGGAGTTTTATCCCTAAAGCACGAGTATAGTCTTTCCTAACAGACTTGGAGACAACTCGTTTACTTTCATAACTTGACAGATCATGGCTTACCATGAAACTGGTTCCTTCCTCTTTCCTCCTTCTCCAAGTGAGCAACCAGGAAGAGAAATGAGGCAGCTCTGGGATTTGAGAAAATCAACTGAGTTTCAGTTGAGTTGCTTCTGTCCTGAAGTCCTGTGTAAGGTGGGCTGTCTGGAATGGCCACCCTTTCTGACCTGAGACACTGCGCTGAAATTTCCATGGCTGGGGATCTCCKAGTCGTGAGCCACCCACCTCAAGGTGAGAGAGGCAGCTGCAGTTTCCAAGGGTCCCATCATTCTACTGCAGAGTAGCCCAGCCATGCCCTGGCCATGCTGGTGGCTACAGCACACTTAGCTGTCTTGTTTCCTCCCAGAACCAGGGACCAGGGATATCTGGATCAGCTGCGTCAGTATAGCCCCACAGCTGGCTCCATGCATAGCCCTGCGCAGGAGCCACACTGCAACTGTTTGCAAGTCATGGAGTTTGAGCCAGCACAGCTGGTCCCATGGCTCAAAATCAACCTCACTGCTTATGTAGCATCTAACACAGGAACATGAGGAGCTTGGCTCATAACTAAGGCTTTTAGGCCATGTCACGCACAGCCACGGTAACAGCGAGAAGAATTTTGCTTGCTTCTCCCAACCCTCTAAAATGGTCTGGTTGACCTACGGTTTGGAGTCATCTTCTCATTGAAATGTAGGGCCTGAGCACTGCAGAGCACCATTGCCCATCTGTGCAGAATGGGAGGGAACTAATTTACTCCTGATACATTTTCCACATAGATTAAAAACTTTGAGTAGCTGAGTGGTTGTTTCCTGTGCCATAGTTTAAAACCTCAATGTGCTTTGGGCAGGGGATAGGAGAGAGCTTCAGAAGAATGTATTTCTCTCTAATGCTTGTTATGTTGGTGACTCTGAAGATGCTGTTGGTGAGGATGCAGGTTTTCACAACAGCGTGCTGAGTGTTGCGGAAAGGTATGGGTCTAAGCAATTACAAATCTCCCCAAATCTTGTTGGAGCTTCCAAGATTCTCTGAACCACTATTACAGCAACTAAAGCAGAAACCAGTGCTCAGCGCTTGTATGTCATTCCCCAAGTCACCCGGAAATGGCAGCAGCAAGGATCGATTTCATCTCCAGAGTCCCAGCTAGGTGTCTTGGCTGCGAGGTTGTATTGACACATTAGACAGAGCGCGAGGCTTTTTAACCAGAACTGACCTAGATGATCTTATGCCTTCCAGGTGTCAATAACACATTTCTGTCCGTGGAGTCCAATCCAGAGAAGAGATTTCCTTGCTAGAAGTCTTACTATTTTCATAATTTGGTGCTGGTTGAGGTATAGATATGTCCTATATTTTAACTGAGCTCAGCTTCCACTTAAGTGGTTGTGAGGAGACAGCTAGTTTTTTCACAAGCCCTGTCTCCTCACTGGGAGCAGTGAATAGCTTGAGCTGTCATGGAATGCTGATTGCTTTATTCAGGTGCCTAAAATGTGAATTTTCAGAAGAATTTGCCTGTCAGGGCATGCATAAAAATATGGCCCTTTATCCTGCAGCAGTGGCCTTTTTGAAGAGTGTCCTTGTAGTTTCCTGTTTCTGCTTCCTTCCCTCTCTCTAGCTTTTTGTTTTGTTTGGATTTTTTGCCTTTTTTTTTTTTTTTTCTACAGTGGGAATTATTCCACAGAGCTGGATCATCCTTAGGTGTTATAGAGGCAGAGAAGGCTTTGAAGGGTGCTTGTCCCAGGCTGGCTGTGCTCCAGGAAAGCTAGCTAGATCCTTGGTGTTGGCTGGCTGTATGCTGCTTTTCCTTCACCTGCACCCTAGCACCTAGCTATCTTCCTGCAGCACCGATCTGATCCCAGCAGCAAAGGAGAGCTTTTCTATTTTCAGCTGGAATTATGCAGGAATCTCCTTCCTTTTGTGCTGGGGCTGATTAAAATCTCTCATTAGCTTTACCTTCTGACTTCTGACGCCAGCACTTCATGCAAAACCCTTTACTAATGAGAACAGTTTAGGGCAAGTCAATCACTGAAGTGTTACATTCATGCAACAAACTGTGAGACCTCTGTGCTTCATTAGACACCTCTCTGAAACCATGCCTGGTCGATGGAAATGGGACACCAGCACTGGGAATGCTGGTTGCTTGATGGGCTGGCAGAATATTTTGCCTTTTCCTCTTTCTCATAATACCTGCTGTTGAGTTAGGCAAAGGAATAGGTCACAGGCTGCCTTATCTTTGATGTGGTGCTGACTGGCACTGCCGTTTGGCATAGTAACTGGTATTGCCCACGTGTATCCTTGAACGACCTTCCTCTGGGCTGTGAGGGTAGTTTGTACTGGGAATACCCTGTCCTTGCTAGAAAATCGGCTCCTGGGGAAACATGCCCTTGCTTCGGCCTGTTGGGGATGATGGAGGGGGGTGTTATCCCGTGGCTTTATGGGTGCAAGGCAGCTGGTTGTGCGCTTTGCGTGGAAGTGGTGTGGCYGTAGCAGGCTACAAGTACGATCAAGCTAAGATTCAGGAGAGGCTGTAGCTCTTCTGAGACCAGCTAATACACCAGAGGAACTGGGTGGATGGCAGCAGAGGCTGGTGTCAGGCTGCCGCCCAGTTGCGGAACACAAGTCAGTTATAGAGAGAGCAGAAATCAGTATTTCCTTAATATTTTGGGGGATCTGAGAGGATGTGGCTTTCAACTCTGAAAGGAGCAAGTGGCAGGAGTGTAAGTGCTCACACACACTGTGGGGTCAGTCACCTGCTCCATCTCAAGGGAGTTCCTGCTAGGCACCTTTAAACCTCCTGTTCAGATAGCAGGAAGGTTACCCCAAAGTCCTGCAATATTGGCTACCAAGGACATGGGTGTCTTTTTGCTTCCAGTTATGAGGAACTCCAGGGAAAGCTTCTCCCTGTTGCATCACTGATCTGTCAGTCATTTGCTTGTGCACTGGGACTGGATCAAAGTCTGCAAAACTGCACTGGGAGGTGATGCACCCTTCCCACCAGCTCAGCAAAAGAATTTTTCTGCTATTGCATCAGATCTTCCAGTTCAGGCTTTCATTGCCTGGTTGTGCCTGTCCTTGTGTTGTTCCTTTTCAGCCCTAAGTTATGGAGCAGAATATCAGTTCTTTGATCATGAACAGCTTTTCTTCCATGTCTTGTCATGATTTTATGTTATAGATCAGCAAGTCCCCCAAACACTCTGCTACTGTTCCCAGCTTTCTGGGGGGACTTGTGCCCTGAAACAAAGGGGAGGCCCAAGAAGTTAAAATCTCCAGATTTCTAACATAATAGCAAGTCTATATGCACTTCAACCAATTTCATTACCCAATGCCATTTTTATGCGTGAATTTTCCTAAGGCAATTCAAATTAACAGTAGCCGTTTGACTTGCACACCTTTATAAGTATATGCACCATTTAATTTCTGTTAGGCTCTTAGCCAGACAGAAGGTAATACGATAGTCCTGGTACAATGATTGAATCAATATGAAATACCATTTGAGGTCATTCATGACCATGTAAGAAGTGGGAATGGAAACTTTAACACTGCCTTCTTGAACTTCATAAAGGAGCTGAGAAGCACCTTCGTTCCTCCGGTGCAGGGTAGTTGTCTCAGATGTAAATATAGTAGCTTAGAACTGTCTTTTTTTTTTTTTTTTTTTTAATCTCCTTCCAGCCTTAAACAGTTTTGCACTTGCCTCAGGCTAGATGGGGAGATCCCATGGGACAGAGCAGTGGAGATGAGGGGCTGCCTCTTTGAATCTTTCTCTGGAAACCACACAGCTGGGGGCTGAGAAGAGATCTAGGTACAAGCTCTGCAAAGAAGCAGAGTGAGTTTTGGGGACAGTCCTGCTTATAATCAGTATTATTTAATCTAGGGTTCCTGCTTGATGTTGGTAGGGGTGACTCTTGTGATCCCTTAGATGCACGTTGTTGCACATGTTCTTGCAGCAGGACAAGAGGATGGTTCGTGCAGAGTTAAGGTGCAAGGGGTGGTCTGCGTGTAAGGCAGAGTGCGATGCAGCTCGATGTAACCAGAGCAGCTGTGCTGGGAGACCTGAAAATTTGTACCTTGGAGGCCACAGCCTGAGATTGGCTACAAAACTAAAAAGTTAACATAATCATTAATAGTTTATGCTTATTTTCTTTTCCAGTCATGGTTTAAAGCTTGTATTATTGACCCTGAGGGCTAGAAACAGATTTTGTTTGTCAGGACGACTGTCTTCCCTACTCAGGTGGTTCAGAGGGGAAGCTGGGCGGGAGGACAGCTCCCACATCCTGTCCTGTCCTGTTAGATTCACAATGAAATTGCAAAAGTTTTGATCCTATGTCTACATAAACTTGGCCAATGTTGTCCTTGCATGAACTGAGACCTGTTAAACGGGAGCTGGGACTCTGGCTCTCCTGCGTGCGCTGAGAGCGCAACCCACTCTGCAGGTTGGGAGTACATGGACCCAGAGCATGGTATTTTTCCTTTGCTACATTGATCGCAGATGAAAGGGTGGAAAATAACAGCACAATACATGTTTCTCYCCTGCAAGGACTGACACATCTCCATTTTGCGCACAGCCTGAATTGCTCTTTCCCCTGCAACAATCGTTTTTATGTAGGCAACATCTGGTCAGGCTTCTGTTCCTTCAGTGCATTTGCTGGGTATTAGTCAGACAGTTTGTTCCTGCACCAAGGAGGGAGTGGGTTAGAGCAGGTTAGAGCTGTCCGGCCCAGCCATGCAGGAACCAGTGACAAACAAAATCTCCGTAAATACAACGTTCATTCTTGTGCCTCTCCCCCTCTGCCTATATGCCCGTTGGTTTCTAGATTATTGAGAAATGAATCTCTCTATCTCCTGGGCGTGAAAGTTATAGTGCCTCACAGATAATTCTGCTGGCAGTGCTGTGACTCAGCCCGAAGCTCTGCTGCCAAATAGCTGATCCCGAGGCCGAACGGAGCAGAGGTGAGACTGGCCCTCGTGCTGTGAGCGGATCCCCCGGGTGCCTCTGACTCATGCCTGTGGACCTGCCTGGGATGTGGGACTGGCCCAGGGCTCTGCGACTGGCCTGCAGAGCAGGACTTCCCTCTCCTCCTGCCCGCCCCAGTCGCCTGTAGGTCTGTGGGGCAGGATATAGGCACCCGCCCTTTCGCCATCTCTGCAATGCTTGGTCTGGGTGATGGTGTCCCTTTGGGCTCTAGGGCTCCCAGGTGTTGGTATGTATTTAAGCCTCATCTGTTAGCCGTTCGCCCCTCACCCCCACTTCTGCGTTGTAGCATCTGGCACAGCTGCCGTTGCTCAGTTCGGTGGGTCTTGTCTTCCCCTCTTACTTGCTGTGCTGTGGTGGGGGGTGATAGGGTCTGTGCCCCCATCCCTGACACCTCCCTGCTCCCTTGGGCCAAGTGTTCTCACCCTTTGGCTCCCTTCTCCTGATCTCTTAACAAAACCAGTCCACGGTTGAGGGACAGCCAGGGGGAGCCTGGTAGGGGAAAGTTTTGCTGAGCTTTATTTCCTTCTGAGATGGACAGAGCAGCACTTGCTCTCTGCTCTGAGGCCGCTCGGCCGCACGGGCTCTGCTCTTCCTCACACTCGCCGTTACGGTCTGCAGGCCAGTGGTGACGAGCCCTCCCTTTTGCTTGGCACTCCCAGGCCACTTCCACCGGTCCCAGGGGTCTCTGTGGCTGGTGTTTGCTAGCAGTGGTCTCCATGCACCGGCAGCTTGATCTTGTGGCCAGGAGTAGTGTCTTCTGGGTGACCTTTCTCAGTTAAGTACACGTTGCAAACTCCTTGGCTTTGTTTATGGGTCTGTAAACTGCAAATATTGCTTTGTTGTGGCAGTTTCACTGGAGATATGAGCTGAAGAGAGACTTCCAACTATTACCGAAACTGGGCAAACACCTGGAGGGGAGGGTGGTTGTGATGTACATCTCAGCCCTTCAGACACCAAATTCCTCAGGCAGAGATTTCCAGATTTCGCCTTTCTTGTCCCTTTTGTTGAAGTGAACAAACAAACCCATGTCCTGTGCAGAATCTTTTTATTTTCTCCTGCAAAGAAAGTTGCCTGAGAGAAAGCAGAGAGCTGGGGCTTATCAGAAAGCCCTTACAGACCCCAACCATGGAGTCTGAATGGGGACTCCCCTCTAAGCCAGCCTTTCTGCTTGTTCTGGTTATGTCAAGACAGGTTTGCAGGTTTTCCCTCTTTCTTTTAGACCTGTTCACTAGCCCAGAGCAGGGTTTGATATGGGTCTGTGTGCTCTGCAAGCGTAAATCAGCGCAGCTTCAGGAAGGCTGATGAACCTGCAATGCTGCCTGCTGTACAAGGATCTGCCCTTTTAGTTGGTCTGCCTTGTGATTTGCCATAACACAGACCCCCTCGCTTCTGCCTCTACTGTAGAAGAGTTGATGTGGCACTTTTTCAGGTCATKTGGAAATTTTGGCAAACTGAAAAGAAATTCATAGAGAAAAAAGAGACTTTTTAGAGATAAGAAGTGTTTGCTGAACCTTGGGCGCGGGGTTTTCCCCTGGGTTTGCYTCTTGCTGATATTTTTGCATGTTTGTGAGCATGGTGACACAGTGGGAGAGTTCATCTTTGGTTTGTGCCCATTGGGGTGCGTATGCCTTCCTGGAGAGGCTGTGRCAACCAAAAGACCCTTGTGTTAGGCTGTAGCGGGTGTGTAAAGCCCTGTTATGGGGTACCCCAGAGCCCCAGCCTCTCCTGCAATACCACGTGTAGACTTTTCCCTACTCCAGCGCCTCACCCTGGGAGTCCCGGAAAGGGGAAGAGATGTGAGATCCAGGCCTGGCTGTTTGGGAGCTCCAGGTGGCATCGTGAGAGCAGGGCTCAGTGCTTGGGCAAAAGATGGTGCTCTCTTGCAGTCAGCATGTCTACGTCCCCCTCTCCACATGGGCTTGGCCCCAAAGAACTCATTCCACCAACTGATTTTCCAGCAGCTCCTCAGATGTAGCATTTCACAGTGTTTCAAGGTGAAGGGGTAGTTTGTATGGGAAGTACCCACCCCTCTGCCAGCCGGGAGCCAGGGAACAGAAGAGTCCATTCTTAATCCCCCTTCTCCTGAACACTGGACAGAGCCCTGCTGTCTAGAAGGATCAGAGAAAGCTTGGTGAAGGTAGAAGAGAGGAAAAGGATCCTGGCAGGTTTTGTGTCTTGGAGCCAAGAATTGTCCCGTTAGGAGCTTGTGATCCTTTTTCTTTTCAAATATATATATTTATTTGTTTTAGACTCCTGGACTTTGCTCAAAGGGACCTGGGCTGTGAGTTTGTGCRAGCTGATTGACTGCTTTCTTGCATCTCACCCTGGCCCAGTGCTCACCAGGAAGGGCTTTGACTTCTTTGCTGTAAAAGACTCTCTCTTTGCAAAGGCGCTGATGTCTCCTCTTGGACAGGATCCTGCGCCGCGAATGGGAGAGGAAGGTGGGGGAGTTGTCCTATTGCTTGGGAAGAGGCATTGGGGAGGGCTTAGCATGAGCCGCACACTGTAATTCCCCAGGGTGTCTTAGCTGTGAAGACTGGGGTAGTGTTCAGAGCCGAGCGCTCCTGAAAGGACTCAGTGTGTATTTTGCATGAGTCACCCGGGCTGGAGGGGGGATCTGGGAGCCAGCTTGGAGGAGAGAAACAGAGCGGTGTTACAGGAGGAGTCAGTGCCCTTGGAAAAGGCCGCAAAATGAATATCATTAGTATTGAGTGGAAGCAGAAGGGCCCTAGAAATGAGAGARAGAAACTGAGAATCTGCATTTCCAGGGGTGGAGGGTTTTGAGGGACCCTGGCTTTGGATCTCATTGTGCATGTAGGAAAGGGGATGGGAATGAGGGGGCTGGGAGGTTCTGGATCCGTCCACTATTGAGGTAAGTCATTTAACCTTCACGTGGCTCTGAGTGTGAAACTGAAACGGTGCTTGGGGAAGGGCTGGGAGAGCCCCACAGAGCGCTGTGGGGTACCCGAAACAGGGTGCTGCCTTGTGTCATCCTTTGCTGCCCTGCAAGCCAGCTTGCAGGGCTGATGCTGGTCCCGTCTGGTGAAGGCAATCTGGGATCARCTGTTTTTCTTGGGCTGTAAATCAGACTTGGTTTGGCTATGGGCTTCCAGACTGGCTGATACACACCCAGGCTGCCAGCAGGCTATKCCAGCCCCTTAACATCCTCGGCATCACCGCTGTTCCCTGGAGATTTCACCTGCTATGTCAGGCCCCGGACGTGGCTTGTCTTCTCTTGGAGCAGGGGTCATTGCTGTTAGCTCAGTGCCTGCCCCTAAAGGGAGCTTGGCTTCTTGATGACATCCCAGCTAGGACCTGTAGGTTTGGATACACGTGAGATGAAAAGCAGGATGGGTTTTCTGGTTAAGACTGAGCACAAGTATGCATGTGAAGATCTGGGTCAATCTGAAACACAATGTTGGGCTGGAAATGAAAAGTTGTTTTGTTTGGGCTTTGTCTTACTTAACCCTTGATTTAACTGGGGAAAGTTTCAATGGGAAGTTGCCATTTCGAAACAAAATATAATCACCGTGGTATGTACTATGGGCTGTTTCCAGCTGTGGAAGCCTGTTAGTTCCCAGCAATGGCCTCAGCCCCCTGCTGCCTGGGGCACCAGGTATGCACTGCTGTTTCACTCCCTAATACCAGGAAGCAGAAGAGGCAGAAGTTGAGCTGGCTGGAGTTTGCAGGGAGGGAGCAAAGGGTGACAGCAAGAGCCTTGGGAATGAAGGAATCAAAGTTGACCCTAAGCTGCAAAACCCAGCAAGCTTTTCTGACTTAGGAGTGCAACAGTGGGAGGCTGAGCCTCAGCGACCCAGTGCAAACAGCCCTGTTCCCAGGGAGTGCCTGGAACTGGRGAGGTTCCTCCTAACGTGTCTGTGGCTGAGCTGTTTCCCTTCTGTCTTCCAGAAGTGCCGTGCTCTCCTCCCCAGTGCAACACGCACTCATGAGAGAAGCCAGTGTGTGCACAGGCACCATCCACTCGTGACAAGAGAAGAGGACCCCATCGTTTTTTGTTTCCCACCATCCTTGGGTCTGTGGCCTTTGGGTTTGGGACAGGTAGGAGGCTGGGAACAGTGAAGAGAAAGTGTGGGTGGAAAGTGCTTCAGTGGTTTTTAATAAGGAAATGTGTCCCAAGGGGATTTGCATTTTTATGGGGTTTTAGTTGATTGAACTGCAAAGAAGTTGATCTTTGCTGAAGATTCATGCTGAGGCATTTCCTTCTAGCATGAATAACCACTGCCCAAAAGCACAGGGTCTTAACAGTTGAGCAAAGGGGGAGCGCAGTTGATCACTCTGCAGCCCTGGCCAGCCCAGCCTGTTCCTCCAGACCTGCAGAAAATCCCTTCAATAAGGGAATAATCTTATCAGCTTATTGGCTGACCTCCCAGGGCCGATTCTTCCACCACACCTCTTGTTTCATTGATCCATGGGCCAAACCCCATTTTGACGAACCCCACAGTCATGTGCCTGACCTTGGCACTGCAACCTGCTGCTGCTGGGGTGTGTCTCTGCCACCTTGCCCCAGTGCCCGTGTAGCCCATGTGCTTTCCATCTGGCTTTTCCAGACCTTTCAGACTCTCCTTTCTTCCTCACCTCTTCCTAAAGTTGGGCAGATCTTCTAGGCTTTGGCCCTACAGGAGCAACTTCTTATGGTGGTACTACCATGTTTCTGACCTGTTACCACCAGGGGCAGCCCAAGGATGATGTGGAAGGCTTTTAAGTAGGATGTTTTGGGGAGCACAGTTTGATGATAGAAATGGGTGGGCAGGACCCATGGGAGCCATCAGCTTGTCCCTCCGCCCTGCAGCAGGGCCTGCTTTCCCTTTGTGAGGCAGCAATTAAACCTGCGCTGGTGTCTGGAGCCTCCCTGGACCAAGATGCCTCTTATTGCTAGAAGTGCTGGAGCCGAGTCAATGCAGCAACAGCAGAAATTTTAGTATGAGAGAAGGCGAGTAGCTGTAGCCATGGCCTGCTGTGAATCAGGGAAGGAGCTGGATCCATGCATTAACTCAGTGGCCATCTCAGCCCACAGCATGACTTCACTGTCGGGTGAATATCCCACCATGGAAACCAAACCTCAGGAATGCAGCTGGGTGTGTCGTCTCTGTTCTCCTCTCCTGAGGGCTCTTGCATGGCTAAAATACTCCCAGGCTAGCAAATTGCTATTGCCACCTCTTCAAAGAGCTGCACCGGCCTGCCAGCCGCTTGCTCAGAAAATGCCTGAGATGGCCTGGGGGGAGCTGTTCCCATGCAAGGCGAGCCCTTCGGCCAGACCTGTCCCCTGCTCCAGGTGGGAGCCTACCTGGAGAGGTCAGGACGGAGGAAAGACCATGTGCGGTGGGTGCTGGCTTTTGTTCTTGTGCTCCCAGAGAGAGAGAGAGAGAGCTCTGCAGTGGCTTTAAACCAGTAGTCCCATCCAAGAAGCAGGGAGATTTTAGCAGCGGAAAAATTCATGCTCTGTAATGCCCTCTTTTAACCACTCTTCCCTTATCCATCTGTAGGTGGCCTTTGTTGCAGATGGATCCCCCAGCGGATCTAGCAGAGCCCAGATTTTGGCACAAAGGATGAGGTGCTTGGAAGCAACAGGAATAGAGATGATTAATGGAGAACAGACCCCGTACACTAGATGGCCAGGGATGTCTGATGCTCCTGTGCCTCCCTTCTAAACCTATTTGGCCAGATAAGTGTAGTGTGAGCCATCTGTGTCCATAGGGCCAGGAGGGGGCCCAGCCGGCAGCTCGGGGTCTCTGCAGAAGTGCGCTCCACCAGGTCTGTATGTTTTTCCACTCGGGCTGGAGAGGGGCCGTGTGGGCAGCCAGCCGTAGGTGCTCAGGTGACTCCTGAGCCGGCCTTTCCATCTGACTCATGAGAAAAGTTGTAAGCGCTCTCCTGCCCAATGGAAAACATGTCGTCTTTCAGCTCTTGGGTTCTGGGCCTGCGCCAGCCCCAGAGCAGCAGCACTTCCAGGGACCTGAGCGCAATGGTGATGTTGCTGAGCCCAGAGCCTTGCTCAGCCCTTCCCAGACTCTCCTTACACAGCCTCAGATCTTGGCCTGAAAGCCTGGTTTTCAAGGTCTCACACCCTACCAGGGCTTCACAGTTCAGCCTGTGTCCATGGCCCGCAGAGGGCAGCCGGGGGGGGACCTGCTTCGTGGGCAACGGGGAGAGCCAGYAGCCACGAGGCCAAGGAGGAAACGTCCGTGGAGGCTGGGCTGCCCTTCCTCGCCCCTGGGCAGGCCCTTTGCCTCCCAGCGGGGCAGGAGCAGCTCTTCGGTGCCCACGGGGAGGGCTGCAGGCTTCAGCGCTGTCTGCTGGAGCAACATCACTTTCCCAAATCTCCAGCCTGTGAACTTTTCCCTCCTGGYCCCCTTTCCACCACCTTTGGTAGGGTCTGAGATCAGAGCCCTAAAGGCTGCTGGGCRAAGAGGGACAGCAGGGCCCCGTGGCACAGCAGCTGCACTTTGGCCTGGAGGAAATAGTGTGCTTTTCCAGGTTTGTCCCCTGAAATTGGGAGTCTGTAACAGAAGGACCAGTGTGAGCCGGGGAGACCGGCCTCACCGTGCTGCCTATCCCCACGGCAGCAACAGCTTCATCCTTCTTGAAGCCCCTTGTGCTCCCGCCATAGCTCCGGGACCAACCCTTGCCGCAGCCTGCAAGCATCAGCCCTGGGCGAAAGCGCGGTCCTCGCTGATGGCGGGACAAGGTCCTTCCCCTCCCCTCCCAAGTGGACCAACAGCCCTTCTCCCTCCTGGGCCTGGGGCTGCGCGAACCCTTCTGCCTCTCAACCTCATTTACGATGCTCAGGATGCTGCCATCCCTCCTGGCTTTCCCCATCCTGCCCTCCTCGCAGGCTTCTCTTTGGTGCCTGCATGCGATCCTGCCGCCGGTTCACGGGACGGGCATCAAGGTACAAAACCAAACCCCGGGGGGTTCTGCATGGGGCTGAGTTTAGTGAGGAGAGAGGGGGAAACTGAGGCAAGCTCAGGAAAGTCCTTTTCGCAGGGGCACGCTGGCCTGGGAGAGACAAGCCAGGGCCTCTGGCTCTCCGCTTTTAACCACGAGGCTGTTTGCAGCGTGCCGCAGAGGCAGCCCGACAAGCCATCTGCTCCCCCGTGCCCGCTGCGCTAGCCCCGGCSTCGGGCTCTCCCTGCGCCTTGGGGAGGGGAAATGTTTTCTCTTTCCCCTCCCTTCCCTGCTAGCCAGCGTGAGTCCCATTTCCTCTGCACGCTGCCGCCAAACGGCTCTGGAACCACTGGAAAATGCATAAAAGCCCTGGGTAAGGCGTGCGGTGAGGGTTACTAGCAGTCACAGCTGCATCCAGCTGCTGACTTAAAGCAACAGCGCAGCCACATCAGGCTCCCCAGGAGACCCAGGCGTCCRAGGGGCGAAATCCCCTGGGGAGATTTCGGGGATGTGAACACGTGGGGGCAATATCCCTGCCGGGCAGCAGCCCTGCGGCGGGAACAGGGCCCTTCGCTCCTCACCGCCTCGCGGGGGAAACTGAGGAAGGGCAAGCCTGAGGATACGTGCTCCGAGGAGGGCGCCGGGCYGTACAGATCCGACCCTTGTCCCTGTGTGATTTCTGGGAGAAATCACACAAATCCCTGCACCTTCGATGCCGAGCAAGGCAGCAAACCTTGGTTTCGGCCGAGTCCCACTYGTGCTTCAGCAGCTTCTGGTTGGCTCCTCCCGAGCCCCGCGGCGTCTCGGTGCGGGTCGTCGAGGCCGATGGGTGGGAGGCTGAGCCCGGATTTGGGAARGCAGGAAACCTCTGCCCACCTCGGCCCGGGAGCCAGCGTGGCTCCTGCTCTGGCAAAGGCGCTCGAATGGAAACGGCCGCAGGGCCCCGGAGTTAATGTGTAAATTAAACCRCCCCGTGCTCTGGTTCTGCTTTACAGCCCTTTTAATGATAGGAGCAAGCGTTTTGTGACAGCGTGTGTGTTTTCTGACCTCTGTGCCAGACCCTGCTGGTACCCTACAACTGCCCTTTCTTCCAAGCCGCCCGTATTCGCTTGGTAATAATCCTGCTGCAGGCCTGAAGACCCCAGGATGAGTGATGGGACCCCCGTTTTCCCAAAGGGGAAAGCGAGGCAGGGAGCAGCGCCTGTCCCTGGTGCTGGCCAGCTGCCTGGGAGTCCGCTCCGAGAGCGGCTCGAATCGGGCGCTTTGCATGGGAGTGGAGGCACCAGGAGCTCCCCTGAGCTATTCCCTACCCCATGGCACAGCCCAGGCAGCGACGTAAAAGGTGCTTAAAGAGCAAACGTGCGATGGGAAAGGGCTGTTCCCCCGCTATCTCGTCCAGGATGTTTGCGCAGGGCCGGAGCGTGCGTTATGCTGAGTGTGAAGTCCTGACGTGCAAGTCGGGATCAGGTAAACAAATAGGGACCTGTGTGTGGGTGCAATGACCTCCCCGAGCCCCGAGCCCCGGCCGGCGAGCAGCAGTTCCTGCTTTCCCGGGAAGCGGGGCCCGGGCGTCAGGAGGGTGCTTACCCGCAGCTCCCGTGGGTGCGTCGCAGACAGGCACGTTTAATGAAGAAAAGCGTAAATGGCTTCTTAAATGACATAACTGCTGGAAAATATTGTGCGTTGGCCAGAGGCAGAGTGCGGTGAGCACATCTAGCCGTTTCCTCGGCTGCCGAACGGTCCCAGCCGTATCCCGAGCCCTGCTTGCCAGCGGCTCCCTTGGCTGGGGATGCCGCGAGAGCACGAGGGGTGCCAGGACGCGGAGCCTGCCAGGGCTGAGCTGGCCTCCTCCTGCCTCGGGGTGGCCAGCAGCTAAATTAAACATCCACCCGAGCCCATCTCAGTGCCTCTTCCCCACCGAGCCGCCCCGTGCTGCTCCTGGCATCTCCTCTCCGCCGGGCACCGCAGCCCCGTGCCGCCGGTCTCGGACACCGCGGTCCAGGCTGAGCCCTTGGCGCTGCTCCGGGCAGTCAGAGGTGACGCCGGAGCGGGGATGAGGGAGGAAAAGGGCTCGCTGCGGTTTCCCCGGAGGCCGCGATCCTGCCCCTGGGGCGCAGAGCGACGAGGCTTCTGCCTGCGTGGGAAACCCAGGCCCGAGGGCTGGTGAGGGCGGCCAGGAGGTGCTGAGGGCGGCACGGGTAGAGGCGCTGCGAGAAGGGATGAGACTTTTTTCCGTACACATATAATTTGTTAGCAGAACCAAAAAAGTCAG
The DNA here is from genome assembly GCF_003343035.1 of Apteryx rowi. Classification (NCBI taxonomy): domain Eukaryota; kingdom Metazoa; phylum Chordata; class Aves; order Apterygiformes; family Apterygidae; genus Apteryx; species Apteryx rowi. The sequence goes on along the minus strand of NW_020449641.1, from coordinate 1,749,672 downwards.
GAAATAGGAAAACTTAACAAAGAAACCAGGTCAGTTTGTCCCAGTGAAGCAAAGCCCAAACCATCGGTGGGAAAGCACTGGCTGGGTCACCCTGCCACGAGCCGGTCTGTTGGGACTACATCAATCTTATAAAAAAACTCCCCAAAAAATCACTTTGTATTTTTTTTTTTTTTTTAGCATTTTAATTTGGGCTCACTTTTCGTTTAAAAATGGCTCCTTGAAACAAAAAAAAGCGTCGTGGTTTGCTTTGACAACCTCTAAATGAACCGCTTTGGCCCCGTCACGGCCCTCTCCCTTTCTCTTTGCCCAAACCGGTGCCCTGCAACCACGTTAGGCGCCTGCTCCGTGCCTGGGTCTCGTGCCGCCCAGGTTGCTCGCCCTGGTGGCCATCTCCAGCCGCGGGTCCTGCCAGCGAGGGATGCGTCCTGCCGGCAAGGGATGTCCCGAATCCCGCAAGGGATGCCCCGAATCCCGCTGGGAAGGGGGTGGCCCGGGAAGCGGCTGGAGGCAGCGTGCAGGCAAGCGTGGCGCCCGCCGGCGCTCAGGTGTTACCCGGGGAGGCTCATGGATGCCCCCCGCCGCCGGCTCCCTACGCGATGCAGCGATAACGTGCGCCAGCCTTCGTTTTTCGGGTCCCCTGCCAGCTCCCTCGGGGCTCAGCCGGGCTCGAGATGTCAGCGGCGTCGCGCAGGGCGAGGGAGCTCGGCTTCCCCAGGCCCGCCGAGCCCTTCGGTGGCAGCAGCTGAGGCCACTGATGCCTGGAGCACTAGCTCCGGTGGTGGGAAAGCGCCCGGCGCATCCGAAACGCAACTGCGTCGGCGAGCAGCGATGGGGGCGAGGAAGGTTCCTCCACGGAGCGCTCGGGGCACGAGCTCCCTCGGGGCGCTGCCGCCTCCGGCCCCCCCCCCCCCCCACCCCGAGCGCCCGGAGAGGCTGGATATCGTCCCCTTCCCCACGCGTGTCCTGCAAAAGGTGACAGGCAGCTGCGTAAATGGTTCAGACGGCAAGAAATTCGGTCTCTTTAGTTCTTGTTTTTAACCCCTGCATTTGCAAAGCGGGGTGCTGCGGTAAGGGGGGGGCAGGCTGACAAATGCAATCGCTTTTCTGACTGCAGCCCTGGCTCGGGAAGGCAGAGATCTGCCGGTGGCTGTGTCTGGTCGTCACAAAGTGGCACCGGGTTTGGTTCAGTTTTGGGAAGGACGAGAAGTTTCAGGTTTTGCTTTTTGAGCTCTGCTTGTAACAGAGCGAGGTTGCTTGGGTAAAACGGTTTTCGCTTTTCTCTGACAAGAAGCTAGGGACCATAAGATGCAGTGAGCAAAAAGGTTGTGGAGGAGGACTTTAAAAAAAAAAACCCTCATTTTGTTTTTAGCCTCTCTGCTTTCTTCCTCCTTTTCTAGGGTGAATCAGGGAAGGAAGGGAAGGATGAGTCTGAAAACTTTGTTTTGTCCTAAACATTTGTCTTTGATGGCAAAACAAATGTAAAAAATGCCATTTAAAGTTCAGCCCTGAAAATAGGAATTGGCAGTGTCAGAAGTGCCCAGGATTGTGCTTGTTTCCATCATTAGTAACCCCAAACCTGACACTATCGCTTGTGTCTTTAACTCAGGAGCAAAGGTTTGCACCAGCAGCCGTGCTGAACACGCACCTCCCGGTCAGCGTACGCAGGGTCTGCAGCGCTCGGAGCCGCGTGCCRGGGACCTGTCCCTCGCCTGCCTGCTCCTGGCGGGGTTTTGCCCCTTCTTGCCCCGGCATCTGCACCCCCATCGTCTCCGAGCACCGTGTCTCATGCCCCGAGCCCTCGAGACCTTGTGTTTGGGCACTGCGCYGGGTTTGCGCGGGGCCGTGCTCCCGCCGCTCTGCCACACGAGCAGGCTCCCTGCGGTGGCCTTTTCTTTCCGTTTTCCAGCCGGGGCTGCCGATCACCAGCCGGGGCAGCTTGGCTGCCTGCAAGGTCTCCCGCACAGGGAGGGAGGCCGTGGGGAGGTAGGAGCTTCAGAGAGGGGCTTATTTGAGCTGAAACCTGATGCAGTAGCTCAGAAGCATCCGGGAAGTCCCCGCTCTCTGCAAGCCGGCCGCTTTCCTGCACGGAAGCAGCTGTCACCGACGCTSGCATTTGACAGCATCACTTGCAAAACTTCCTGCTAGCAGAGGCGWAACTATCATCTGTCCTCTCCCTGCTGCAAACATTGCTTCGGTCCTTTGCAGAGCACTTCTGTCCGGCCTGCTGCTCTGTGGCCGGCACCCTCGCAGGGTGCTGATGATTTGGGATGCAGAGAGCTCCTGGGGGTCTCCTGGATGCCCTTGTCCTTGTCCAGATGCTTTCAGGGCTTTGCTGTTTGCATCCCCTTGTGCCTGTTTGCAAAGTGAAGGACTTCTCCACTGGCGTCCTCCTCCCGTCCCGGCACAAACCCCTCTTTGCAGAGGGCGTGAATTCCCAGCCACAGGCTCATTTTCATCCATCGCCCCCCTGCTAAGAGCAGAAGTGAGACGAGCCCTTCTGACATCCCAGTCTCCGGTCAAGCTGACACTTAGCATGGGCTTTTATCACACCCCAGTTGATCTGTGCATCCCCCAGCTGCTGGGTTTCCTTGAGTCCGTGAGTTTAGAGGACTTAGCCTTGCCTACKGGCAGGTTACGAAGAACTCAGATGAGGAGCAAAGGGACCTTTGGCAGGGACGTGGAGCTGGGGCGCTGCCAGGCTGGCGCAGCGTTTCCTTGGGTGCTCTCACCTTGAGCAGGATGCAGCCCTAGGGCCGCYCGCTGGCAGGGCACCACTGGGCCCCTGCGGGGTCTGGAGAAAGCGATACCACTTCTTTCCTCCCCAAACCAAACTGGACATGGTGAGGTTCCCAGAGGCTGTGCGGGTCCTGCCACATGTCCAGCCTCGCCGAGGAGGAGCCTTTCCCTAGCGCAGTGCATCCGGGGGGGTTGTGAGAGTGATGGCCACCCCTCGCCCTCAGCCCTGCTGCAAAACACGGAGGGGCTGCAAGGGAAGAGACCGGAGCTATCTCTGCCGGGCAGGAAAGGAAATACCCCAAAGGATTTCCTGCGAGCTTCCCAGCCCGGCTTCGTGGCTGCTGCGAGCAGCCRGTGGGGCTGGGAAGGTAACAAAAAGGGAGATGTCAGAAACAACAGGGGCTGATTGCACGGCTGAACACCACCCGGGCACGTTCCCGCTGATCCGGCTGCCGTAGGGATGCTGGTGAAACAGTGCTCTGACCCAGGGCTGCAGGAAGAGCYGGTGGTTATGCCGGGAAGACTGGCAGTTGCTGCACTTGTAGTTTGGGAGCTAAATGCCCCCTTCATGCTGGCTGCTGTCACTGGGGCAGCCCCTGGGCGCAGGCATCCTCAGCCAGCCGGAGACGCGAGGTCTTTCCTGGCTCTCCGTGCACCGAAAATGCCCCGTCCTTGTGCCCTGGGCACCGCAGACCCCTGCCTGTACCTCCCTCGGGAGCAGCCCCAGCGGCTGCTTTCGGCGGCTCCCAGCACGCCGCAGGGCTGGGCAAGGGCCGGGCAGGTCCTGCGGCGGCGGCAGCACCGCACCGGCTGGTCCCCGGTGTGGGGAAGTGCCCGGGGAGCAGCTCTCCCTGCCCGGGGGGTGCTGTAGTGCTGGCAGGGCCGTGGGGCTGGGGCAAGGGGAGGTCCTGGGTGGGGTGTGAGTCTCGGGTGAGGTGGGGGTCCTGGGAGAGGTGTGGGGCTGTTGCTCCAGGGAAGCCAGCTCCTGCTGTGCCCCTGCACTCAGAGACAACATCTGGATCTCAGTAGCCCAATGCAAGGGCAAACTTGGGTTTTTGCTCTAGCATTTTGGGGGGGGGGCGAAATCACCCTGAAATGACCTGCTGGGGGTGGTGGTGGTGGTGGTGCAGAAAAGGGCTAGATTCCTCTTCCAGGGATCAGATCCCAATTGCCCAGGGCTGCTCTCCTGGTGAGCACCAGGGTCCCCTCCCCATAAATGGGCTCGCTTTGCAGTTAAGGGCTATGGGTCACGGCTAACATACCCCATACTGCCCCCTCATTGCGCAAGACCCCCTGAGGGGTGCCAGGTGGGAACCCTCCGATTGCCCAGCTCCCAGCGGGTGTCCCAGCGGTAGGGCATCCCCGAGGAGGGTCCCCAGCAGGAAGGGGGGGCGGTGACACCCTTAAACCCTGGCACCCCCTTTCCCTGCCAGCAAGGGGGGGGGGCCCTCACCCACTGGCGAGGCTGGTTGCAGGGGTGGAGGGGAAGGGGAAGAGTTAAACTACCTGCTCTGCCATCCCTCTTGACTCCACCTCGGAGAGAGAGAGAGGGGAGGGAAAAGGGAAAAGGGAAAAAAAAAAAACGCGAGAGGAAAAGGAAGAGGGCAGAGAGAAGTGCTGATTGCAGGGCAGGACCATCCAGCGGCGCCGCGCGCCCCGGCGAGCAGAGGAGCGCGGCCGCCCCGTCCCAGCGCCCAGCATGTCCCAGTGGTGAGTGTCGGCCGGGCCCGAGGGGCCAACCGAGCCCCGGCCCCGCGCCCGCCCCGCTCCRCCGCCGGCGGTTTTCGCCCGGCCAGGCGGCCGCCCTTCTGCGCACACGCGTGGGAGACCTTCTCGCCCTGCCCCAGGGGCCCGGCTGGCCCCACGGCCCCTGCCCAGCATCGCGGGGCACCGGTGCTTTTTGGTCCCGGCCCCCGCGCCGTGTCCAGCCCCGGAGCGCGGAGCCCGGGGAGGCTGCACGCGCGGCACGGACGAGGACGGAC